>NC_045605.1:74039902-74340053 GCF_009762305.2 Zalophus californianus
ATTATAATTCTGGTATTTTCTAGTGAACTAAAGAACAAATATCCATGGGTCATCTCATCCACGGGGATTTCTTATGTGATTTTTAAAGGCTCTCTGACACCTCTTTTGGGAGTAAGGGAAGCAGGTTGAAAGGCTTCCTAAAATGTCTATCCTAGTGTTCTTAAGAGTTGGATCTCTGAATATTGACATCTTCCAAGGTGGGGCATAAGGCTGAGTATCTATTACTCTGGGCAAATTCTAAGGGTGTAGATTAGACTGAATGTATACTAACTAGACTGTCTCATGGTGATTGGATTTTTAAACAGTTTCTTACCACTAGCTTGGGTCTTATTTCTCCCCTTCTCTCGCAAGGTAGAAACACTAGGGAAAAAATAAGCCCAGTTGAGGTAATGGTGTGGTATACTTAGATTCGGGTGTTGTAAAACATAGGCTTGGGACACTTTGATTCTATTATCCTTTTCAGATGGTTTTTAATATCTTTTCATGGAAGTTTTTGGCATCCTATTCATTAAAATCTGTGTAAGAGGGTTTTGATTTTTTTAATCGTTTTGTAAGCAGTTCTTGAGGCCTGAGGACACAAATGTGAAAACCCAAATCTGCATGTCTGCCAGGCTGTAAACAGCATAGTGGGGGAGACGAGAAAAGGAGTTACACCTTCGATAATTAATAGCAAAGTAGAGGTAGGTACACGGTGCTGAGTGAACAGAGACCTGAAGGTGCTTTTTCCATCCAGGGGTGGGGGCTGAGGATGGAGGGTCAGGGGACTGGAAAGGAAGCTTATAAAGGCTTCACAGAGGAGGCAGATCCTTACTTCTTGACCGTGGACTCCTAGCTGAGTTTCTGGGCTTAACTCTGATGGAGACATCAGAAAGGAAATTAATATTTTATGTATTTTACATAGATGATATATATACTGGGTTAAGGAGAGCTGCCATTTATAGAACGCTCACTGTGTGCTAGGCATGGCTCGAAGCATTTTATTGCCATCCTATAATCTATTTCCCACAGCTCTTCCTCTAAAGTAGGTGGTATTACTCCATCTGATAGACGAAGAAACTGGCCCAGAGAGATTGAGTGATATGGCTCAGATCACACAGCTAAGAAGCCATAGAGCTGAGATTCAAACTGCAGTATCTTTGCCTCCAAAGCCAGTGCCCTAACCTCTACATATATTGTGTTTTTGTGGTGCTGCTGTGGCAAACTCACCCCCTCTACCCCATGTAGATAACTTAGGCTATGTCTTGTAGGGATTCCTCCATACTGCACCGTGAGCACCTGGGCCTTTCTTCCTTGTCACTGGTATTGATTTCCAGTTAATTCAACACAACCTCTTTCTGCCACTTCTCCAAGGAGCTAGGTGCTATTATCCCAAGAGTGTGTTTCAGACCTAACTTGGACTTACTGTGTGGTCTTGGATGAGCCACTTTTAAGTCTCACTCTCCCATTTTCTCTGTGTGTTACCACTTTGGGAATAGGATTATTAGTAATTCTATTGGTATTAAGCAATATTAGCATTTCTGGCTAAAGATGAGGTGCGCCTGCCAAGAGACGCATGAAATGATGCTCAACTCATCAGAGAATGCAAAACAAAACCACAGTGAGATCACCTCACACCTGTCAGAATGGCTAATATCAAAAACACCAGAAACAAGTGTTGGAGAGGATGCGGAGACAAAGGAACCCTCGTGCACTCTTGGTGGGAATGCAAATTGGTGCAGCCACCGTGGAAAACAGTATGGACGGTCCTCAAAAAGTTAAGAATAGAAGTACCATATGATCTAGTAATTCCATTACTGGGTATTTACGCAAAGAATACAAAAACACTAATTCAAAGGGATACAGGCACCCCTCTTTATGGTGGCATTATTTACAATAGCCAAGATATGGAAGCAGCCCAAGTCTTTATCAATACATGAATGGATAAAGAAGATGTGTGTGTGTGTGTGTGTGTGTGTGTGTGTGTGTGAGAGAGAGAGAGAGAGAGAGAGAGAGAGAGATTCAAAGAATGAAGTCTTGCCATTTGCAACAACGTGGGTGGAGCTAGAGAATATAATGTCAAGCGAAATAAGTCAGAAAGACAAATATCATGTGATTTCACTTGTGGAATTTAAGAAACAAAACAAAGGGAAAAAACAAGAGACAGACCAAAAACCGGACTCTTAACTATAGAGAACACACTGATGGTCACCAGAGGGGAGATGGGTGGAGGGTAAGGGGGAAATAGGTGCTGGGGATTAAGGAGGGCACTTGCTGTGATGAGCACCAGGTGATGTACGAAAGTGTTGAATCACTATATTGTACACCTGAAACTAATATAACACTGTACATTGGAATTAAATTTTTAAAAAAAATTAAGAAAAAGATGAGGTGAGATGCTTTCATCTATGCCTTTTGTGCCGAGCGGGGCTACAGCTGGACTGATCCACTCCGAACCGTCCCATCTTCTATGAGGAGGTCATAGTAGCCTTTCAAAGAGCCTAAAACCTCATCACAGCCTGGTCCGTTTCTCAGTCTCCACACATTTCTCTGATGCCCCATCACTCCAAGACTATCGTCAGTGCAGTTGTCACTGCTTTAGATGCTGACGACCTTGCCCCAGCTGTCCCTGGAGGACAGCGGCCCGATGAGTAAGTTCTGAAGCTCGCGAGCTGCCTCTAGCATTTCACATGGCTGCACCGATTGAACAGACCCCAGGATGGGCCTTAGCACTTGGTTGGCCTCAAGGGTCCTGAACATCACTACTCAAAGTATCTGGGGTGATTGTTTATTTTTCTGACTTGTGTTTCCTTTTGCAGCAAATGAAAAGATTGAAGACATCAATGGCTGTCCGAAGAACAGATCGCAAATGGTAAGTGGTACACGGCTGGCGAGAGTATTTGTGTGAGAGAAGGAAGCCCTGCCTCTCAATGATACTGGCCATCTTGAAAACATTCCCACCATAAGCTTTTCTCTAGGGGATTATATTAATAAACTAACAGCTATTTCCAAGTAGCTGCAGTCGGCTTCTCTGACATTTGTTGGCATTTACTAAAAAGTGGCCGTGATTTTTTACGTAGATGGTGAGACAGGGAACATGAAATACTGCCCTTTCTTTCAGAAACAAATTATGCAGACCTGGTGGAAACATACACTTGTTGAGAATTTGGACCATTGTGACTCATTCTGCTTTCTCAAAGACACACAAGGATCTCTGTATGTGGTGCTGAGGCACAGATGAGGTCATGGTATCTTGCTCAGAAATCGGGGCATGTGGTCTGATTGCCTTTAAAGGTTAGGATGATGTGAAATCACAATGGTGACAGGAGATGTGAAATGTATAATCATATCCAGACCATTCTTAACCTTGACAAGTGATATTCTCCCTGGTGTCATATGCTTAAGCTCTGATATTAAAGCTTTTTTTAAAAAAATAAATCTTTTAACATCTGTTCTTGTTGTATGTCCTGTGCATGATCTTTGAATTAAAATTCATGATCACTGCTTAGTTCAGAAAACATTAAATTGCAGTGCTCTGAGTACCTGGTTTTTCCCTTCAAAGGGCTTTCCAAACAGTCTTTGCACCAGGTATGTATCTATCAGGCTGTTAAGATGATGCTACTACCCGTTTAAAATACAAATGTGGCAACTTCAGGATAACTTTTTATTTTTGCAGGACATTAATTTGCTTCCAGAAACCTAAGAAAAAGGCATAATCTGTTTTTTCGGACCTCCCCATACTCCCTTTGAGTTGACACATTTAATAGTGTCATTCGGGAATATAACAAAGCGATTTTCATTCCTTGGTTTTCCCTTTCAGTTTTTCCAAGTGCTTGTTATCCCAGTGAGTTGGACAGATAACATTTTTGGCCCAATTTCTTTTGCATGCATAAAAACACATTTTTTATTCTGAAGAGGAATATGGGTGGTGGGGAGTCCTTCTTCAGTTTACACTGTGAAACAAGTTTCTCTTATTTGTTGGTCATTTCACTGGAGATTTTTGTTTCTTTTTGTTTGATCTGGAGAGCAACCCCTCCTTCCGTAGGAAAGTCCCCATGCAGACATCTCATGGCTGCTTTGACTTCTGGAAAGCTTGGCTGCTATTTTTGCTAGCGCTACGGCAGCTGTCTAGAGTATTAATAATTGAGAAAATTTGGAAGATAGAAGACTTAATTTAGTGCAAGCATTTCACACAGGCAGTCATATCTTTACATGAAAGAGATGCAGTCGTTCCCCTTGAGACAGATACGGATGCATTTGTCCCGGCCCATTATAATGCATACAGAGACCTGACATTTGAAGGTAATGAACGTTTTATTCTCTTTGGCACTTTTGTATTTTCTGAGCTTTCTGTTGGAGGTGTGAAAGTCCACTTTTCAAGATTATAAAATAATAACGCCACCTCAGATTCTTTGGTGCAAACTTAGTTCTATATGCCAAATGTTATTTATAAATGCTACCATGGCACCAATGTAATTTTGTGGTTTCTCTAACTCTTTCAGCTGTGAAAGTATTGTTTTCTTTTTTTTTTCATGGCCTGTGGGTTTTTTTTTTTTTTAGAACACAGGAATATAAAATCCTATAATTGTCTGTGATAATTAGTTCCAGCTTAGGGGCGGGGAGGCAGACACGGTCTGGTGGTAAATGTAGCAGAGAATTGTTCAGCGTACGGGATGTGAGGCCAGGAAAATGTGAAAACCTCCACCACAGTCATTCCATTCTGTAGGAAATAAGATGATAAAGACAACAGGGCCATTGTCGTTAGCCCTGTATCACAAACTGTGACAAATCCATAAGGCGGAACCTCACCTAGAGCACACAGGAAGTCCTTCTTGGACAAGCACAGGTGTTGTTCTGTCTACTAGGACCCCCGTATGTGTGTGCGTGCGCGCACCTGTACGAGAGCATATACAGAGCCCATGCATTTCTACTCATGGGAAGCACACTTTGGGAATACGACACAGTGGGTGAGCCACCATTTCTAAGTTCCTAGAAGATTAGGCTCTCAATTAGGCTTTATTTCGGGCAGCCCATGATAAAGATTTGCTGTTGCTTGCTACAAATTGCCTATTTGGGGGAGATAGGAAAACATGTGGGGAGCACCTTGTTGGCAAGAGGAAGATGACCCCCAATGAGGTGAGAACATGGGGAGTGCACCTGTTTGGAAGGCAACTGTGCCTCCCTTGAAAATAATCAACAGAGTCAGTGTGCTCACTCCCTAAGAAAACACAGCCTCTTCAGGAGCCTTGAAGAATGGAGCCGAAGAAAAGCAATCCTGGGGGCACCTGAGTGACTCAGTCATTAAGCGTCTGCCTTCGGCTCAGGTCATGGTCCCAGGATCCTGGGATCGAGTCCCACATCGGGCTCCCTGCTCAGCAGGAAGCCTGCTTCTCCCTCTCCCACTCTCCCTGCTTGTGGTCCTGCTCTCGCTCTCTCTGTCTCTGTCAAATAAATAAATAAAATCTTAAAAAAAAAAAAAAGGGAAAGCAATCCTGGTTTAGAGCAGGAGGAATGGGTGCTGTTCCAGTTGTCAAGGGGCAGGTTCGGTCCATCAGCTAATCTGTGAGTAGGGCCAAGAGCTTTGATTTTTGTGGGTAGGAGGCCCAGCCCCCACACTTCTCCCAACCCACCAGGTTGCTCAGCGGCTCAGGTCTCAAATTCCCACACTCTGGGCTCTGCTTCAAATGTTCCTTTCCAGGAGGCTGGGGAACTGAGAGCAGATAGCTCCGGCATTGGGACTAGAAAAATCCCAGGGACACTGAAGCACAGACGTGATGGGTGTGGCGTTGTCCCTTTGAGCCTGCTGATCAGCAAATCTTCGCAGAGTGCTGACCAATGCTGGCCGCTGGGTGGGCCACGTGAACGCTCAGGTGAACAAGATAGGGTCCCTGCCCTCCAGGAGCTCCGTGATGGGTGGGCAGGAGAGCAGAGAATAACAGTGTGGCTGTGTGCACAGACATCTGTGCACATGGCACAGTGGGGCCCCATTGCATCCGAGAACGAGGGAGGTCTAAGAGTAACTGCTAGGGAGTGAGTCTGAAAGGCAACAGGGTTCACCACAGGGGAATGATGGGTGGAAGAGGTTTCACATTCCTGGAAAATGTGAAGTAAAGCTTGTTGGGGACCCTGCAAAGGAAGGTTTTGCAGCATTTGCTTATGATCCTCCTGAGGTGCCATAAGCCGTATCTGGTGAGACTCCTCTCCTGCGGTGAGGAGTGGGGCATGGAAGAGCCCAGAATACAGGAGACCCCATAGGCAAGGCAGTCTTCGGGTCTAAAACAAATCTTCTGCATTCATCATCACTCCCCGGATCACTGCATTTTGGGGAGCAACCCCCCACTGGGCCCTGGAGTGAAGTATTTTTAAAGGAAAATACCCATGGTCATCCAGCCCTGGAGAGGGAAGTTCAGTCGTGGGATCTGGGAACTGAAAATGCTGCCTGGTGGGAAATGGTAGTTTATGAGTTTATTATTTGCTCTGACTTTTATCTGCACAGTGCCATAAGGTCTGTGAGCCTATTCATGCTTATGGGCACATCCCACCCTCTCGATGCTGCTGTGGGCGCACGTGGTGGAGATCTGTCCCCAGGGTGAGGCAGAGCCAGAACCATCAGCATATACTGTGACCCTCTGCGGGCCCTCGTAGTATGGGACCGTGACTGTGGGCACGAGGTGGAGAGGCATGGCAGGGACTTGCCTTTCCCTAGCCAGCTGGCCTCAGCTTGTGTTGGAAGGAGTCCTTTGGGCAGTTTCAGGCTGACCTCCACACTTTTGAGGGCAGTGGCCTTGGAGATGGAGCTGTGGAAATGCTCCCTTCCCCCTCTCACCCACCAGGCCGTCCGTTGGGCCCTTAAATAATTTTGTTTGTGTGCGTCAGAGCTGGTTAAAATGTTTTGTCTGTTTAGCATTGCCGTGGCAACCCAGGGGCATCTTTTTGGTTTTCAAGTACTCTGTTCAGCAGAGTTATGCATTAGTTTGGAAGGAGAAACATTGCCTGGAGCCTGGCCCGAGGGCACTGCCTCTCCCCAGACCCTGGGCTCCAAGACATTGCCTCACTCTGTAGCCTAGGAATGGCTGCTGCGGGGGACAGTTTTCTTTTTTTAATCATTATTATTGTACAGGGCTTGGCTTTCTGTTGTCGATGAGGAGAGGTGCAAAGTTAGCAAGGCCTGCTGGCTCTTTCAGTGGAAAGCCCCAGGCCTGTTCATCCCTCTGGTCACTGATCTCAGGCCCGGGGTCATCTGGGGCCTCCGGAGCTCTCCAAGAGCTCTGCCTTCTTCCCTTGGTGCTTCTATTTTTTATTTTATGTTTTATTTTAAAGATTTCATTTATTTATTTTTAGAGTGTACAAGCAAAGGGGAGGAGCAAAAGGGGAGAGAGGAAGGGCGAAAGAATCCCGAGCCGACTCTGCACTGAGTGAGGAGCCCGATGTGGGGCTCAAGCTCACGACCCTGAGACCATGACCTGAGCTGAAACCAAGAGTCAAACCAAGAGTCAGACGCTTAACAGACTGAGCCTCCCAGGCAGCCCCTTCCTGTAGAGCTTCTAGACGGAGGGCCATCTGGGCTTGAGAATCTTGCAGCCTGAGTTCAAGTTCCTTCTCTGCTATTCTGTGGCCTTGAGCTGATTATTTAACCCTTTGAAAGCTCTATTTCCTGTTCTGGAAAGTGGGGTTGATAACACATAGCTCATAAAGTTTTCATAGTACTAATGAGGCAACGAAAGGGATAATCATGGGTAGTACTGATTAAGATGATAAAATACAGCGAGAGCCTGTCGAGTATTTGCCTGGTGCCAGGTGCCAGGCTAAGTGCTGCCCAGTCATCCTTTCCCTCCATCCTCCCAACAGCCCTTTCAGGTAGGTGAGCTCATTACCCCCATGCTCCTAGCATAGGAACAGCGCTTGATACATGGCAGTTTCTATGACGATGATGATTTGTGCACACAGTTCATGTGTTGGGGACGTGAAACCCTCTGGAAATCTGAGGAAAGCTAAGGCCCTCTCCTCCCCAGATCACACACACCCCAGAATTTTGCCTATACCTGAGCAGATTGTGGATCCCAGAGGCCAGCCCATGTGTCCCCCCGGGGCTCCACAGACCCAAAGTTCAGTGCCCCTGCTGCTTAGGGCACAGCTCTGCTCCCCCACCCTGTCCTTTCAGAGGTCCCCGTGGACATGGTAGCTCCTGAGTTCCCAAAACAATAGGAGTTTGCAAGTAGACACAGACAAGGACCAGGCAGTAGTTTTCAAACTTACATTCCATGAACAGAATCCCTTTTTTTTCCCCTCCCAAAAAAATTGCACGGGGGAGGAGGCTTTACAAGGTTTTTTTTGTTTTTGTTTTTGTTTTTTTGGTCCCAGATTACTCACCTAGGAAGTGGAATTAAAACTCAAACCCAAGTCTATATAGTTTAAGAGCCTGTGGGGTCCACCTCTGTGACAGAGAAGGAGTATAATAAAAATAGTCTCCACCTCCCCATTCCCTACTCTAATTTTTCATTTGTGGATACAGCAGAATCATCAGAAGAGAGGAGATTGAGTATTTCTGGAAAGGGCCTGAGTTGACCTGTTGATGGAACCTCAGGAGCTGAAAACGAGGAGGGGCCCCTCGTGAGAGGCAGCCTCTTGAGATGGCCTTGGACAGCCCTGGCGCCAGGTACCTCCCACTGTGTTCTCCACAGAGCTTCCTGGGCCAAGGGAAGGCCATCTGCAACAGAATCAGGTTTCCAGGCCCAGTGACCTTGAGCCCTCCCAACAGCTGAGAGAAAGCAGGCCACATGCCTAGGGAGTGTCTGAGATCCTTGGGCAGCTGAGTTGCCTCTTCCCTGGGCCCCTGGGCCTATTTTTACACCACCCTAAGGGCACACACATGTTACAGAACCGAGAAAGAATGAGGAAAAGTCCACAGGCCACTTAGAATGTAAAGCAAAGTAGGAAGAGTCCAGGGCCAAGATCAGCACGCAGCATCCACCACTTACCACTCAATGGCACATCCAGTATGCTCATGTTTTGGCCAGTGATCTCTTTCAACATGGAGGCCACATCCATGTCTAGCTCTCTGCCTCTTTGGTCACATCTATTTAAACCATCGTGGGCTACCCCTTTTCCTTTCCATACTCTTGAGCACACAATAGAAGTTCCTTCACAATCCAGTTACCGTCATTTCTTGCCACTTGGCCACTTACACTCCATACCCCAGGCATACTGGAACTTGGGTGCCCCCAAAGAGGCTGTATGCTCCTGTCTTTGTACTCAGCTACGTGCGGTCCAGACTGCCCAGAAAAACTGATGATTGTCCCACCTGGATGATGTGACCTTTAATCTTCAGGTCAATTGTTATCTCAAGTAATTGAGATAATTAGGTGCCTGTTGTCTTTTGTGTCTCCTGGTATTCCGTGCCTGCGTTTCTCCTACCACTCCCTTGTGGTGGTGGTTGAGTTGTCTTCCTGAAGGAGGTGCCATGTCTTTCACCTGAGTATCCTAACTTAGGATACGCTTAGATGATTGGCATCTAGTAGGTATTTAACAAATGTTGGATGGATGGGTGGATGGATGGACGGAAAGACCAAGAAAGGAGAGGGCCTCGACTTATCCATGTGACTAAAGGATTGTAACATACCTTGTCAGATCCTTATTTGTGGCTATTGGAAGTTCCTTCGCATTATCCTAGAAGTGTCTTTCCTTCTTTTAATTCCTTTTTTTCTTGGTTTATCTAGAAGACCCAAGTAGGACCGTGCAGTTAACTTTTAGTTTATTGAGTTCTTTTATGTCACTTGAGGTAAGCATTTTTAGGCATCCTTACAACACCAAAGATTATTAAGATTGATAATAAAAATGGTAAGTGCTTGGGGTGCCTGGGTGGCTCAGTTTGGTTAAGTGTCTGCCTTGGGTGCAGGTCATGATCCCAGGGTCCCTGCTCAGCGGGGAGTCTGCTTCTCTCTCCCTCTCTGTCCTTCCCCCATTCTCAGGCTCTCTCTCTCTAAATCAATCAATAAATAAAAATCTAAAAAAATAAGTGGTAAGTGCTTTACATGTTTTAGCTCCTTTTATTCTTGTAGAATGAGAAATAGATCTTGTTCATTCCATTGAGTGGTGTGGAGAACTTAGACCCTGCTGCCATTTGCTGTGCTCTCCCAGGGGCTAAATGTGAGTCATGTTAGAGAATTTCTCCTTCTCTTCTCCTCCTGCTGTAGAGCCTGGGGTTATTGCCTTTGTCCCAGATCTTACATAAGAGTAGCAAACATGTATCATATATACTTCTAACCAGGCAATGTTTTAGACATCTGCATTGATGGATTTTATCTTCATAAAACCCTATGAGAGCAGTGACCTTATTCCCATTTCACAGATGAGGAAACAGAGAGGGTTAGTAATGAGCATGAGGTCACACAGCAAAGAAGGGGCAAGCTGGGACTTGAACCCTGGAAGCCTGGCTCTAAAGTCCGTTCCCTTAACTGTTAGGCTATTCTACATCTAAGGAAACTGACTAAAGAAGAGAAAAGATGGACTGTGACATGGAGGTACAAAAATTACATTTGTAATCCTGGCCCTCCTGTAGGTGTGGGCGGAGCCTGGGGGAGAGGCCTTCCTTCTTGAGAAGGAGATTTGGTTTGAAGAAGAAGATTGGAATCAGGCCACCCTGGGTCTCCCATCCCAGACCACGTGTGCTGGGCAGTTTCCTAAATCTGAGCCTGCCCTCCTCTCTGAAAGGGGGATTGTAATAGAAGCTGCCTCCTAGGGTTGCTGCCAGGGATGGATGAGCGATGGCATAATAAGCACCTGGTATCGTCCTGGCTCACGGAGAGAGCACATTAGTTGTTTATTCCTTTCTCTGCTTATGAGTCCTGTATATCCTAACTATTGTGCATTGAACGGCTTTATTGTACTCAAAGTAGGCACCCAGTGTGGTAGGCTGAACAGCGGACCCCCAAAGGTGTCCACATACTAATCTTAGGAACTTGTGTGAGTATGTTGTCTTACCTAATAAAAGGGACTGTGCAGGTGTGATTAAGTGAAGGGTTTTGAGACGGGAAGATTATCCTGGATTATCTGGGCGGGCCCGGTATGATCACCAGAATCCTTCTCAGGGCGGCAAGAAGGTGAGTGAGGACATGTGACTACGGGAGCAGGGTGGGAGTGGGAGGCAAGAGACTGGTAGATGCTGTTCTCTGGCTCTGAAGAGGTTAGAAGGGGCCATGAACCAAGGCACACAGGTGGCCTCTAGAAGCTAGAAAAGAGAAGGAAACCGATTCTCCCCTAGAGCCTCCAGAATGGATATAGCTGACCTACTCATTTATTATACCTCTCCAAGACTGATTTTCCTCTGGAACTCTAAGAGAATTTTAGGTTGCTTTAAGCCACTAAATTTTGGTCCCTTGTTACAGAAGAAGCAGGAAACTAATACTCTCTGGGATTCAACCAAAATAATTCTTGCTGTATTAGACAGTTTGCTTTCTGAGTTTCTAGCAGAGGCTCATTTGGCTACTACAAGCCCCTCAGGTTTCTGAGTTGGCTGGAAGTTGTCTCCATTGTTAGAAGACTTCAGAATGGAGTTTGCCACCTTTGTGCTAAATTCAAAGCAAGTCACTGTAGGGAAGCAGGGGGAGAACGGAGCCCCACATTTAGTTGCTGGCACTGCACGGCCATATCGTGGGTGGCTTCAGATGCTAAGCTGACACGGGAGTCACAGGTGCCAGTTACAAGCTGGGCTCCAGGGACTCCTGACCTCTTCTCGAACCTACACTTATGAGTAGGTACTATGTTCCCCAACTAATGTGGGTTGGTTTTGTAACTAATACGACGTTTAAACACATTCTGAGATGTTTATCATATTTTGTTTAATAACATCCAAGCTTTGTAGTATGTATAGTGTGTTTTTCGTCTTTTGGTTCAATAAAAATCTCCATATTCCCAGCATCTGGCATGGGGCTAAGTACATTGGAAGTGCTCATGTTGCTTAGATGAATGAGCTTGAACACTTAATGGCCTAACTGTCCAGGAACTGCCCAGAGAGTGGGGGTGATGTCACGCATGAAATTTCATTATGTCAGATATGTAATATGTATTTTGTATTTTTAAATGCTGTAAAGAAACTTGAGTTGTCCTAAGCCAAGAAATTCTCTCCAATCTTCTCTCTCACGATTTTATATTTTAACTTAGTTATGAAGGCATGTGGAAAAGACCCCCACCGCCCCCGCCGACCCTGAGCAGATTATTTTCATTGATGAGAGAAGTAGCGTTTGGTTTGGCAAAGCCTCCCAGGGCAGAGCCTTCCCAGCCTGAGTGCAGGAGAGTCACCTGGAGGGCTTGTCCCAACAGTGCTGGGCCCCACCCCCAGAGCTGCTGATTCATGAGGCCTGGGGTGGGGCTGGAGTATTTGCATTTTTAAATGAGCAAATCTTGGGTGCCATGCTGATGCTGCTGGTCTGGTGACCACACTTGGCCAACAGTTGTCTTTAAGCCAAGTACAAAAAGCCTCTTTAGGGCTCTGCCTGTGCAAACATACATGTAAAAGTAAATTAGCTTGCAAAGTTGTTTAAAATTTAAAAAAAAATTAATGGTATCTCTAAAGGGTTTATTTAGGGGCGCCTGGGTGGCTGTCATTAAGTGTCTGCCTTCGGCTCAGGTCATGATCCTAGGGTCCTGGGATCGAGCCCCGCATCGGGCTCCCTGCTCGGCAGGAAGCCTGCTTCTCCCTCTCCCACTCCCCCTACTTGTGTTCCTGCTCTCGCTCTCTCTGTCTCTGTCAAATAAATAAATAAATAAAATCTTAAAAAAAAAAAAATAAAGGGTTTATTTAAATTTAAGGATTTTGAATGAGCCAGTCATTTTGCTTTCTTGGAAAGGCTAAGATGCTTTGTCTGAGAACTGTAGTAAGCTCTAAATGGACCAGATATGAATTGTGTGCATGGCCATGGTCTTGGAGTCTGCACACGCGTTCTCTATCCCTTCTAGCTCACTTAACCTGAGTGATCCTTGGTTTCCTCTATTGAAAAATGGAAGCGACAATCCTCTAGCACATTGTACTTTACTGCCTGTATCCCAGGAGACGATAATATCTTTGAGGGCGCTGTTGCATCTGTCCATCTGTCCATATGGCCTGGCACCTGGTAGATGCTCAGTGAATATTTACTAAAGAAATGCTCAGCACACCTGGGGACTGAGGCACTGTCAATGGCAACGTGGTGCTCAGTAAGGTTAAAGAACTTAGCAAATGTGAGGATATGTGGAGGGAGAATAGCTACACATTTTCTTGAGCTAAAAGAGAGATTGGTGATTTATAACCATGTAGATTGTGGTTTATAGAACAGCCATCTGGGCCTCATGCTTGGACCCACCTCCTTGCGTATGTCTTCATGCAGTTCTTATGTTTCAGCCTAGCTTCAAAGGGGTGTTTTTGTATGTGTGTTTTCTGTGTGTTTTTTTTTTTTTTTAATCTTTCCGTGAAGCAGAACTGAGCAAGGACTTCCTATTTGCGCTTGGTTAAGGCACGGTTAGCCTATGGCATCTGTGTGTTGGGGACTGGTCAGTAGGTGAATGCTTGTGTGCTCAACCTCAGCAAAGAGAGGAGGACGGTGGCCAACAAGCTGAAGTCAGGTGCCAGAAGACCTTTTAAAACAAAAAAGAAACTGAATCGATGCTGATAGTTAGATGAAAATCAATGTACTGAATAAAAATTGATCTTCCAGCTTTTTCTTTTTTCTTTTCTTTTCTTTTCCTTTCTTCCTTCCTTCCTTCCTTTCTTTCGTTCGTTCGTTCTTTTTCTTCATCCTTCCCTTCCCTTCCCTTCCCTTCCCTTCCCCCTTCTCCCTTCCCTTCCCCCTTCCCTTCTCCCTTCCCTTCCCCCTTCCCTTCCCTTCCCCCTTCCCTTCCCCCTTCCCCCTTCTCTTCCCTTCCCCCTTCCCTTCCCCCTTCCTTTCCCTTCCCCCTTCCCTTCCCCCTTCCCCTCCCTTCCCTTCCCTTCCCCCTTCCCTTCCCTTCTCTTCCCTTCCCCCTTCCCCCTTCCCTTCCCTTCCCCTCCCCCTTCCCTTCCCTTCCCTTCCCCCATCCCTTCCTTTCCTTTCCCTTCCCCCTTGCCTTCCCTTCCCTTCCCTTCCCTTCCCTTCCCTTCCCTTCTCTTCCCCCTTCCCCCTTCCCCCTTCCCCCTTCCCCCTTCCCCCTTCCCCCTTCCCCCTTCCCCTCATCTGCCAGTGCTGGGTTGATACTCCTCAGGCCAAGATTGGCTAAACCCAGGTAGCACTGCCCCGAGAGAGGGGTGTGGGCTGTGCTTATCCAGTCTCCCACCATTCCCTATTGTCTTATGTGCAGATTTTGTTATTCATTTGTTACCTGCCTGCCCCTTACACACACCTGAGGTTTGTGATCCCCAAACTATTGTATTCTTAGGAGTGTCATGAACTTCCTCAGGGATCCTAAGCCCTGGCATATGGGCGTTTGAAAGATCCTTGTTTGGGGAGCATTTTGACGTCAAAATAATGCCCATAGTGTTTATATTAATAATTTCTGCTCCTGAAGATTTCAAACACTAGAAAAGGAACATAAATATCTCCCACAAAACATGTACAAAAGAATGTGTGGAAAGTCACCTCCTTCCTCCGTGAAGTGTCCTTAATCCTTTTGATATGAAGATGAGATTTGGTTTGGAGGGACTGATGACTGGCCTGGTCACACAGCCGAAGTCCCAGGGTAGGAGAGGTGACCAAACAGAGTGATCCAGAACAATAGTGAAGCTCTTGCCATTTGGTTGTTAACAGTCCATGTTTGTAGAGGGCTTCACAGCTTTAAACCTCTTTCCATTAAGTGTTCTGATTCCAACTCTACGATGTATTGAATAACTGCAGTTTTAGAAGCGCACTGTAGAGCCTCCATTTTCCCATCTGGAAAATGGTGATAGGTCTACCTCATCTACTGGTGAAAATGAACTGAAATAATAATTATGCAAAAGAATTTATCCCAGTGCTTCGTGTTTTCTGAGCATGTAAATAAAAAAATTAGTTTCTCGGAAGGTCTCTGTAAGGCTTTTGAGAAAGGGATAATTATGCCCATTTTTCTGAAAGGAAAACTGAGGCTCAGGGAAATCAAGGACCTTACCCAAAGATAGCCAAGGAGCTGAGAAATCCACAGACATCTCCTCTGGTCCCGTCTCTCTGGGAGGGTAAAATTTCCTCTCAGTAAGGGCTCCAGTCACGATGCGGCTGATGGGAGTGGGTGGCAAAATCTCTTCTTTCTCACACTTTCCTCTGAAGGAGCGGGAAGACGAGAGGAGGAAATCCAGGCAGCCTGGATTCTCTTCACTGTTGTGAAGGATGCCTAGTTCCCTTTCCTGGGAGATTTTGAGAGAAATCAACTGGGAATTAGAGCCTTTTCCAGGCCCCATCCTGCTTCCCTAAGGGGATCCTGCAGTGGAAGCTCTAACTAAAGCAGAGGGTCTTTTAAGGGGTTAACCTGCAGATGGGGTGTTTCCTTTGACTTGATGTTTTCCCTCTGTCTTGTGAGACTCCTTTCAGAGAGACTTGCAGAGATTTTATTCTGAGTTTCAGATGTACGGATGCTTTATTTATGAATAGCTCTAAAGCGCTCTATTTTTATAGTCCCCCAACAGTTTAATTTTAGCCTTTGGGGGGGCGTATCTTCCTAATAATATAGGTAAAAATCGTACGAAATGGCCAATATTTAACCGTTTTTTACCTCCAAAAAATTGCAGTCTTATCTGGTTCAACTGAATACTTGACAAGGACAGAAATAGTAACAGAAATTAGCATTATATGACAAGTTAAAAATTGTCACTACTTCTTCCCAGGTGCATTAGATATCTTGTAGCCTTGGAAAGCTCAAGGGTATCCTGTAATAGAGACCTTCCTTGTCTAGTCTGTTCTCTTCTTCCAGCGGACTTGGTGCCTCTGACATTCTGCCTATGGCAGTAAGCAGAGTGGAGAATTATTTTAATTATTCATAGTATTCTTAATTTTTGATACCATATGACTTCTGATTGGTTAGCATGTAGCTTTTTGCTTAGGTCACAAGTTTTAGAATTTGAAACCATTAGTCAAATCTAGTGTCTTGGTATATTTTGTGTACTACTTGCAAAATCTCCCCATTTATATATGAATCATCGCCAGCGATCTAGAATCCAGCTGTGCTCTGTAGCCATATCGACTAACAGCTTGAGATAAAAAAAAAAAAAACAGATTGAAATAATGTATATGAAAGGTAGTAGTGTGCCTGGCATATAATAGTGACCCACTAATTGCTAGCAGCATCTGGAATTGGAGTGGAAAGGGAAGGGCAAGTTTTAAATTCCATCTCCCGCAGAAAAGAACACGACAGGGTGATGTTTGCAGGCATAGGATGGTAGAGCAGATGCCTTCATCCCAGCTTTCACCAGTGGGAGGGCAAAGCCTTGCAGGATTCTGAACTGGGCATTAAGGTACTCTGCATGGCTTTGCTTTCCTGCTTATTGATGCTGCCAGGGTGTTTCTTGCAGTGTTCTTCCTTGGAATTACAGGGTTGAAATCCATGGGCTGACTGCTCGAGAGCAGCCCAGAAGAACCATAGCTACAGATAATGGTGAACTGGCGGAATCACAAAACTGTACTCACAGGCTGGTATGAGGGAACTGGCCACCAAACTGGGGGGCATATCTGGCTCTTGGCCTTCATCTGCAAAGGGTCCCATTACACTGTTCCTGTATATATATTTGCTCTGTGGGTAAAATGACCTATTCTAGTGGTACTTCCAAAACGGAGGATTTGCTACACTCATGGAGTGTATCAAAGATCAGCTGCTTTGTTTTATATTATGTTTCTCTTCTGCCTCTTGAAGCCTTTGTGGCTTAGGGATATAAATATGGCCAAGATACAAAAAGAACCAGACTGAAAAGAGCATAGTGAGTCCATGTCAGGCTTTGAGTTGGTGAATTGATAGGTGTAAGTCAACCCTTCCCACGTTTGGGATCTGTGTTTCGTGGGGAGATATTTGCTTCAAGTCTGCTTTTGTGTAGGAGGCTGTCTGCCACGTGAGGACGGACCACGCTGTCTTGTCACCTCTGTTTCCTCTTCCCCTGGAGCAGAAGCTGCAAGAGAGTAAATAGTCATTATTAATCAAAGAATGAATGAGGCTACCAAGTTTTAGTTAGTTCCTGAGTGAAATTCCCTAGCACATGTCCACGGTACCGCACTTCTCTTTTGGTTCAAGAGGCAGCCACACGTTTGAGGTCCAGAAGGCAGGACTTCATTGTTGAAGTTGGCATCTGAGTTTGTACCCTTCTCTGTAGGAAAAGCCAGGGTTTTCCGCAAAAGATCATTGCTCCCTCTTAACGAAACTATTTGTCTGCTGTGTTAGGGTTTTTTTAATGTAACTTAGTAAAGGAGAGTTTGACCAGAAATCTTTTGGGACAGAAAGTGCTGATTCTAACAGCGTTGAAATGAATTCTAGCTACAAGGAACCCATTCATAGAGAGACCATACAAGTGTTGTGCAATGTAGCGAGCCTCTGAGTGTCTCGCAAACTCAAATGATCCTTCACTTTCTGGAGAGGCCGTGATCTCTAATATTCTGCCACTATAGAATTGCATGAAGAAAGAATCTTTTAAAGCTCTGGTAGGTAAAAAAAAAAAAAAAAAAAAAAAAAAAAAAAGCTCTGGTAGGTAAAATTCCAGACCCTTGACCCAGCTTAACCCATCTCTGCCTCAGTATCTCTGTTGAGATAGTTCTATACATTCCTGCGTTCTAGATGAAGTTGAGACTTGAAGCAGTTAACTCATTTTGCTAGGGTCTCGTGGGTAGTCTGTGAGGGAACCAGAATCCAGTGCAGAGGAGTCCAGAGCCCAGATTCTTCTGACCGATAACTGTCATCTAATAATTGTGATGGAATACAGGTACCAGTGGGAGAGGCAACCCAGGGGAAGCCAGCAGCAGTTCTTCTGCCCTGGTGTGAATTAGTTTACTGCCGTCTTTTTGAGAGTGGGCTTGCCCAGACAGAGGCTGGACGTTAGGTGGTGGAGAGGACCCCAGAGTCCCGGATAGCTGGGCTTGAGGAGAGAGCCAGGAGCAGATGGAAGGCAGCCCAGGTAAGCTTGTCAAACTCTGCTTTGCCAGGGGCCAACTCCAGACATAGCTCGGGGTATATCGTGGCCTTAGAAGTATAGCCCAGAGACGCCATGTCAAAAATTACAACATAGTGACAAACACTGCCAGTTATGGGGCACTTACTGAGCACCACACATACCTCCTCTCTCAGAATGACCACACACTCCCCGCCCTGTGACACAGGTGTTGCAATGCCCATTCGATAGGTCAGGCCCCTGAGGAAACTTAGTTTCATTTCGTCAGTGGCAGAATCAGGATTGGAACCCAGATTTGTCTGACTCCCAAGCCTGTGTTATGTCCCTGAATACCACTCCTTAAGCTCCGCTCACTCCCCTCTAGCATTTGTATCTACCTCCTAACTCGGAGGCCTCACCTTGGAACAGTCCCTTTGTGGGGAGGACTACAAAGTGAGCCAGCATGACTCTGAAACTGGAGCGGGGAGATGATGTCAGCAGTGGCATACTGGACAAACGCGCGTGCGGGGAGCTGCTGGGCCTTTCCGACCGTGCCGATCCCCCGTGGAGCTGTCCCCCTCCTCTCTACCTGGGGGCACTCGCAGAGCTCGACTGTCAGGGTTCATTATGGGAGCCGCCAGAGTCAGGACAGATTTCTAGAACTTTAGCTACACCTCCCTTTCCAGATTTCTCTTTGTCTCGAGGGAGAAATTGAGAAGTCAGAATATAATAGGAAAATGAAGCATTCTAAGCATTTGGAAGCGAAGTGGAGAAAGATAGTCACTGGAGGAATTTGAGATTCTTGTTTTCAATTTTTTTTTCTCTAAGAATTTTTTTTATCCATATGGACTTACCCATTTGCTGTAACAGCAGAGAGACTCCTATAAAGCCTTTTTTTTTTTTTTTAAGGAACTCTTGACAACATCTTGGAAAGCTGAAGTTATATTATATACAATAAGGTGGATAACATTGCCAAATTAAAGGAAGGATCTGGGCAAGGCATTAAAGCAGCAAGAGAAACAGACTGAAGCCCCATCTAGCCCGAGTCCCACATTCTTCAACTTTCTGTGTCAAAGCTGCCAAGAAAGCTAGAGCTCATGTGCTGAATGGCCAAAGATGGGACATAAGGGGTGGAGCCCCTTGTGCTTTGGGGCTAGGATGGCTACATGCATCAGCCAAACAAGCGGCAACTTCAGGGTTCACAGGGGGAGATGCTCTTGAATATCTCCGCACCTAAGAGAATTTGAAGTGCCACCATATAGTTCCCTCATTTCTGGGGTCTCCTAAAATGAAAATCGTAATGGCCACGCCCCACCAGCTCAGTCCCATGGAACTGTGTCTCCAGGACCACACTGTGGCCTCTGAGCCATGTGATCATGGGATGATGCTGGGCTCCAGCACTGATAGAGGTGTCCAAATAAAATTCAGCTGGACAAATCCTGCATCAGGTCATGACCTAGGAACGCAGAGGAAAGAGACAACGCAGATGGAGACAGGCATTTAGGAGAAGCATTTCCCCAAAGTTCATTTTGCTTTTTGGTTTGGTTTCATGATTGGATTTCCTTTTTTTTTTTTTTTCCTTCCTCTTTTCTATTTTTATTTTTGGAAAGGGGCAGAGGAAAGGGGTGTCCAAAAGGCATGGAGGCCTGTTGGTTAGGAAGCCGACCTTCCTAGTACATGTGACCACAGATGCTGACCTCCCCTTCCCATCCCTCCCTGTCTCCATGCCCAGCCCAGGTGTCACTGAAGCTCCCACTTCAAGGACACCGGTTGAGCCATGCTAGACCCAAAATAGCCCATCCTCAAGCTCTCAGACTGGAAGGGCTTGGCCTGGCTGCTATTGCCCCAGTAATGGTTGGGGAGATAGTACAATTCAAGGCTTCCCTAAGAATTGGGAGGACCCCTGCCTTCTCCTGTGAGCTCTTGAATGTGGCCCTGTGTGGCCAGCCCTCTACTCTTGCTCAGTGTCCTGTCTCCTACCTCTTCTCCCCTGCCTGCTGGCCTTCAGCCATTTTGATCCTCTTGTGGTTACCAGCACATGGTATGCAGCATCCTGCGTGGAATCTCTTAAGCCTTAGGTTTACTAGGTTTGGTATAGTTTGTCTCCCCACTCTCAGTGTCCAGCTGACTCTCAGGTCTCAGCTCAAATTCCCCTTCAGTCAGCAAATCTTGAGTATCTCCGATGCGCTGCTCACTGTTCTAGGTGCCTGGGGCTGTATCAGTGAGCAGATGGACAAAAAGCCCTGTCTCTTTGAACCTACATGCTGTCTCTTCCTTAGGAAATTTTTATTCAGGGGCACCTGGGTGGCTCAGTCGGTTAAGCATCTGCCTTCGGCTCAGGTCATGATCTCAGGGTCCTGGGATTGAGTCCCGCATCGGGCTCCTTACTCAGGGGGGAGCCTGCTTCTCCCTCTGCCTGCCACTCCCCCTGGTTGTGCTTGCTGTCTGTCTGTCTGTCTCTCTCTCTCTCTCTCTGGCAAATAAATAAATAAAGTCTTTAAAAAAAAAAACTTTTCTTAAATTTTTTTTTTTTTTTTATCCAACCCCCCTCACCAATCCTCTGGCTCGATGAGGTCTTCTAGTACATGACAGATGTTGTCTGTACTTACTTGTGCATTATTGACTTAATGCCCAGTTCTCTATGCTAAACTGTCCCCTTCTGTGAGGTCAGGGATTATTCACCACTGTATACCCAATTAGGTGTTCAGTAGATAGGGGTCAAGGAATGGATAATGAATGGATGAATGATTATTTTTGTTGACAAGTAGCAGCATCAGGTGTGAGGTTCACACTTCTGGAAGGAAGTTGTTTGCGCTGATGTATGAGGCTCCTGGAGAAGCTGCACTGTGCTTTTAAAGTGCCCAGAACTTGCAAGTTCTTACTCAGCCTTGTCTGGGGTCCGGGTCTACCATTCCCTAGGCTCTGGGTATTTCATGACTTTTAAAAAATGGCTGTAAGCATGCCTGACTTTAATGCAGCAGCTGTTTGCCTCTCCTCCCAGGATGGAGATCTCCAAGGGGCTCAGTCAGAAACTCTTAACTCATGAAAACTAGTGCCCCGTTTACCCGCATGCCCGGAGCCCCATCTTCCCCTTGGGCCAGGTAGTGCCCAGAGAGATGGTCTTCATTTGCATTAATCATTTTCATGCGCTTTGCACTCAGCTACCCTGGTATTCAGAGAAAAATGCTGCCATGACAACTGCCACAACAGATGGTATTTGATCAGTCTCTAAGCTACAGAGGAGATATACAGCGTTCTTCCGAGGTTTGCATATTTTACTTTATCATGAGACCCAGTCCAGCCTTAATCATGGTTGAAATGTGAAGTTTTCCATTTGCCTCCCATCCCTCCCCCTTCTCTTTCCAGTTGTTTGGCATTTGTTTTGATTTTCCTTGCTCCCTGGTTATCCTGAGTGGAGATGTGCTCTTGGACTCAGGAAGCAAAGACTACAACATACACAGTCCACGGAAGTTGCCCTGCAAGCCTCACGTTCAGAGATTGTTGAGGCAACTATCCAACTTTGTGATGGAGATCCCGGCTGAGACTGGGAGGGAGCCTCCACTGTAGCCTTTCTCTCCTGGATCATCACGGATGGCACATGGTGGATGGCCCCAAACAAAGGGAAGGCTGCACAAGTGCGTCTTGGTCTTCGTTTGTCCCCTGACTCCACGCACACCTGCAGCCAGCCCCATCCTGCTCCCAGGGTCTCCAAGCCACGTTCTGGTCCCACTTCTGGGCTTTCTACCTCCAGCCCAGCTAAAACTCCAGGAACTCCTTCCCAGCGCTCTCAGACCCATTCCTATGGCAGCAACAACTCCAACTGCCTTCTCCCCTGGCGCGAAGTGCGGCTCCCGCCCCCCTCGGCAACACTGGAATGTCAGGCTTTGCACAGATTTTTGCCAGCTAATTTTGGAAAGTAGTTTATATTGGCTGCTATGTGTTAATGAACGACTTTGGTCGTATTTACATACTTTGCCTTTCCCATCACTCTGCATTCCCAGCTTTAATCAGATCCGCCTCTTGCACTGTGTGTCTGGATAGCACATGAGCCACAGGGCTCATTAACGACGGGCACGAGGACATCCTTGTGCTGTAATGAGTGCCCGGGCCAGTCCCCTCACCCAGTGTGGTGGCAGTTTGCAGTTTCAGCAGTGCAGGGGGATGGACTGGTTGTTTACCTGTATGGTACTTGGAAGAAAACCTTAAGGTGAATTTCAGTCACAAGAGAGGCTGGATCAAAGAAACATTCTCCCCTTCTGATCTCATTCCAAGTGAAGCCAGGAGGTTGGAATCCACATCTGACCCTATTCTGCTTCCCAGCCCTGCTCTCTTCCCGGGGTGCAGATGAAAAGAGCGTGGGTCTCAGCAGCCGTGTCAGGAGTGATTTTTAACCTTAACGGAACATTATTAAAGAGTGGATTTGAGGCTTGAGGAATGTTTTTTGAACTCCTTTAAGCAGAGAAATCATAGTAGAGGGAACAAAATTCAAGGCGCTTGATGAGCTTATGAATTGTCTTTTAAATGATGACCCAAGTTCTTATTTTTAGTTTTAACATACTCCGGGAGTGCAACCCAACCATCCAGATACTGCTCCCTGCTTTATCTCCTCTTTAGGAGAAAGCGTTCTTGGTGCCCCTAGGCCTTCTCTCTCCACCTAACAAAGGGAGGTCCCGATGTTTCCTTTGTCCTGTGTGCTCTGATTCTCCCTGACATGGCTGGGAGTTGGGGGTGTGTGGACCCAAAAGAGAAGTGTTATGGAAGTGTGGGCTCCTGCACAGGGTGGAGGACTCTGCTCCAACATGGTCAGAAGAATCCAGCACAGTGTATGCAACACAGCAGGCATCTACACAATTATATTGATTGATAAAAAGAATCACAGGTTTCTCAGGCTTGGTACTATTGACCCTTTGGGTGGGATTTTTCAACGTTATATGCACTGTAGGATGTTCAGCAGCATCCTTGGCCTCTACCCACTAGATTTTGGTGGCATCCCCAAAATTGTGAGAACACAGAGTGTTGCCAGATGTCCCTTGGGGGTGGCAACATTATTATCCCTTCTCCTGCACTGTCCCTGCCCTGTGGAGAACTGATCTTGAAATTCTTTGAAAGAATGATAGGGATTTTAAAAAGCAACAGGAGGGGCACCTGGGTGGCTCCCCTTCGGCTCAGGTCATGATCCCAGGACCCTGGGATCAAGCCCCGCATGGGGCTCCCTGCTCGGCAGGAAGCCTGCTTCTCCCTCTCCCACTCCCCCTGCTTGTGTTCCCTCTCTCGCTATGTCTCTCTCTGTCAAAAAAAAAAAAAAAAAAAAAAGATTAAAAAAATAAAAAAGCAACAGGAGGAAGAAGTCATCCAGGTAACCTATTTATAATTATTCATTCCTTTAGTAGAATTTAACGTTAAAACAAAGCCCAGTAGATGGCCGAATTGAAATGAACCAAGGGCTAGCCTTGCAGGAAGAAATTCCCATGTACTTTAAATGATACTGTATGCATTGAATGCTCCATGAGTGTGCCAGGTAAATGTGTTTTATGCTCCTTGGAAGGAAATAGCTATAGAATTACAATGTTGTAGTACAACAAGCAGTGCTTTTCTTGATTATGTTGGTGGGTGTCTTTTTTTTTTTTTTTAAATCAATGCTACGCTACTGCTCTGTTGTTGAAAAAACTTAACCTACCCACGTCAGCACACCTCCATGATGCTTGCCAAGGTAGATACCAAGTGTGCTATTTCTGATTTTACATTAACAGATTCCTGGCGGTTGGCTTTTTCTTTATCTCAATTCTCACGGGGCCATAATTGCCAAAACCTCACTTATCAGCCATGTGCAAGATACACTGAAAAAGCAGGATAGGACTTTTCAAAGGAAAAAGGGGTCGAAGAATTTTATAATTTTGTCATGATTTAAATATTAGTGCCTCTCCGTGGGGGCAGCAGATCCTTTTGTGTGGTTTTGGTACATTATCATTGTGTACAGTTGCGGAAATAAGGACTCAAACTGTTTTTCTCAAAAGCAGGGTTTTGTAACAGGGGGAAATAGCATTTAGAGATCTAATTTTGATTACTTAAAATGTAAGCAGATTGCTTCAAAACACCTTCCACAGGGCCCCTCCCCGCCATTCTCTTCCTTCTATCTCACCGCCGCCCGCCCCCGCCCTCCATGATGGTGGCACCTGCTTGTCATCGTCAGTCCTGGCTTGGAAGGAAGGAAGAGTTAAAAGCAATCTCTCTTTTCCTCCGCTTTTATAAGAAATGATTTTCTGCAATGGTGGCAGGCATAATCCATAACATCAGCATTTATTTAGTTTGCAGGAAATTGCATTTTGCCCCTTTTCCTAGAGATGGGAAAAAAAAAAAAGTCTCCCAGACGAGGATCTTTGAGGGTGAACTGGAGGCTGGGAGAGAGATGGGAACCCATGCTAAAAAGTGCAAGGAAGGAACAGCCTCAGGCTCAGGGTGGAGTGGAGTCTGAGAACCAGTGCAGTTTTATTCAGCTGCCCCCGTAGCTTAAATTTGTATTTGGAAGGTCTGAAGACTGAGAACAGAGAAGGAAAATGCCAGACATGGGGGAAGAAGGACATGCATTTCAGGAAGACTGCCTTGGAGCCAGACTCTACTCAAATTAGAGCTCTTACACTGTAGATGCCTCACTCCGTGGCTATGAAGTCGCCTTCAGAAAGATCGCTTGGGGTGGGGGGGTGGAGAACGGTCACATGGACACTGTGAAAAACAGTCATTTATTCAAGATAAACCCTATGGGTTAAACACCCGTTTGAATGTATAAGAATGCTGACGGAGCATAGGAGCGGAGGAAGTCGGGGGTGGGGTGGGGGTGGGGAGGTCTTCCACTGTGAAATGCAAACTGTGTGAAATTCAAAGATCCTTGTGCCAAGTCAAAAGCAGTTTCTTTTATTTATGGTCACCATTGACATTAATTGAGCCTGAACATTTTCCTGTAGACCAAAAAATCATTAGCCCTGACAAGTGAAGTCAAATCAGACCTTTGGGAATGACCTAATTGTTCTTTCCTGAGGGCTGGATGTTTGCTTGCCCTTGGCCGTGGCATCAGCCTGGCAAGCCTGGGAGGCCTCCCAGACTCTGGCAGGTGGGTTCCTTCTTGTCACAGAGAACACAAAGGACAGAGGGGCTCACTGAGGTTGCAGCCCTCCCTCATCATCGGCAATGCCTGCCATCCTGAGACTTTTGTGAGTAAGCTCGGCCCAGGGCCCTGCTGAAACTCCCATTCACTGTTTTCACATTGGACGGCGTGCCCCCTTGGTGCTGGAAATCTCTCCCAGCTGCTGGTGGACGGGTGGGTCTACTGTCCCCTTCGTGCCCAGCTGCTCAAATTTTCAGGGTAGCTCTAGTGACAGTGCTGCACATAGGCTCTCTCATTCCACTCTAGTTATTTTTGGCAGCCATGAGCAAGCCAGGGCCTCGACTTCTGGAACTGTGTGGTTGGGATATTAGGTAACTTGTTCTTGTGCAAGTACAGACAAAGAGTCCTGACCTGCACCCATCCATCCATCCATCCATCTGCTGCTTGCACGTCGTTCTCCTCGTTGAGAACCTTAAGAAATGCACAGTGAACCCTCTCTCTGACATCACCCTTTGTTCCTGATAAAAGATGGCTCTGGAGAAGGCTGAAAATTGATTGAATGTATGTCGTTGTTTTTTTTTTTTCCCCCTAGATTGAAAACATAGATGCCTGCTTGAATTTCCTGGCAGCGAAGGGAATAAACATCCAGGGACTGTCTGCAGAAGGTGAGTCAGAGCCCTTGTCATGAAGCTGCCTTTTCTTCGTTAGAAATGCCCACCTGTTACCTACTGTTGACTTTAATACAGTTAAGCCCAGGGTGCTGGGTGCGCGCTTCTGGCTTTGTTTTCCTCCTGGTTTTGAGGCAGCTCAAGGCCTGTGTAGACTTGAGGATGCCAACTTTTTGACACCTAAAAAGTCACTCCAGGAAAGTAGATTCAACCATGCCGGCCAATGTCTGCTAGACACCGAGGAGGGAGTGCCGGAGATGGGGCTGCTTCTCTGGAGGAGGGCTTAATCAAACAACGCTGATTTGATTCACCCAGCTAGCAATTCAGTTAATCATCAAGCCGGGCCTTATCTGTGGGAGAGAGAACACTTAGCCACAGCACATATTTAAATTGTACCGTTCCCAGGGAAAAATGCCGAATCCTTATCTCTTACTTTTCTTAGAAGAAGCAACACTTTTCCTAGCTCAAAAAAAGAAACAAGAAAACACGTGATATATTAATGAGAGGCTACATTTTGACATCCTGATTAGTTTTTAATTAACTCCAATTGGGTGGCTAATTAGCACATTAGCATGTGCTGGTGGTTTGCTATTCAATTAAGTATTGGTCTGGAGACGGCTGGTCCGAATCCTCAGCCGCCTCAGGCAACGTCTCGCCCTGGAATCTTTTGCGCTCTCTCCTGTTTGTAAATACCAGCTCAGAAGCTGCCACAGACCCCGGCAGCCTCCCAGACTCATTAGGCTGCACCTGCCTCCAGTTTTCCCAGAACAGGTAAAGCAGTTTGGGCCTCGGATGACACCACCTTTCCTGCGCAAGGTTGCTTGTTGAAAAGATGCCTATTAGCAACGACTCCGGTGGTCAGGGTGGGGAAGAGGGGGGACAGTGAGGAAGGTAACAGCCCAGTGGAACAGGTAAGTTTGCACATGTGGTCCACTGGGGGCCTGTTCCTTGCCTTTGCCCTGCTACGCGGTAAGAGCTTGGTTTTCCTGGCTGTGTGAACAGTATTGGGGCGGGTGGCTACTGTTGATGCCTCATGGGTGTGTCGTGTCGTGCCATGTCTGAACTCGACCTCTCACCTGCTGGGCCTGTCCCAGGGGTGGACACACTGCTTCGGGAGGTCTCCATGGCTGCTGTCAGCTGGTCAGCCCTAACCCCTGCTCTGAGAGGGGGTCCTTGGAGGATCTCTTTGCCCTGGGGGATGGGCCCTCCTCCATGGGGATGAGATCTGGGCTGAATGACCTACGGAACGCACCTAGCTGGGGCGTGGTGGGGGTTGGTGTGGGGTTTCCAAGGAGAGGTGGGGAGATGCAAATTCCCATTCCAAGGAACATCATTTTCTTCTGGTAGAGCGTCAGTTGTGCTGGCTGGTGGGTGGCAGGGACAGGCTCCTCGTGGTTTCTGGAAGTAGCTGGGCCCCAGGCCTGTGCTCACCAACAGAGCATCAGCAAGGACTTGCACAGAGTCCTGCTCAGCAGAAAGGGCTCTAGGGGATGTGGACTTTATGTAGCTCAGCTTCATCCCATGTGGCCTGGAGGTGATACCTGGCCACTCTGCCGTCTACACATTGTCCTGCCTTCTGCCTCATTTGTCCCCCTGCACCTACCCCATCCTCTTTATACCTTAAGGCATAGATTATTCAGTAAATACTTGTTGAATAAATAAGTAAAAGGGCTTTTATGTGAAGCAGCTCCAGCATTCACAACTGAAGTGGGAATTTATAATAGCCTGAATTTACAGATGACAAAAGCTTGGCTTAAAGAGGTTACGAGTGACATCCTCAAAGCCTGTAGCTGGTGAGTGGCAGAGCCAGAGCTGAACCCAGGTCTGTGTGATTTCACAGCATGTGTTCGTGGTGTCTTTTGGGACAGCAGATGGATAAAATCAAGGCATGTCACCTACAGGTGAAGAAACCAGGAAGGATTTAGAACTTCGTTGGCCAGAACACCGTCTCAGAAGATGTCGTGTAGCCCACAGAGGCCTATCATGCAGACACTCAGCTCCAGCCTTGTCTGTGTTAGGATATGGTCCTTGGGGGTCTCTGAGCATAGAAGAGCCCGCTGAACCAGTGTGTTGAGGTATCTGTCACTGGGGCACACCTGTGAAGTGGCTTCATGGTGGTTTCAGTAACTGCCTCCAACTGTGTGATGTTGAACCCTCCCATCCCCATTTTTCTGGCTCAGTCGAGACTCACTTCCTGATATCTTGGCCAGAATACATAACTTGTCAGTCATGGTCCATTATTAGAACAGTTTTATGTTAACGCTTATGATGGTCTTGTTTTTTTTTTTTAATTTAAATTTAATTAACATATACTGTATTATTAGTTTTAAGGGGTAGAATTTAGTGATTCATCAGTTGCATGTAATACCCAGGGCTCATTCCATCACGTGCCCTCCTTAATGCCCATCACCCAATTACCCCATCCTCCCCACCGACCTCCCCTCCAGCAACCCTGTTTGTTTCCTAGAGTTAAGAGTCTCTTATGGTTTGCCTCCCTCTCTGTTTTTATTTTATTTTATCTTTCCTTCCCTTCCCCTATGTTCATTTGCTTTGTTTCTTAAATTCCACATAAGTGAAATCATATGGTATTTGTCTTTCTCTGACTTTTTCACTTAGCATAATACCCTCTAGTTCCATCTACATCACTAAAATGGGCAAGATTTCATTATTTTGGTGGCTGAGTAATATTCCATTATATATATATATGAGATATATGTATATATATATATACACCACATCTTCTTTATCCATTCATCTATTGATGGACATCGGGGCTCTTTCCATAGTTAGGCTACTGTGGACATTGCTGCCCTAAATATTGGGGTGCAAGTGCCCCTTCGAATCACTATGTTTGTATCCTTTGAATAAATACCTAGTAATGCAATTGCTGGGTCATAGGGTCATTCTATTTTTAACTCTTTGAGGAACCTCCATACTGTTTTCCAGAGTGGCTGTACCAGTTTGCATTCTCACCAACAACATAAGAGGGTTCCCCTTTCTCTGCATCCTTGCCAACATCTGTCGTTTCCTGACTTGTTAATTTTAGCCATTCTGACTGGTGTGAGGTGGTATCTCATTGTGGTTTTGGTTTGTATTTCCCTGAGGCCGAGTGATGTTAAGCATTTTTTTCAAGAGTCTGTTGGCCATTTGGATGTCTTCTTTGGAGAAGTGTCTGTTCATGTCTTCTGTCCATTTCTTGACTGGATTTTGTGGTTTTGGGGTGTTGAGTTTGATCAATTCTTTATAGATTTTGGATACCAATCCTTTATCTGATAAAACATTTGCAAAGATCTTTTCCCATTCCATAGGTTTTCTTTTAGTTTTGGTCTTGTTTCTTTTTAAACTTGTCTTTCAAATTCTGCTCAAAGCTCTTTTTCACCCACATGCCCCAGAGCAAGTGGCTTTAGAAGACTGAAGGAAGGGGGCGGCTGGGTGGCTCAGTCGGTTAAGCATCCAACTCTTATTTTGGCTCAGGTCATGATCACAAAGTTGTGAGATTGGGCCCCGCATTTCTCTGCCTGTCCCCTCTACCACGCCCCCATCCCACATGCACACTCACTCTCTCTTTCAAAAAAAAAAAAATTAAAAAAATAGAAGAACAAAAAAGGAAGAAGATTGAAGAGAGATGGGGGCCTAATGACTTCTTCCTCTCCTCCCCTCCTTCCTTTGCCTGAGCCTCTAGGACTGGGGCCAATAGAGCAGACAGAATTCTGCTGCTGGTGAAGTTGCTGCCCTCTTCTTGGGGAGCCATAATTATTTTTGTCCCCAAGCGACAGTCTCTGCATGCCCTCCGGACCACGGACTTTCTCCAATGCTGCTCCCAGGACGTTAGTAGTCTTTCCTGAGATTGTCCGGCAATTCTGGCTTGCCCTCAGTGGGTAGCATTTATATCCAGTCGCCCCAATTCCGGCCCTTCGTAGTCCCCACATAAGGTGGTCCTAGTGAGACCGTAGATCTCAGTCTCCTCATCCCTGCATTGTGCACTGGCAGGAATGTGTGGGCTCCATCTTCCACTTGGAGTAGGTAGAACAGTCCTTCTGTCACCTGGAAGCCCCCGCCATACAGTTTCTCTCTACCTCTTTCCCCACCAACTTAGGTGGCCAAGAGGCAGATCTGCCAAGTTCATACTGAGTGGATGTCCAACCAGGGACTGGAATGCCCACACCCGATTTGGAGTGATTCTCTTGGCGCCTCTACTCCTTTGTCTTCAAGGAGCTCGAGGACCTCACCTTCTTTTCCTTGTTGAGGGGAGGAAACATCCAGTCTCTGTGATCATCAGACATTACCACCCTCCCCCACTCTGCGACAGTTTCTCATCTAGATTTTCTGTTGTTTCTTTGCTCTTTTTATTTTACTTGTACATGTGTACTCCATCCCTGGAAAAGAAATCCCAGGATTTTCCCTCGTGTGTATCTTCACCTTGCTTCTTCATGGTCCATGATGCCAGCGGAGTTTGTCCATACGATGAAACCAGACTGGTGGACAGGAACAGATTATTCTGCCATTTTTCTAAATCTTTGAGTTATACATCAAATCTGGGGCTCATCACTCCACACTTGTTTAACCTGCACCTGAGGTTCGCAGCAATTTTCCCAGCTCTGTGACCATCAGTGATTTCAAATCCGCCGGTGTAACCGTGCTTCATCATCACAGTCAGAAACTGGAGGACCATTTTTTGAAGCATGACCTTTGAGAGAGTGCACCTCTGGAGCAGGGTCTACTAAGAACCTGGCCTTTGCCTCTCTTTTCAACATTGTTAAGGCTCTTGAGAGCATCTTCCAGGACATTCATGTGGAATTCATGGGAAATCCCATTACAGTGGCCCAGAAAGATGGCAGAAAGAGTTCTCTAGATCTTCTCACCTTGACTTTTGAGATTGGGGGATGATGATGGTGTTCAATGGTAGGACGGATTCTGGACAAGTGCAGTCTTATGGGAAGGTGACTGGCCCCAACTTTTGTCAACTCCTTGAACTTACAGAGGAAAGATACTTAGAGACTTTTATCCTGAAATCGGCTTTATTCACTTTATTCAATTTCAGGGTTACAAGAAACCTCTCATTTGACATACTGTTAAATTGTAGAAATAGAAGCCATTTATGGAGAACCCATGTATCAGTCACTGAGCTAAGTGCTGTACATGTTTTGTATCTTATTTAATCCCCCCAACCCTTTGAGATCAGTATTCATATTATCCCCATCACACAGAGGAGGAAACCAAGACCCAGAGATATTAAGTCCCACATTGGAAAAGGGAGGCCCACAAGGTCAGCCATGGCTAAGCTGCTCATATCTGTTTCAGAGGCCTGGTATTTTCTGCCACTCCCCATAACCACCTGCATAATTACTAGAAAAGCATCATTGTGTTTAAAGAAATAATGTAGTTTTAATGCTTTTTGTTTTCCTTTTGAAGACGATTGAGTGCCCTGAGGCTCCTCCTATGATGAAAAACATCAGCGGTTGGAAAGCCCCATAGGTACTTCTCCGCCCTTTTCCAGTGACTAAAGCAGGGTTTGGAACCCCGGGAGGGTGTATGCACCTGTCCTTGAGACAATGCAGCAGATCATGCCCTGCCCCAACCTGCCCGATGGAGGACCACAGAGAGCCTTTGTTCCAGGGTAGAGGCTGCAGGCCCAGGGGAGCGCCATGGAGACTCTCCTGGTTTGGGACACTTCCCCTGGACTAGGCCTTCCTTGTGTTCCAGACAGTGGGACCCATCCGGTGTCATGGGAGCTTGGGCCTCACCCTAACCAGGGTGATTTTCAAGACCCCTCCCCAACACACACTCCATCAGTCATGACCATCTGTAAACCTGTCCTGTGAGGAAGGATGGCTTTTATCCTTGGGAGTTTCAAGAACACCTGGCCCTGAGCCCATCCTCCTGTAATGGAGAAGTGAAGGTCTGGGGGGTGAGGCCTAGCCTATTTAGTTCAGCAAACATTTGCTGGGCACGTCCTGTATACCAGGCATAGTATCAGTCATACAAAATTAGCTTTAGTTTCCATTATTAAGAGAGCTGGGCTACTGGTATGTACACAGTGGTGACAAAGAGAGGCAGTGACTAGCTTTGCCTTGGGCAGTCAGGGGGCTTGACCAAGGCAGTGGTGTTTCTGCGGGGTTTGACAGGATAAATAGGCATTCACCAGACAGAAAAGGAAGGTAGTGGGAAATCTAGACAGAAGACAAGACCTAGGTAGTATGATGGGAGCAAAGACCAGCTCTTTATCAACCTTGAGGATTGGGGGGGGGCAGAGACAGGAAGATCCTTCCAGGTGCCTCCAGGAAGGAGTATATGCTTTTGGAGTGAAGTTGGTTGCTGACTTGATGAGCTCAGACCTGGTTTGGCCAGAAACCTAGATGCTGAGCTTGTTCCTCTTTTATTCTGAGCCAGAGAGCAGAAGGTCTTTCTGGATCATTAGGAGAAAAGCAGCTGGTGAATTATTTCCATTTCCTCCTACCCACATCACCTGTTTGGCAGTGAGTGGACCTGATTCTGTCACTCTCCAGAGGGGGCCCTGTAGGCTCTCCCACCCCCTCATCTGTCCCACTTCCCCCGTGGATCCAGCCATTGACTGGCGTGGTGAGCAGGACCCAGGCTGCGGGAATGGGATGGGAAGTTCTGTGGTGAATGTAGTTTATGCAGATGGCTCATCTGGAGGAACAATGCCACAGAGTCCACAGTCCTGAATCCTCCAGGTGAGCCGGACAAGCACTGTGGGTTAAGGGAACCCGATAGGAATTCTGACTCCGTGGTCTGGTCTGAGCAGGCTCCCGGTCCCTTCTTCCTTACAAAGCAAATTTCTTTGTATTAGATTATTCCAGTGTTTATGCCTTTGTAAAACAGGCCTGAGGTTTCTCTTAAGTATTGCTGAAAGAAAAGAACTCTGGTTTTCCTATCCTTCATGCCCAGCGTCCCATACAGCATCGGTGCACATTCGTACCAGCCAGTGGGAGCCAAGAAATCAGTCAGAACCCGAGGGAATTAAGAGTCCAGGCAATACTGAATTCTGATGGAAATTGAAAAATGGCCTCTGTAGGTTGTTCATGGGGCATGGGAGTGGCCACAAGCAGAGAAATGCAGTCAGGGTTCTCAGGCAGGTGTAGATACCAGCCAGGTAGTATCCATTCTAGCTAGGTCTGCATTGTTTTGTTTTTTCTTTTTTCTTTTTCTAGAACTCAAGAGTAAGGATAGTTGATCAGGCATAAAATGATATGATACTGTTTTTCCAAACCTTGGGAAATGTCATAAGGAAACATTCTTGTGGGCCGATTGATTTTGTTGTTAGTCTGTCGGTGCCGCCCGCTTACCAGGCCTCGTGGAACACAGACACATGCCTCTTGGAAATGTGGAAAGAATACAGTTTTAGCTATTTTGGGTCCTGTCTGTTGTAGACCACCCGTGGCATAAACTGTGTGGCTTCCAACCCCAACCAGAGCATCTACCACTCTCCAGTTTTTGTGCTCTGCAAAGAAAATTAAACAGTCCAGACGTCCACCACCTGGGGAGCGGGTACACAAGATGTGGTATATCCATACAATGGGGTATTACTCAGCAAAACGGAGAAACAAACTAACGATAAATGCTCTAACATGGGCCACCCTAAAAACCTGCTGCGTGAAAGAAGCCACATGCAAAAGACTATATATTACATGGTTCCACTTACAGGAAATGTCCAGAAGAGACACACCTTGTAGAAATAGAAAGCAGATTCCATATTGCCTGGAAATGGGTTTGGGGACTGACTGCAGATGAGCATGAGGACTCTATTTAGGGTGATGGAAATAGTCTAAGATTACAATTTACTGAATTGACTGAAAATCACTATATGCTTAGTTTTCTGGATACAAATTACACTTGGGTAAAGCTGTTTAAAAAAGAAACGGGGGGCACTTGGGTGGTTTAGTGTCCCAACTCTTGATTTTGGCTCAGGTTGTGATCTTAGGGTCGTGAGTTCAAGCCCTGTGTCAGGCTCCGTGCCGGGCATGGAGAGTCTGCTTGAGATTCTCCCTCTCTCCCTCTGCCTTCCCGCACCCCAGCATGTGCATCTGCACACGTGCTCGCTCTCTCAAACAAAAAAAACCCCAAAATCAGAAGCTCACCATTGACTTTTGTCTAATATGGGATCACTCCTGATTAATATCCCTCTAGATGCCTGTGACTATGGCATAATGGGGGGGATGAGCAGGGAGAATGGACAGCTTCTTAGTCTTCCTTTAAGGGCAGAGCCCTGTGGTGAGTTCTGAGGAGACTGTAGGTAGAGTGGCCATATTTTCTGAACCAAAATGGGAAGTAGAATCAGGCAGTGTCCTGGGTGCTTTGCACTCATTTTCTCATTCAACATTCACTTAATTCTCATAACAAGCCTGTGGGAAAGGTGCAGTTTGGCATATGCCCATTTTAAAGAAGAAACCGGAGGCCCCAAGAGGTTGAGTCTTCTGAAAATTCAGTCTATAAATGATGAACTGTCGAGATTCAAACCCAGGTCTTTCTGGCTCAAAAAATCAGTGATCTTTATACTAAAAATCCTACCTGCTAAGAAGTAGTATATGTATGGGAAGACTGTGTTCTTTGACAGAGAAAACGATGCTTTAGGGACCGATGCTGAGTTATGAACAGTAAGGGACTCACTCACCCAAGTCAGGGCTGGCCTGCCAGGAGGTGCCAATGTGGACATGCCTGCCTTTTGCAGGGGACAACCCATCCACCCCTGGGTGTGCTGAATTTTTAATTCCTCCCTTTTTTGTTGTTCTTACGTGGTTCCAGAAAATGTATTATGGAATGTGCCAAACATTCCATAATCATAGAATACATACAGAAGAATAAAGACTACTTATATGCCCACCAGCTAGCTTAATAAATAAAACATTATCTGGTTGTGCTTTTAAATTTACCACACCTGATGGGTAGACAAGTGAAACCAAGTTACGCAGTGTGGGGAGACCGGGCTTTGAGATGGAAAAACCTAGATTCAAATCCCAAATCCCAGCTCTGTCTTGTATTCCCTTGGAGAGGTCATAAAACTGTCCTGAGCTGCTGTTTTTCTTTACAAGAGGGACATTGATATACTCACTTCCCGGGTTGTAGGGATTGAATGAGATCATGCTCGTCAAGAGCTTAACCTGATACATACTAATTAGTAGTAGTCCTTGTTCTTATAAACTGTATAACCTGAAAACTATCAAAGACACTAAAAATAAATCTTAGTTGGATTTCACCAGTCCCCATGATTAGCTCTACTTTCTCCCTCCCGTGACTTCAATTTTGAGGGGGAAATGGTTTCCCAAGTTCCTTAACAGGTGCAAACCTGCATGCCAGCTTTTGATTCTATCCCCAACTCCCACCAGTGCCCACCTGGGTGACTATGGGCGTGTCACTTCGTGCAACTGCCTCCTCCCATCCAAACCTCCCATTCTGTGACCCTGATGTGCTTGTAAGAACATTTAGAAGCAGACGCGGAACAAGCCACAGGGGAGGTGTGTGCTGCTTTTTTGGTTTCCGTAGGCTGGAGAAGGAAGCAGAGCTGAAGGGTTAAAGCTGACCTACCTCCAGAAACTGGGGGCCTCAGCCAGCTCTGTGAGGCTTTCTCTGCTCCCCATATCGCCCAAGATGGTTTATAAGCATCCTCCTTTGTCTGGGCCGGTCCTAGCTCACACCTGACCCCCTGGCCTAATTAAAAGCTCACCCCTTTCACTCTCAGAAGCATCATGGTTTGCATGATAAGTCATAAGATGATTGCAGTAAAAACCATTTCTAAGGCATGAACCTGGACCTTATGGGAATCTCATACAGGAGTCTGGGGGCTGTGGTTATTTGTAACCAAGACCAGGGAAGCCCTTCACTGTTCTCGGTGTGCTTTCACAGATAGGCTCTTGCTGGATCTGCAGGATAACCTTGTATGATGGGGAAGCTGTGTCAATGTTGCCAGTGAGGCCCAGAGAGATCGAGTGGCTTGCCCAGAGTTGCTGAGCAAGCACGTGCTGGAGTACAGACTGGAACCCACGTTTGTGATGTCAGTCGTGATCTCCGTTTCTTCAGGACCTGGCAGTCATTCAGGCTGGCCTAGTCAGATCACGCCCAGGACACTGGCAGGCGTGCAGGGAATGGGGCTTGTTTCTGAAAGGACCCCATTCATATCTTCTGCCCGGTATATGGGTCCTGGAGGAAACTCTTGCTCCTCTATCCGAAGTCTCTTCCTGACCTGGGGCTAGCCAGGACGTGTGCATTTCCCACCCAGGAGATGCTCCCCTTCCTCCATCCTACTCCTAAACCCTAGCCAGCTGGGAGAAGGAAATTCAGCCTCAGGTGGAAGTAAGGCAGAGGGAGCCCCCAGGATTCCTTCTTCCTGTCCCTCAAGCTGGGTGGCCCTATTCCTTCACCCTCAGGATCAGTTCGGGCCCTGGCCATCGCATCTGGTGTTAAAAGAACATAAAAGGAGGGATTCCCCAAGGAGCAACACCCTCGATCCATAGCCTCTGCCTGTGAATAAATATTTTATTCCTTCTCGGCCGTTTTTTATGCGTGCCTTGAGGCAAGTGCATTTTAACATCTAAAAAATTCTGTTAGGAATAAAAATTTTCTTACCCTCCACTCTGTTCTCATTTTTTGTTTTTAATACAGAATTTTTGTGTGAGTTCTTTATGAAAGCAAGTCCTATAGCTGATCCCCACACCCATCCCCAATTAGTGATTTAGTAGACAAGGGAGACACAGAGCCACGTGTTTGAGGGAAGGATGGTTGGGTAGAGCAGAGTGAGGATTTCGGAGTTGGGTAGGAGCCCCTTGGCATATGCACAAAGTGGCTGGAGGCACAGAGCGTGGACTTGGCTGCCAAGTGGAGACCGGTGAGGTTCCCCCCCCCCCCCCGCCCCCGCCCCGGAGTGCACCTCTGTCCCGGATTGCTTGCTTTGCCTGAGAACAAGCACGGTCTTGCTCCGGAGTCTGGCTTTTTTTGGTCGCGTCCTTGCTGAGAATTTCCTCCCAGCACTCGCTAGACATCTGGCTGCAGCTTGCCTCATGTATCCGCTCTAACCCCTGTGGGGGAGAAGCCGCGAATTTCTCTGTGGCCGACGCCCCACCATCCACTGACTGTGGTCGCAGGGAGGTGTTCAGGAACTGCGTCTGGTCCTAGAGAGATGAAGCTCGAGAGCAAGAACGGGTCCCCAAGCTGGGGCTCCTTGTCTAAAAGAATCTCCTTACTGTCTTGCAGAAATCCGGAACGGCAACCTCAAGGCCATCCTGGGCCTCTTCTTCAGCCTCTCCCGCTACAAGCAGCAACAACAGCAGCCCCAGAGGCAGCACCTGTCTGCCCCGCCACCGCCGCTGCCGCCCGCCGGGGCCCAGGCGGCCGCGGCCCCCTCCCAGTGCCAGGCTGGCGCTCCTCAGCAACAGGTGCCCGCCGCCCCCCAAGCCCCGGGCCAGCCTCTGCAGCCGGTGCCACATCAGCAGTCAAAAGCACAAGCTGAAATGCAGTCCAGGTGGGGGCGCCTCCCGACTGGTAATTCTGTGGTTCACGGGGCATCCTCCACGCCGGGCCCAGCCGTAGCCGAGGTCCAGGGTGTTCTGGCTTGGGCCTCTGCAGTGCTGAGGACTACTGGTAGTGGGGGTGGTTAGCATGGCCTTGAAATGGATGCAGCGGGGCTGCCTCCAGTGCCTGGCGAGATGTGTGCTCTGAAAGGTCAGAATGGCTGACAGCCAGAGCTGACTAGCTATTCTTGCCTTGACGCTGGCCTATTATGCACTAAACAGCCCCGAAAATAGACTTCAGACTGGTTTTGCCGTGTTTTGCCTGTAAGCTGGGCGTTAGGTGTTCTATGCTTTGAGTCATTCTACTTAGTGGAGGCGAAAGTTCTGCCGTGGATGCCTCTGCTTCACCAGAGGAGGAATATCAGGAGCACAGAAGAAAGACAGGAAATGCTTAGCAAGGAAGGCAGCAACCACCTTCCGTGAGAGGACCAGGAACTGGGTTTTGTTAGCCTTGGAGAGTTGATAGCGGCCTCAGCCGTGGTCCTCCGTTTTGTAGGATTAGGGCTTCAATGTTGCTGATGCTCGCAGAGGGGCTGATGCCTGCCAGTGGGGCTCTCGGCGTGGAATGATAAGCACGCAGAGCGCCAGGGTAGTTACCATCTACTGTGTTATAATGGGAATAGTTGCATCCCTCAAGGACTCTGCAGAAGGTCGCCTTAAAGAACATTCATTTTAATGGGTGGAGGGAAAGGGAGGGGATTAGGAGCTAGAAAGCGTTTGACTCGTAGTAAAATTCTAAAGAAAAGTCCACAATAATTGTTGCTTGAAGCTGTAAACCTTTAGTTACCAAATCATCTAAACGTCACTAATTAAATTGATTGCTTGATTTCACTTAATATGTGCTAAAGAGTAATGGCTTTTCCTTTCCAGTCCCCCAAAGCACCAGTGTTAATAATCATAGGGCTTCTCGCACACGTTCGTACCCTCAGAAGCCCATGGTAGTTGGACAAAGCACAAAACAGTCCAGACAAAACAGGTGCCTTATAGATGGTTACAGCTTTTTCCTTCCCATGAGAAGTGCTACTTCCCATTTGTGATGGTGTTCAAACCAGCAGTGATGGGTGTGCTGTAAACCAGATCCCCTAATTAATTATCTCATTATATCCAACTGACATTATGGAAATTTGTAGGCTAGCAGAAATGCCTGGGCTAGTAATGAGGAACAGACGGCTGGGCAGCAAGCCTCTGCACCCTGACCTGAAGAAACACCTGCGTGCAAGGCATTCTCTAATCAGAGGTCCCTGATGGCCCTAGGTGATTGAATGACCAGGATATCATTTCCCACACTGTATTCTATAGAGTGCTTATTCCCTGGATGGTAACTTGTAGGGGAAGGGTTCCATAGGGGGAGAAGTTGGTAAATAATCTGGGTTGAGTTGTTAGAACTGTTATTACAGGTCTACTCAGATCCTTGAATCTGCCAAAAATGCATTCATTTCTTTAGTGTTTGAATGCCTTCCATGTGCCAGGCACTGTTCTAGGCACTTGGGGTTCACGGATGAATGAGACCACCAGTGTGCCCACTCTTTGTATTTTCCTGGAGGAGGCAGGCAAATAGGGAAGGGAACTATCACATACTGGTATTACAGTAAGATGATGGGATTCAGAAGGATTAGGTTGCTAACTTAGGTTGGACTGATAGGAAATTCTCTCTGGGGACGTGACACCAGAGCGGAGATAGGAATGACCTGGAGCAAGCCACGCAAAGTTTAGGTGTAGAATAGTTCAGCCAGAGGTTGCAGCTGGTGCAAAGGCCCTGTGGTATAAGAGTAAGCTTGGCAGATTGGAGGACCAGAAAGAAGGCTGGTGTGGCTGGAGTTCAGTGGGTGAGGGGAGTTGGAAAATGGTAAGGTACCTGTAAGCAAAGCCTCTGTCTACATGGAAGACAGTATGACTGGTGGTCCCTGGAGTTGCCTAGTACTGTGGCCCTGGGGTCCAGTCACAGTGTGCTAGCTAAACTGGGGGAAGAGTTTGCATTTCATTTTATAGGTAACAGGAAGCTGCCGGGGGGTCTTGAGCAGGAAAGAGACTTGATTTGATTTATGGTTTAAAAAAAAAACCTTCTTAGCCCCCTTCTGGATAATAAGACTATGAAGGTGTAGAGATGGAAGGAAGGACCCCAGGTAAGAGGATTTTGTGGTCCTCCAGATGACTGTGGCTTGAGTCAAGGGCTAGAGCAGACTTGTTGATGGACCACTTCACGAGGTTGAGCCAACAGGACTGTGAGTAGATGGACTGGCTTGCAGTGAGGGAGAGCATCACAGATAAAGCCTAGATTCCTGGCGTGAGCAGTGATAAATGGTGCTATTTGTTGAGATGAGGGAGCCTGAGAGAAGAACACGTGTGCACTGTGAGTCTTCAGAAGAGGCCGTAGAAAGCATTCCTCAAACTTAGCCGCAGAACTTATTTCGTAGGGCTTCTCGCTGCATATAGGATTCCAAGGAACATGTGTTGAGCAACACCGGGCTTGTGTCACTAAGCTATGCTAGCTCAAGGCACCCATTTCCATGGTAGGCGTTTGTTTTCTTAAAGAGAACCAGATGTTCCAGTCAGGACAGCTATCATCTCCCAGTAAGAAAAAATATCCTACTATTAATAAGTGCTTTACCTAGAGAAGAGTCAAACTTACTTAAGCCAGGTTTTTAGATCCATTTATTCCAGAGTGATTCCTACCATCATGGCCTCCTGACTCTGTACTGTGGTGACATGGATTGGCCTTTGGAGTTGCTGTATGTCCTCCCTCATTCTTTATCTGGCCCAGATTGGGTTACTTCGGCAGATGACTAGTTTCCCATATTATATACTGATTCTTTCTAATTTTACTTCTGAAGGACAATCCTATTCTCAGGTTCTAGGGATCTAATATCCCATGCTTACACTCTGGCTGTAAATTTAAGAATAGTAAAATGGCATCACTGGCTTAGTTCCATTGTATTTCTATCCCACATTTTGTCTTTAGTAACCAGAGTAACAAGGGTAATGGTTTAGATCCTTGATCATCAGTATCAAATGCTGGCGCAAGCCCCGAACACTAAGTTTTAGTCCTCTGTTAGAACCAACCAAGCCAGGAGCCTCGCCACTGTCATAGACTCCTGTTAGTGATGTGTATGTCTAACATATCTTCTCTCCCCTCACTCATCTCTTGCACTTTTTTTCTTTCCTGTCATGCAGTGCATCATCCAAGGACTCATCTCAAAGCAAAATCATCCGCTTCACTCTGGGTCAGAAAAAGATTTCTAGGTTAGATTTTTCTCTGTGTCCTGCAAAGCATGGTTTCAACCCAACTCATTGATCCCTTTACTTTGGCTAAGTTTCCTTTTGGTCCCTCTCCCCGTTTCATGTTTGCAGTTTGAGAAAACCAAACATGCTTTGGCTGATGACCCAATGTTGGAGAGCTTTGAGAGTGTCTGGGTGGGGGAGGGGTCATTGAAAAGGAGTGTGTATGTGTGTGTCAGTGTGTATGTGAGGTGAAGATGTCCATACTGCTTCTGCATTTCATTGATCTGGGCTTTGATTGCTCGGTCATCAAAATCCTTTCTGATTTAGGGAGAGGTAAGTTTCTTGGTGGATTTTATCGTGGTTTTATGATGCGTTTGGCTCCCTGCTGTGGCCTGGCCCTGATCCCGCCTCACCTGCATCTCCTTTGTGTGTGTGGTGCTTTTTATTGTTGCTGTTGTTGCTAAAATTACTAACGTGGCATTGGTTTTCTTTTGAATTATAAAGACCTGAAGCATGAATGAATCCAACTGGTCGGAGGAGACAAGGCAGCAAGGCAGCTATGTCTCATTTTTGTTTCCGGGTGCTCTTTTGTACCTTGGAGGGATTGCCTCAGTTGCCTAAAAATAAAAACCAGCCTTGCTCACTAACTAGTTCTCTTGACACAGAGTCTGGCATCTACTGCCTCCTATGAGGACCCGTCCCAGGGTATGGAAAATGCAGTCACATCTTTGCGATCTACTGTTCTTTTAGCTAACATTTACTGAATGCTCGTTATGCACCAATTTGAATGCATTCTCTTATTTAATCCTCACATCAGTCTTCATGCAGCAGGTCATGTTATTATCCCCATTTTACAAATGAGAAAACTAAAATCGAGGAAGTTAGGTAAGTTACCCAAAGTGACACAGAAAGTGGAAAAATCCAGGATTTGAGCCCAGGTGATCTAACTCCAGAACCCTCACTTTAACCACTGTCTTACACTCTTCTTCTCTTCCTCCCCCCTTGAAATCTGGTACTTAAGGGGTTGTCGAGGCTGCTTTTAAAAATCTAAGATTTCAACCATTACTCTTGGTCTTTTGCCTCCCCTTGTAGCATCCCAACAGAACCCAATGCTGAGCTGGAATCGCTTCATTTACTTTTCATTGAATTCTCACTTAAAGCTAAAGGGAGGCCCACACTGCATTTGTATCTGTATTCATGTGACAAATACATGCCGAACGTCAGCCTGCTGCCCCACTCCGTCAAGCTCTAGGTGTCTTTTCTCGCCAGAGCTTTCTTTTTCTTTTCTAAAAGGTTAGACATAGGGAGACCCAACTCGGATCTGTCTGGCTGTTGGGGAGAAGCCACAGGGCAGTTGCCTCTCTGCAGAACAAGTCCAGATATTACCCAGACTTGGTTCTGGGGGACGGGAGGGAACCCACATTCATCAGTGCTTCTCATAATCCTGTGTCTCTTGTCAGTTTGGGCTGCTAGAACAAATCACCGTAAACTGGGTGACTTAAACAACAGAAATGTTTTCCTTACAGTTCTGGAGTCTGGGAAGTCCAAGGTCAAGATGCCAGCTCAGTCAGGTTCTAATGAGGACCCTGTTCCTGGTTTCTGGATGACCGTGTTCTTGCTGTGTCCTCGCATGGAGAGCAGTGAGAGAGGACGCAAACCCCATCCACTCTCTTGTTATAAGGCACTAATCCCATTATGAGGTCTTTTTTTTTTTTTTTTTTAACAGAGAGAGAGAGAGACAGCGAGAGAGGGAACACAAGCAGGGGGAGTGGGAGAGGGAGAAGCAGGCTTCCCACCGAGCAGGGAGCCCGATGTGGGGCTCGATCCCAGGACCCTGGGACCATGACCTGAGCCGAAGGCAGACCCTTAACGACTGAGCCACCCAGGCGCCCCCGTTATGAGGTCTTTAACCTCATGACCTAAGTCTCTCCCCTAAGCCACATTTCCAGATACCATCATCTGGGGATTAGGGTTATGACACATGAATTGGGGCGGGGGCAAGGAGGACATAAACATGCAGTTCACAACACCACGCTAGAGAGTGCCTGCTTTTCCTGAAAAATAACTCAGGGTCCAACTCAGACACCGACTGCCCTTGGCAAATGGGGTCCCCAGTTTTTGAGCATTGTGCAGATGTCCCCACATAGGTGTCAACCTAAATAAGGAGGTAAACTGAGGTAAGCTCAAATTACCAAACTCAAATTGAGTTTATTTGGGAATAGCAGAGGAATTGTAATTCGGGAAATGCACGCCAGAGCAAGAAAAAAGTGAGTCTATTGAAGGTTTGGGGCGTGTTGTATTGATGGACCAGAGTGCAAGGGGGCAGGTGAGGGTCCAGCCAGAGTCCAAGCAGTAAGTTCATCGGTTTGAGGATGGAGAGGGATTCTTGGCAGATGTGCACGGTCAGGAGATAAGTTTCTATATTCCGTAAATCAGACATTGATGGGCCATCAGCCTCTCCGCTCTTACGTGCCGTTCTTCTGAGGGCATGTGCATGAGATTCTCCATTTCCTATCCTCCAGTTCCACTGTAGATTGAAATACTTTCACGGACAAAAGGAAAGGAGGAGAGTGAGCTTGGAGGGAACCTGAAATCTAGTGTTTGTTCCCACGATGTGCTCCGTTCTAGAAGATAAAACAAACAGACGCTTGCTGGGAAAATATCTGCTTGAGGCACATGCCCATCCTGAGCATGATTTGTTATCAGTCCCGGATGATGGAAGGAGGCAGTGGGAAGAGAGGAAGGACTGAAGGGTGAAGCCATGTCTGCCCCTCCCCCAGCGTGTGCTGGGTACAGGGCTTCCAAGCTGACAGAAAGCCAAGGTATGGCTTTCTTTCAGGGTCACATCCCCCACCTAGAGTTTCTTTTGGATACATTTTTATTTGTTTCATTATTTGCCTAATACTCTTCTTTGCCTTCCCTGGCCCCCTCCCTTTCCCACCTTCAGCCTTGAGCACAATTCTGATAAGCATTTTAGCTGATCCAGGCATCACCAAATGTAACAGTAAAGTTAGCTGCCAAAAGAAATAGCCTTACCCCTGCTGACGGAGTAAAGCACCTCTCCCAGAGCTCTGGAAATAGATCTTCTTCAAGAACAAACATTGGTGCAACACCGGCCAGAGTCCAACATCTCGATAGGCACCAGGGATCTCCAGCAGGGTGGGAAGCCTCACCCTTGAGTCTGGATGTGGGGAAGAGGCTTATAGGGGGTTTTATCACAGGAGTGAAGGGTTTCCTTGAACTTCTGCCTTCGACTACAACTATTGTCCCTTGGCAACCGTGGCGGCGCCCAGGTTGGTAGGCATATTCCATGTGCAGATGTGCAGAAGCACGGTGGCTATGAGTGCGGTTAGTCAAACCTAGTGAAAGCCCCTCTTCACCCCCTCACCACGTTGCCGGGGATAATCATTTATTCGCCAGGAGCCCTTTTCCTTACTGCCACATTCAGAGTGTTATGTGGATCAAGTAGAGTCCTCTCCAGTCTGGTCCATAATGAGTGCACCGTAGGTAGCAGGTACAGTGATGTTGGTGTTTGGGGTTGAGCTGGGCCAGCTGGGGCCACCAGGCGACCTCTAGCAACGGCCCACAGAGCTGACCTGCATAACCATCTTGCGGAGCGGAAGCAGTGGGGCTAATATTTCTGTCCTCTTTGTCCAGCAGCTGAAAAGCAGAGGACATGAGATGGCATGTCCTCTGGCAAAAAAACCCATCTCCAATCACAACACCTTCCACCTGAGGTCCCAAGCATGTGCACACACCTTCTCCGCAAGTTTCAAGTAGCTTTGCGGGGAAGAACAGCTTTCTTCCCATCAGCGCGCTCAGTGCATGGAGCTGGGATCTAGTCACAGGGTACGTGCTAGGAATGACAGTTTACTACCCTGCCTGCTTGGCTCTGCACATGTTGAAGAAATCGACCGTAGCTCCAACAGCAGCAGGATTTCTCTCCTGCCTCTTTTTTATACCACTTCCTTTAAACTTATCTTTTTTTCTTTTTTTGAAAAGCAACATGTGTATGTTTGGAAGAACCCATCTGTGTCCTCTGTCATTTTTTAACTATGTTTGGAACATGGAATGACCTGAGAAGTAGAGTTGTTCTTGCAAAGGAGTCCTTGGAACTTTCTGGCACCATAAATGGTGGAGGGTTGACTTGACATGCCCCCCCTCCCCCCCACTTCCCTGCTGTTCCACATGAGCAAGACCCAGCTCTTTGCAGAGACAGATGCTAATGTGCAGGCAGCAACTGTTTCTAGGCTGGGTCTTGATAGAAGTTCTTGGGATGCACAAGATGTTAACAATAATGAACTTGAGAATGTGAACCCCGGGGGCTTAGGGTCTGTGTTACTGTGAACTAGGGGATACTCTGCTTTTTCACTCTAACTCTGCTCCCAGCCTCCCTAACAAATGCCTCATTGCTGGAGGGCAGGACAACGTCCAGATTCATACTGTGGCATACAAGGCCCTCTCTACTCTGGCCCTGCCTGCTTCTCTAGCCTTGTTTCCTCCCAGCCTGTCCCCACTCCCCAGCACACACCAGCCCTTCCTTCCTCTGCAGGAGATATGTGCCTCTCACCATGACTCCTTACCCTCTTGCCCTCCACTCGCATTTCCGTTCCACATGCCACATCTTGCTCTGGGGTCACATCTATTTGGAACCTTCCCTGGCCATCCCACCAACTTCCAAGATTATCATTTTTTCTTCTCTGAGTTACTTCTGACCTTTGCGTATTCTTTTATCAATACATGTGTAATTTAGATGTCATCTGGGATCAATCAGCCCCTTAAGATCTAGATGAGATTGAACTAGAACCCTGCCTCAGTCTTTTGGGCCGCCAGAGTGAAATACCACAGACTCAGTGACTGAAACAACAGAAATTTATGGCTCACATTTCTCAAAGCTGGAAGTCCACGATCGGGGTGCCAGCGTAGTCAGGTTCTGCCTCTAGAAGGCAGTCTGAGCACTGCCTTCTAGGTTGCAGATGGCTGACTTCTCACTCTGTCCTCATAGGGTGGAAGGGGCTACCTATTCTGCACCGTCTTTTATAAGGGTGTTAACCTCATTCACGAGGGTTCTGTGTAATGACCTAATCACCTCCCAAAGGCCCCACCTCCTAATGCCATCACACTGGGCATTAAGATTTCCACATAGGAATTTGGGGTGGGGGACATAATCATTCAGACCATAGAAAACTCTTTTTCAATTTGCAGAAAATCCAGTGCCTTCTCCACGATTGCTCATGTACCTTAGGTCCTCAAGGTCATCTTTGTCTTTGAAATGCTACATTTGAAATCTTATAATTCATTCTGAATTAATTCGGGAGGATTGACTCCCTATCCCAAAGAATATTTTGGTTCCCTCATGGGTGGACCCAAACAAGCCTTTTTCCTTGCTTCCTACCCACCACACATTCATTCATGGTCTTTGTATATGAGGCGGACTTTCCTGAAAATTTCAGAGGGATGGTGGGGGCCTTGCTTTGGAGCAAGCAACTATTCAAGCCCATTCACAACAAAACCCAAGTTTTAAAGCATTGTGTTGTCCTAGACACCCTCTGAAACTTGGAAGAAATTACTTGGTCTCCACCCAGTCTTTCCATTTGGTCAAGTTCAAGGAGCTGTCCCGACTAGGGTGTAACAGTGATGGGGGTAGAAGATGACATGAATTGGCTTGAACTTTGGGGTGGCTTTTGACGCCTAAAATGCTTCCACACTGTAGAACTCTTTGGTGCTCACAGATTTGCATGGGAAGAGGAGGTTTAAAAGAGAAAGTCCAGGCTGGGAGGAAACAAGGCTAAAGAGGCAGGCAGGGCCAGAGTAGAGAGGGCCTTGTATGCCACAGTATGAATCTGGACATTGTCCTGCCCTCCAGCAGTGAGGCCTTCGTTAGGGAGGCTGGGAGCAGAGTTAGAGTGGAAAAGCAGAGTATCCCCTAGTTCACAGTAACACAGACCCTAAGCCCCTGGCTCACATTCTTTTTCATGTCAGCTGCCTTCAAGGCCTTCAAGAACTCCTTCTCAATGTCCTAGGAAACTTGGCACAACCCTGCAGCCACTTGAAGGCTATGCCGCTCCCATCAAAGGTGCACCTCTAGGTCCTGACTCAGTGTAGAGAATCTGATGATGACCACCCATGGGGAAACCAGAACTGTCTTAGTTGATCCAAGACCAGGAATGTTTCACTCCGGGGATTGGGGCCTACAGATGGCTCAGAGGTACCCTAAGTATAAGATCTCAGTCACAGGTACTTGGATGAAGCAGTTTCTCTTCTGGAATATTTCTTAGGGAAATGAGCACCGTCTGCCAAAGCCTGGCTTGCCTCTTTGAAAATGTAGATCTCAGACTTTTATATGTTGATTTTTGTCCGCTCTCTTCTGATACTTAGATCTAGATCCTCAATTTCCTTCATTATTTGTTTGATTCTTTTTGGTACCAAAGCCTGTTTCCTTTATTACAATGCCGAATTCATTTGTGAATTTATGCTCAGCAGAGAGGATGGGAAGGGGAACTCACATGCACTGAGTACTTAGAATAGGCCAGACATTAAGCCCTGTTCCAAATGAACAACTATCCTATTGGGTAGTTGATTATTATTCCAAAGTTATCTGATATGGAACATAAATCTTAGAGAGATTATAATATACTGGTCCAGTGTCATGTGTATGGAAAAAGCCCATATTTTGTTCATTATCCCACACTACTCATCCAAGAGAAAAAGGAAGATGAACTTTATATTTTTAGTCAGCCTATGCAATTCAAGGTTGTACTCATCCCATCCGATGCTTTGGTCAATCTTCTTTCTATAAAGGCCACGAATGCCCTGAAAAGTCTGTGGTCCAGCCCTGGGTCAGGGCAGTGGGGGCTCTTCAGCAGCTCTGAAAGGAGTGTGTCTTTTCCCTTCTTGTTGCTTTTTGCTTCCCTAGTCCTTGCAAATTCCCTACCGAAGAAGAATGCTACGGCCTTTTACCCTGTGCCACTTCATGCGGTTGCTGTGGCATCATCTTGGAACAAGTCTATAATCCTTTTCCAGGCCTGTCTGTGGGCATGAAGACTCCTGTAGACTATAGCTGGGTTAAAGGAGTCCAGCCCAAAGGACTCCATGTCTGCACCTGCAGAAGCTCTACCATTAGCTGGGAGTACTCCACTAAAAATGACTTGGAGGGCTTGCTGGATGCTGTTTGTATTCAAAGCAGAACCAAGAGGTACCAAGGTCCTATTGCTGGACCTCCTCATTCAGTTGTGCTGGCCACATCTGGTACCTGAATATAGACCCTGGCACTGCTGGTTTTATACCCCACTCTCTGTCTGTCTTTACGGGGTGAACATTTTCTCCAAGCAAGATGGGGTAAATTAACAGAGGGGCGAATCGTCCTAGTGCAGTGGAAAGTGCACTTGCCTCTCTGCCACTTGTGGGGGAGAACTCACCCCCTTCCTTGTCGCCTAGTTCCCAGTCAGGGAATTGGGCCACCTTCTTCTTAACTGTATAAATTTTACAGTGCTCTCACAACCAGCTCATGTTCTCTGTTTACTCTACAAACCATCTTTCTTGCTCAGCCAGCAAGAAAATGTTTAAAGTGATTGCCTGCTTATATGTAAAATGCTTCCAGACTGCAGACCTCTTTGGTGCTCACAGATTTGCATGGGAAGAGAAAGTTTAAAGCTTTATGAGTTGAAAGTTCAGACTTATCACTAGATCTAATGCTAGTCAGCGGAAGTTCCAGTGGCTTTTAAACAGTTAAGTGGGTTTTAGCTGAAAGATATAACTATTTCATTATTTATTCATCTTTCAACTTTTAATGATTAGAAACAGCCTGCTTAGTAGTCTCTGAACCAAAGTTCCTGATCTGGGGAGTCTTACCCTTAACTCTTGGGGGAGGAGGCCATAATATCTTTAGACATATTACAAAGATGTCTGCTACCTTTATTTCCCAAACCACCCCAACTGAGTTACTTTATTTAAAGAGAAAGTGTATGTTTGTCTTTAGGTTAATAGTTTCCTGCTGGTTCTACAGAAAGAACGTATGATTTTATCCATCTACTGTGCAGAGAAGCTGGGCTTCAGCCTCTAAGTAATGCCTATGGAGACAAGTTGCCAGGTGTTGAAGGAAAATGTATGTTTCAACACATGTTTTCATCCAGGCCATAAGTTTTTTCATTGTAGTTGTATTGGGTTCTGAGTGCTAGCAGGTCTCTTTCTGACCATTATAAATTACATCATTTTCTTGACACAACAACCCCGGATTATGACAAACACCATATTAATACCTACCAAAAGAGATGCACACATAATAGGGTAAAAAAGCTTAGAGGTGTTTTTTCTAATATTTTATTTATTTGAGAGAGAGATAGCAAGAGCAGGAACACAAACAGGGGGAGTGAGAGAAGGAGAAGCAGACACCCGCCGAGGTGGGAGCCTGATGCGGGGCTCGATCCCAGGACCCTGGGATCAGGACCTGAGTTGAAGACAGACGCTTAATGACTGAGCCACCCAGGCCCCCCAAAAAGCTTAGAGTCTTAATTGGCCTTTATGTTTCACACTTTATAGAATTAGAGTTGACATGGTTTGGCCCTATTGAAAAGTAAAATTACTCATCCAAGAGAAAAAGGAAGTTCTCTTTGCTCAAAGGAAAACTCAAGTTTTGCTGTTGGACTTTGCTGGGGTCATTAGTAGCCTAGATGTTTGTAGTGGTTCCACTAAATCTTTTGACTGGCAAACCTCCACAGGCCCAATGTCTTGAATGGTTTCCTTTACCTCCTGCATGGTTGCAGTTCCTTATTCTGAGACACGGCTGTTCTCCTAAGACTGAGTCATTATTCTGTTGCTTTTGCATTTTAGGCTTCCGGGTCCTACCGCAAGGGTATCCACTGCAGGCAGCGAAGCCAAAACACGTGGAGGGTCAGCCACTGCTAACAACCGACGCAGCCAGAGCTTTAACAACTATGACAAGTCCAAACCAGTCACCTCCCCACTTCCACCACCACCACCACCAAGCAGCCACGAGAAAGGTAAGTCAACTTCTTGATGGTCCTTTTTGGCATCTTCCTTTACAGCAGATCCAGTTGCTTTGGGTGAGTTTGGTCAGGGTTGGGAGCAGGGTGCAAATAGGATGGTGGGCATGGGCCACAGGATATACTTGGCTGGCAGGAACTTTGTTAGCAGAGGCATTAATAAAATGGGGGAAATATGTTCATAGTTGCTAGCAGGAATACCTGTATTTGTTTCAGTGGGGGCCCAGAAGACACCTGATTACAGAGAGAAGCGATCTAGCATTTACAATTTGAAAATAAACTTTCATAGAATGTACTCTGTATGGTAGATGGTTTTCCAGAAATGCAGGCTTCTTGGAGGGTGCATTGTGTGAACTGATAAGATTTTTACCCATCAAAAGTGATACAAGGGGAGTTAAAAAGAAGGGGGTTTTCACCCTTCGAAAAAGACATGTGGGTCGGCCAAATGAATATCTTGGCTACATATAAGGAATATACAACATTATTCTTGGTGTTCTGATGATGTAACTTTTACCAAAAGAGGATATAACTGTTTGCTATACATAGCCCTGAGATTTTAGGATGCGGGGAAAAGGTGAGTAGCACTGTGGGGGGCTATTGCACAGAAGGTAGTGAAACAAACCTTTGCTCGCTTCAGTCTGTGTCCTGTGGGACATTGGAGAAAACTGAGTCAGCTTAGAAGATTTTACGGTAGGAGGCAGAGTCCTCCTTCATTCCTCCCAGGCAAAGGGGTCTAGACTTCTTGGCGGGGGGACATGCTCAGATCTCTTGAAAGCATTTTCTACCTGGTAGGATTTGTCCTAGATGTGTCTCTTACTCTCCCGAGACCCAAGAGAGCTGCCTCGCACTCCCTGAAGTGCTCCAGGAGCCTGGACAGCCCTCCCACTGTGAATGAGGTCAGAGCCTCCCTGACCTACCCCTCTAGCCCAGGATGACTTGGAGCTGGGTTTCTGCCCTACCCCCACCTAGAATACTTGAGAAAATATGAAGGAAACTTTTGTATGGTTGACATATATATGGCAGAAGGTTTTGCCTACAGGGTGTTGGAAACTCTGCAGCTAGCAGTAGGATGTCTCAACCAGTCAAGATTCTTTGTGATCCAGCCCTTGGCTTCTGCCTTAAGAAAATCATTTTTCTTCTTCTCTCTTTCCCCCTCTTCCCCTCCCCTCCTTTTCTTTTCTTCAACCATACCCAAGCATGTTTTCAAAAATGTGTTCTTTTCAAAAGTGTGTTCTTTTTAAAAGTGTGTCTAAATTGCAAAAATAATATATGCTTGTAAAATGGTACAAGTACCTATCAAATAAAAGTTCTCCTTTACATGCTCCCTGAAGGATACTAATATAAACCGTCCTATGTATATTCTTCTGGAACTAATTTCACAATATATTTACACACGCACGCGCACGCACAATATATATAGAAAGGTGTTTTATATAAATAAATAAGAACTACATTTTATTGAGTACCTCCTGTGTGCCTCACTGAATCCCCCAACAAGCTATGTTGTTATCCCCATCTTACAAAGGATAGACTCAGGCAAAGAGAGGTTAAATACTTGCTGAGGCCACACCAGAGATGGTGAGAGGTAGAGTTGGACCTGAACCCAGGCACCTTGGTTCCAGAACCATGATTAATACTGTGCTTTTCCTGCAAGCAGAAAAGAAATGCTCAAAGCCTTGCCCATTGAAGGTTGGAGACGTGCAGGTTGAGCAAGACGGGGGAGCTAAGAAGATCGGGGCGGGGGGCAACCTGTGTAGAGCCCTCTGCTGGGCCATTCCGTCCTTGTCCCATGGTCATCTGGGGAGAAGTTGTCACAAAAATGTCTGAAGGATGGATGTGAGACCAATATCCAAAAGACTGAGAGAAGAGAGAAAAGCTCCTCATGGATAGAACTGATAGGGGAGGATGAAGGGTTGGTAGCTGGAATGTTGTCCCAGAGCCTAGCACAGATACAGGGCCACTCAGGCAGCCCACCAGGTGCTGGGACGGCCACCAGTCTGCCCCTGTCCTGGGCACGGGCTGTCATGTGCACACTGAGCAGCCAGGGAGCCACAAGCCTGTCAAGGACGGCAGCTGCGAATTCTAATGGAGGCATTGCCCCAGGGAAGGACTGTTGGGTCGGAAGAAAGAGAAATCAGACTTATTTATTGAGCAGGTGTTATTTGCCAGGGACTTTGATTGTCACTGTGTTACTTGATCTTCACAAACATTCTGTGTGGTAAATATTATTAACCCAGTTTTATAGGTAAATGGAGCTGAGATTTACTCACTTACCACCCCGCCCCCCGCCCCCTGGTAATTGAGCCCTGGAATTCATATCGAGGTTCGACTTCTGGATTTGAACTCTCGCTCTGTCCTGTCCCCTGGGAAGTCTACAGTGAGGATCAATTTTGTGATCTGTGACTCTCAGAAAATCTGCTGAGGATTCGCTTTTGAAAGGATAAAAATAACCGACTGGGTTTCCAGGTGCACCAAAGTAGATGCATTTTCCCCTCTCAATCCTGGAGAGCTTAGGCAAAGCAGGCATGCGGCAGACCCAGGTATTTTTTATAGTAACAATTCACCACCATCCAGAGGTAAAGGGACAGTTCAATTTTACCTTCAGGGGCTTTTATATTTACTCCTCCTTGCTCACCGTCCCTCTGTCCTCCGTTGAATCTGATCTTGATTGCTGCTTATGGGGTAGCCAGATCCAAGAAACATATGGTATGTGGGGAGAGAAGTAGCTCTACCACCTGGCCATGTGGGAGCCACAACAGGTTCTTGGATGCACAACATAGCATCCCTCATCTTGAGAAGTCTTGGAGAGATGTGCACTAGTGAGCAGAGAAATTGTAGCTCAGTGTGATTGGTGCTGTAGTGGAGGTAGGGACTGCTTTCAGTGAGTTAAAGTCCATGATGTGATCTCATGACCTGTCCTTCTAGAAGCTTTCTTGTGAGTCAGCCAAGCCCTGATGGCATCGTGTGCTGGCACTTCACTCTCAGGTAAACCAATTCATGTGCTTGTGTGTGTGACCCGATGGGCCAGAATTCTCCTTCTAGGAATTGATCTAATCACACCAGTAAGGGGAATGAGAAATTGAGTATTCTGTCAGTAAATGACAAAAATATTTCAACATTGAGTCCTGATTTTTTCAAAAGGATGAAGAGTAAAAGGAAATTGTATAACAGGCAACTTTTCCAAAGCCTGGAGCACTTAATTCTTTGTGAGCAAATACTAAAAGATTCCTCTTAAAATCACGCCCAAAGAGGCAAATGCCCTCCTTCCATGACCAAATTTAAAATTTAGTTCTGATCACACAGAACAGTCAACTGAGATGTGAAAACAGAAGAAAGGTAATAGATACATAAAATACTCCACAGTGAGAAAAAGTCTAGGGGCACACTCAATTTATGACCAAGTACATGGTTGATATATAAAACCCAGGAATGTCCCTGTAGAGCAACATAACCTATTCGTTTTCCCGAAGACTCACGTCTCAGATTTTGCCTGTGAGGTTTGGAGGAAAGTCTACAGATACTTAGCCTTTAGGAAAACCTGCTAGTTGTTGTGTAGTCGTCCCTGGCGTGGTTAGATTTGTCTTTGGCTTCGTTCTCTCGCTCCTGCGGGCGGCGGGCGGGCACGACCTTACCTGGCCTGCAGGATGTGATGAACAGGATCCCCCACGAAACATCTGTCGAGGGATGGCTTGGGAGCACGAACCCTCCTCACTTCCTCTTTTGGCTCCGAGTGGCCCTCAGGCTCCAGAGCAGAATCCCAGATTTTCGGGGAGAGGAAATAGCTGTCGTGTTCAACATTCGTGACATTATCTTTTCCTTCCATCCCCTCACGTACATCCTCTGCATGGGTTAGCGCTGCCAGAAATCTCCTACGTCTCTAAAGTGTTTGGTCCATCACGTGAATTTGAAATGTTTAGTATTCCTAAACTAAATTCTGTGCAAATGGAAGACGTTCTCTCCTGAGTGACAGGGTTTTCTTCATTTTGGAGAAAGCGTATCCTTATTATATTTTCATGATATAAATCATCCTGTAAAAAATTGTCAAACAACACAAATGTATTGAAAGAAAGGGAACTCTTCATAATCCCCGCCTCTCAGAATAAGCTACTGTTTATCACTTAGTTTATATTCTTCTGTACTTACTTTACGCATATACTATCACATTTTGATAAATTTTTCCTAGTGTTTGCTGAGTACTATTCTAAGGGCTTTATAAGAAATAATTTAATTCTTACAGGAGCTCTGTACATACACACTCACACACGCTCACACATGTTGTATAGGACTTAAAATCTTATAAATAAGATCAACAAATCATGGCCAGCCCTTTTACAGGTTTTTCTCTCTTTATAATAGTTGCAGAGTACTCCATTACATGAATTTACCTTCGTATTTGTAACTACTTTCATTTCGGTTACCTCTAATTTTTTGATATTATAAGTAGCACTGATATTAACATCCTCATGTCTTTTTTTGCATGTATGCACCATCTCAGTGGAATTGCTGCATAAAGGGTATACGCGTTACAGCTGTTTTAACATTGCCAAATTTTGCTTCCAGAAGGTTACACCTATGTCTGTTTCCATCAACAATGTGTGAGAGACTAGTTTCCCTACACACTTGACACCACGTCTGTTTTCACTCTCTTGGGCAAAAAATACTCTGTCTTTGAAATGAGGCAAATTACTTTAAGAAGCTGAAAGAACAAGATCATTTGCTTAAAAACTGGCCCTTTTTATTGACGCTTTGCTGTGAGTTACAACTAGTGACCTTGGCATAGTACAGAAAGCACTTGGGTTTGAGAGCAAGCTGCCTGCCAACTAGCGTGGCCTCACTCAATACGCTTAATTTCTCCAGGCCTCAGTTTCCCCTTGTCTAAAGTGAGTCTGAGGTCGTCTGTCACCTAGCCACCGTGAGGTGTGAATGCTTGCTTTCCCCGACCCTTTGGCCTTGGCTAGTGGGAACCCCACCAGTGCTTTCTGAGAGGTTCCCTCCCCTGGTCCTCATCCGGTGTCACTTTCTTCCTCTTGTTCACTCCAGCCTGTCATGGGTAGAAAAGAAGAGCCAGACATGGGTGGAGACAGAGTTTTATAGCCTTCAGCACTATGTCCTGTCTGGGTAACATTGGAGCCATTGATTTAGAATCTCTGTAAACTTGTCACTTTATGGTTGGTAAGCAAGTTATTTATCTGAGTTAATGACTGGGAGAGGTAACCGTGAAGAAGTTGCCCGTGGCCCACCGTTAGCCAGGATTCTGACCTAAAATCACAGATGGGATTAATGCAGTGGTCCAAGTTACACAGAAAAGAATACGGTTGGGTGCCTCCGTTTCCGGTTCTTTCTCTCATTTGTTCACTTTGTCCCTCCTTGTGTCCGGCATCGGGCTTGTCGTCATGACTGAGGGGACTGAGACAGAGTCTCAGCTTTCCCAGACTGTCGGCCTCAGGGGAGGGGTGGTGCTCACAAGTCCTAGAAGAGAGATATGCTCAAAGTCGTGAGGAAAAAGATGGGCTTAGCCAGGAAGGCTCCAGAAGGACTTGAGAGGAGTGATAGCATTTGCAGTGATATCCAGCTCCAGATTTTCGCGGAGAGAAAGAAAGGGGAAGGCTGGGAAGGATCGACTTATCCTACTGTTTGGGTCCAGGTGTTAATCTGACAGGACGTCTGCTGGGGTCTCTATGTTAATAAACTCATGTCCTATGGAGGACCTAGAGAGGGGAAATTTCTACGCGATCATTCCAGCGGTGGGGTAGGGCCTCTCTTGGCCATCCGGAGACCCCTGCCATTCCAGAGCTGTTATCTTGGGCCAAGGACAGCTCAGGTGCCTGTCCATACTCAGTAGGTGATAATCATCTCTGTCTGGCGATCGGCTGTGAGGTTGCCTTGAGCCTCTAAGCAGAAGCCATAATTGTCTGAGGGCTTAAAAAGGCAGCTTAAAGATTTGAACCAAGGACGTATCGCTGGATTTCAAGGAGTCTCTGGGGGATCATCTGGAAATGGAATTCAGTGAACTGTTAGATCAGCCACTGAGGCTATAGGCAGGCAGGGTGAATTAGAAGCTACCAAATTTAGGGACCTCACACATGGCACTAGAAGGAAAAAATAGCCTAGCAAGTGTTTGCAAAGTTGCGCTGGTCTCTTGGGCCAGAATATGGTTATCTGGGGAGGAAATGTTGAAGGCCCAACAATTAAAGAGAAAAGTGTTTACATTGAAGCAGACAACTGTGTTTGAGGTCTGGCCTTGCCACTTCCCACAAGTGTGGCTTTTTGGGCAAGTGCAGTGCTCACCAGGGCATCTGCTCAGGGTCCCCCTCAGAGGACCATCATAAGCCACATTTGGCACTGTCCTGCTCAGGATATAGACAGGAATCGCAGCTGGCTGGCAGCGCAGGAAAGTGTCTCTCTTCCATAGAGATGGTCCTGTTTACAGCGGTCCCCATAGTCATCCAGGTGCTGTGGCTGCCCCCTCCCACGTAAGGGACCACCGAGGTGTGAGGGTATAAGACTCACACAAAGCAGGTGCAAGAGTCGCTGTAGCTTAAAAGCACACGCCCCCATGGGAGCCATTATCTCTTGTAAAAGCACCATATGCATAACTCCTAGGGTTCCCGCAAGGATTAGGCCTGATTAGTAGTCAGTACTTGGCGAAACCCAAAATGATGGTGTCCTCCAAGAGGTATTTATACTTCATTTATAGCTCTTCCCAGTCCAGATGTGGTTTAACTATCAAGGGTCATTTTTACCATGAGCAGTGTTGCTTAGTAACATAGCTGACATTCTATCTTTATCAAGTTTCCAGGGGAACAGAGTTACAAGGTTAACCGAAGGCTAAATTCTCATGCAGAAGGGGAAAAGATTTTGTTAATCCTTTTCCAGCAGTAGGTCAGCTCACCTCTCAGACATTGAGTTTATCTCTCTGTGAGGTGGCATCAGGCTGCCCTAGCCCAAATGATGGTAGAGAGTCAGATGTGAAATATTCTCTCTAATTTTTTATATAGCACAATTCATATGTTTTGTCCTTGTTGCCTCTACTGAGTGTGGACATCACTATGAAATATTATGACTTACTGTTTCCTGATAGCTGGAGTTTATTGACATTGTGGGTTTCATTTGCACAGTGTGAAAAAATTGCCAGGTTCTGATTTTTCAAAATACCGTATAGTCAGTTCATTTGCTGTTAATGGTGCCCTTTCACAAGTCGGCAGGTGGAGGTTAATGGCTTCTGCAGAAAGGCAAGTTTCATTTTTTTAGTTTTCATTTCACACCAGTTTCCTTTTGCTTTGAGCCAAGTATTGATATTGTCTAACTGAACAGATGAAAAGTCCTAAAACACATGGTTTTGGGTCTCCCAAATAATGCCTCAAACAGTAACATTGTTCCACTCCGACACAGTGTCTGCAAATTGCCCATGTGCAATCCAAGAGGGGACAGCATGGTGGGTCTCTGTTAAGTCTAAAGCGTGCAGCTTAAGTCCCACAATCTGGTGGGACAGTACACTCAAGACTCTGGACGGTGGTTTCTCAAGGTGTGATTAACGGACCATCGACACCAGCATCCTTTGTGGTAATTGCTAGAAACACAAATCCTGAGGCTTTGTAAACCTAGTCCTTCTAAGTCAGACTTCTGAATGAGAGCCTGGAAATCTACATTTTGTACCCCTGATATTCTTAGAGCACTGAAGTCTGAGCACCCCTCTCCTAGGAGGCCTTCGGGGTCACCTTTGAAAGGGCATGCTGCCTTCCGCTTGTCCTTCTGTTCTCAGCCACCACTTTGGAGTGTGTTGCTATGGGGAATGGAGTTAATGTGGTAAGATACCCAGACTAATGCCTGGCATACAGCAGGAGCTCAGTAAATAGGAAACCACTTAAATCTGTTTTGTTGTACCTATATTTAAAATTATTCTCAGAGCCAGTAACTTATACTGTTAACTACCCAGGCGCCCTTCTTATTGTAATTTTTTTTTAATTTCAATATTACTTCATTTCAATTGAGCTAATAGAAAACAGGGAAAAGGATTTTGATCTCATATTTAGCCTGGAAATATGAAAAAGGGAGCATCGCTGTGGGGTCTAGATACAGTAGCAGAGGTACCGTGCGATGCAGGGAAGTGCTTGAAGGGGAAAGTCAGCGCACCCTCTCTCTGATTGGACGGTCACTTTCTGGCTCTCTCTCTGCTTGGCACTTGAAGAGCCTGATGTTACTTTATAAGAGCGCTATCCTATTCGGAGGAAGGATGAACACTGGTAAAGCTTCCTAGCCATACTCCATCCTAGCTGTTGTCCTTAACCTGTAGCATTAAATTGAAGTCAGACAGGAAGGTGAAAGAAATGGTATCTGATACAGTCTCTCTGGCCACCTTTGGGAACCATTTTCTTGATCTACTGTGTAATTCAGAAGAGCCTTCAGAGGAGGAGATGCATCAGTCCTTCTAATGTAGGAAACTAATAACCTTTAATGCTAAGGCCACCTTTCTCGCAGAGAGGAATAAGGATATAACCATGTTTGCTTTCTTCTACATGTGGATGTGTTTCAAAGCCAATGTGTGGGCTTGTGGTTCTGCTGTATATCCTGTTTCTAAAATACAATAAACCTGGCTTAATGTAAGAGGAAGAATGAGTAGAGAAAAGGAGAGAGAAAACAAGCTATTTCGGAAGCTGAAATATCTATTTGATTGGTTTGTGTCAGGAATAGAAAATGCCTACCACAGTAAAAAACCTCGACCCAGTGCATATGTATTATTGATGGATTGGTTTGTGTCAGGAATAGAAAATGCCTCGTTGATGTTCATCCGATCTTCAGGGAATAAATCTCAACACTTCTTTGGCTTCCATCTTCATCACATGTACATGAATTCAGTCTAATTTCAAGGATCATTGGTAGGGGAAAGTATTTATGTTTCTGAGGGCTTTCATCATTTTTACCCAGGTATCATCTGTGGTCAGGGTTTAGTTGTCACTCATGTAAATGGTGTTTTAAATATTTAAGTATTTGACAGAGTTTATGAGCACAGAAGATACATACGTTTTGGGATAAATGGAATTACCTTTTTTCTGAGCGCATATGGCCCCTATTCACAACGCACAGAACGAAGACTCTTCTGTTCAAATGGACAAGATCAGAATGCTGGTCAGAACAAGGGGAGAGCTCCTGAACAATAAAACTTGACAGCTAGTGTAGCTGCAACAACTTGACAGGGAGTTGCTTGTGCATGCATGCATGGCCCCTCTCTTTGTTGAGGACTTGGCATTCTCAGGCTTAAATGAACCTAATGGATAAAATGCATGTTTCTCCACTACAGCCTGCCTTCACCATTCTGTCAGTGTCTATTTTGTCAGGATACCAACACATAACACATATGCCAGGGAACCTGTCTTCTCCTGATGAGAATGACAAATGAGAGGGTCCAACACAGAATATTTGTTTCCAAGATAACGGTCACAAGACAGCCACATCAGGGGAAGAGTGATGCACAGGCCATCTGCAGGCATCGGGCTGTTAATGGTCATGCTGCAGAGTGGTTTGTGCCAAGGCCCTGTGGTCACGGTTTGCATTCTTAGTGTCCTAGGAGCTCCTGTCATGAATTCTTAGCTGCAGCCATGCTGATTCATGTGATTAGCAAGGCTCCCCGAACTTTGTGGATATTCCACAGATACTAGCTGCTGACGGAAATAGGTGACCTGGCCTACTTCCGTCCTAAGAGCAAAGGTAAAGAAGGCCCCTCAACACCTAATGCTCCCTTTGCCTTTTTCAAAAGGAGAAAATCACAGCATTTTTATGAAATGTGAAACGGAGTGGGGAATCAATGACCTATAATAACTCATCATGGGTAAAGCAGTTTAAAAAAAAAAAAAAAAAAAACTTTGGCTCAGGACAGCCCAGACATTGAGTCTCTGCTGCCCCCTACTGCCCATGTTGTGTATATGGTGTCTCTGGGGTAGACTTGATTTCCAGCCTGACATTCTCAGGGCCCTCTGTTGGGGAGGATGATGACTTGAGATTGTCCAACTGTTCTCTCCCAGACAGGGTCTCCCCACATTTGTTTCCTCGATTTGAAAGAATGCATGTGGGTGGAAGAAAACCCACGTTGTGGGCACGATCAGATTCACGCGGCGTCGTGAAGAACTGACAGCAGGCCTGAGCTAAAATCATCTCCGCAGGGCCGTCGATCCCCTCCCTTCAGCAGCCACCAGCTGGAGGATTTAAGAATCTGGTTTAGCCCTGAGAATAAGGATCTATGAAGGCACTAGTTGATTTCTGCTGCAAAAAAAATTCTAGGAATATGTGAGTCTGCCTCCTTATTATGCATTCTTGTACTTGGAACTCGGTCTTTCATCTATTTAGCACATTATTGGGTGCCTTCTGTATCTTCAGCATCATGCCAGTCGCTAAATACTCAAAAGCGAAAAAATCGATCATCGATCATCATTTTTGCCCTCATGGCACTTGGAGTCTGGTGTCAGAGACTCATAGGAAACCACAAATGATCTCATGAGCTTTTGTATTAACTGCTTTTAAGAAGAAGACTAGGTGCTATGAGGGAGCATAAAGGAGACATGAAGCCAGTTCTGTGGATGAGGTAGAAGCTCATCGGGGTGAGACCCAGAGACGAAATCTTCAGGGGTCCCCTATGCACAGAACACCCACTCTCTCACACAGTGGTGAGAAACAAAGGATATCTAGGAAAGAGTTTTATCGACAGAGATCAGTTTCCTTTTAGAAATAGAAATCGTGGGGCGCCTGGGTGGCTCAGTCGTTAAGCACCTGCCTTCGGCTCAGGTCATGATCCCAGGGTCCTGGGATCGAGCCCCACATCGGGCTCCCTGCTCAGCGGGAAGCCTGCTTCTCCCTCTCCCACTCCCCCTGCTTGTGTTCCCTCTCTCACTATGTCTCTCTCTGTCAAATAGATAAAATCTTTTTTAAAAATTAAAAAAAAAATCTATATCCTGGGCCAGCTTTCTCTCTCTCTCTGTCTCTCTCTCTCTCCCACCCCCCTTGGTCACAGAGAGGAGAACTAAAAAATAACAGGGACTCTAAATTTTCCTGCATATTTAAAAAAAGAACTTATTCACCTTTGTCTTCTCACTGTTGAACAGGGCCTCATGGGAGTAGGGAGTTTCCTGAGCCTCATAGAAACAGAAACAGAGGCTGGATCATCACTCACGGAAGTTACTAAAGGTGGAGTTTCCTATATTAGCAAGTAGACTGGGATAGATGTCCTCTAAAATCCCTTGCAGATAGAGGATTTGATTATCCTAGGCAAAGGGTGGAGTTGGTATGATTTTACTGGGTTCTGGAAAGGCCTGGTAATGACGCCTATCCCTCATAGTTGATTAGAGTTCCCAGAGGCTCACCTTTGGATTAGTTCCTTTGCAGGTATTCATTCACTCCAAAAATGCGCCTTATTCCAGATGGTGCTGCTTTCATTCTAGGGTTCACCTCTGTGCTGAACAAAAGAAGTGGCATTTTATGTAGATACTGGCCTGTGTACAGTTTGTGATGACTTCCTTTCCTCCATTCACATAGTTAGGGAAGATTTCTCCTCTAACTTCAGATGAGTTGTCTAGAAGTTGCCCAGCTCATACTCTGAGGCCATCAAGGAGGCCACAGGCAAGGATTTCTGGCCAGGTAAAAGCAGTGGCTCCTGGGTGAGAAGTTATTCATGGGTGGCTTCAGCCATTGAACACTTGGATTCTTTTCCTTGTCCTCTCCTGAGAAGAGTCAGATATAAATATCTTAAGGCAGAATTATTTCTATAAATCTATTTTACATACATGCTGTAGGGGGCAGCATTCATTAAGAAAAGGCAGGGGACAGCCCATAGAAGAGAGGAAATGTTTAGACCTTATAGGGAAGAAACTGGGCCCCACTTGTAGAGATTTCTGTGCACCAGAGATGCTCATTCTCTTGCGTTCTTCATATATGGATGAGGTTCCGGCCCTTTGGTAATAACACTCCTTAGGGGGCCAGGATCACTTTGCCTCATACGAAATTTATTTGGTCTGGAGTCCATACCAGTGAGCACCTCTGCAGGAGAGTGGCTTTTCTACATTGGACGTTATGTGCTAGGGCGCAGATGCCTACCGTTATCACCTGACGCCAGGCTTGTGTTCTTTTAGCCATGTTCTGAGCCATTGTGGTCTACCCACCCTCCAATCAAAAATAGTGACTATTTCCCCCAGAACTGCTTCAAACCAGTTACTGCCCAGGAAATCGTAAATAATAGTGAAACTTGTGGGAGCTAACCTTTTTCTGGATCTTCCAGGCTTGAGAAAGTTGGTGAAGCAGGTTGTGACTTACTGACCTCTATCTCCCCAGGCCCTAAAAATTATGGTTTGAAATAATAGCCATCTATACACAAGCCTACAGGTTGACGGGACCGTTCTGCTGAGGTATGCCGGGCTCGGGTGATCTCACTTGGGTTGGCTCATGCATCTGCGGTCATCTGGGTGTCTGCTGGATGCTGGCTAGTGTGTACTGCCCTCAGCAGAGATTGTCCCCGCTTCTCTACCCTATCTTTGATCCTCCAGCAGGCCAGTCCAGGCTGTCCTCATGGTGGATGAGTTCTGAGACAGAGGGCTAAGTGCACAGCCCTTTGAAGCCTAAGCTCTGGAAAGAGATAATTGGTTCTCTTTGCTGAATTCTGTTGGCCAGAGCAAGTCACACGGCCCGGCGAGGTACATTGAGGGATGAGCTCAGAGCCACGTTGCAGAGTGTATGTGATACCGAGATGGTGGGCACTCGGGCAGTGTTTGCAATCGACCTACCACAGTAAAAAACCTCGACCCAGTGCATATGTATTATTGATGGATTGGTTTTACTTGCCAGGGTCATAGTCCATTTTCATGGAATTCCATGAAAATGAGACTCATACTCTGAGCTCATTCATAAAAGGTAGGCCAAGACACACTTGTTTCCTACAAGTATGGGGGTGTGCAGCTCTGCCAGCTCTCAGTGTGGTGAATGGCTGAAGGATCCTTGCTTTCTCCAGCCCCACAGAAGGTCTCTGAATAGCACACAACGAGCCCCATTGCTCTCTGAGGCCCCCTCTAGCCAAGCTAGGAACCGCCTGTGACAGTAGCATCATGCAGGATAGGACTAGCTCTCTCTGTCAGCCCATTCTCAGGTCTCTGGGGTCCTTGGCCTTCAGATACCCATGCTCTTCCGCTTTTTCTTTTCTGTGCTAACGGGTACAAGTTGTGTGATGAAGGTCTGAAGGCCATACTGGGGCTCAGGACGCCAGGGATCTGTTCCCAGCAATTCATTTGATGGCCATGTGACTTCGATGGTGTGAGTTTAACATCTCTGAACTTCCAATTCCTTGGCTCTAAAATGGAAGTGAGAGTAGCACTGACCTCATGCAGTTACTGTGAGGATTATATGAGATGAAACATATGGGGGAAAACCCCTGAATTATGTATGTCATGTATGTTGAATGCATGAATTAATTCATGAGTGTGCACAGTCTAAAATGACATCTTACGAGCAGAGTAACCACGGCAGCTGGACGCAGAACCCCAAGGAGTCCGTTCTCTACTCCTGGTTTTTTGTTTCAGATCAAAAGTCTAACGTGCCCATATAACAACATCTTGCTTAGCTATGTCTCTCATGGATAAACTATGGTGAAGGATGTTTTTGAAAACCAAAGGGACCAAGAAACCCAGAGTGACCTTCACTAAAAGAACAGCTTCTAGCAAATGAACACTTGTCATAGCGTGGTTATCTTAGAAATGGGTAACCTATTGATTCTCGAAATCCCGCCACAGCCACTCATTGGGGGAGGGGAATTCAGGATAAAAAGTATTGATTTAGACAAGCAAACATAACAGAAGAAGCATTTGTTAGGTTGCCGTTTTTAGTTTTCATAAATTGGTTACTAGAGTAGAAGAAGGAAGATACATCTTTCAGCAGGGTTTTGAACAAAAGGCTTTTTTTTAAACAAAAGGATATTAGCCAATTTAATTATACTCCTAAAGCAATGTAAAAGGTCATGATTGATGGTTTTTGCACAATGTTTTGGAACAAAGACCCCTTTGATTAGTAAAGGATTTTTTTTTCCTGAATGTGATTCCATTTTTCCTTTTGTTTGTCCGTCATTCTTCAGTCTGCGTACTCTGATCGTCTTAATGCATTCAAACCCACAGTTTAAAATAACCTGCTGCCCCACTCCTGGGGGTGGCGACTGGAGCATCTTTGGACAATAAAAGGAAAGACATTGTAGCTGAACTAACAAATAGTCCAAGGAAAAGGGTGGGGCACCAACCCTGAGTGTGGCAATTTCTGAGCTCCCTTCTGTTTGAGCATACCAAGATGCCATGGCTCCAGCCTTGGGGTGTTGGTCAGCCTTAGTGGTCACGTCTTGGCAGCCGAAGTAGCCACTGCTGGCCAGAAACTGACCAGGACTGTTCAGTCTCATTAAGAAGACCCTCAGATCACTCTCTGGCATGAAACACTTCAGAAATCATCAAACAGCTGAGGTTGAAGCTGGATTCCTTGAAGTGCTTCCAAAGGCTTTGGCATATCTGCTTTTTGGATGAGCTTAACTAAACAGAGAGCTTTCAGGTCTGGGTGGCAGGAGCTCCCCAGGCACTGGGAGTCACACTGAGGTGGGGGGTAGGACGGAGGGGAAGAGGGAGTTGGCTCTTCTTGGCCCACTGCTTACTCTCTCCCTTCTCCTTTTTTTTTAAGACCATTTGAGAGAGAGAGCGCTAGTGGAGGGGAGGGGCAGAGGGAGAGGGAGACATACTCTGGGATCCTAACCTGAGTGGAAGGCACCCCTCCCTTCTCCTTCTTTAAGCTGTTCTTTCTGTCACTCTCCCATCTGAAAAGGTAGCTTCTCAACACCTGGAGGACCAGACGTTTCCCAGAGAGCAAGTCTGTAGTTAATTACAAATGCCTCTGTGTCCTTTAAGTCAGCACTGTCCAATAGCCCTTTCTTCAATGGTGGTAATATTCTATATCTGTGCTGATATGCTAGCCACTAGCTACATGGGGCTATAAAACACTTGAAATGTGGCTGGTGAGAATGAGGAACTGAAATTTTAATGTTTTCTATTTTAATTAATTGAAATGGCCACAAGTGGCTAATGGCTACAGTATTTGACAGTATCTCTGAATGAAGCCTGTTATTTAGGGGCACCTGGGTGGTTCAGTCGGTTAAGCATCCAACTCCTGATCTCAGCTCAGGTCTTGATCGCAGGGTCATGAGTTCAAGCCCTGCATTGGGCACCGTGCTGAGTGTGGAGCCTACTTTAAAAAAAAAAAAAAGAGTCATTTAAAATGGCTTCTTCATCATGAAAGACCAAATGTTTGATTCCATTTATATGAAATATCCAGAATAGACCAATCTGTAGTGACAGAAAGCAAAGTATTGGTTGCCAGAGTTAGGGGTCAGGGTGGGCCTGCAGAGAGGGGCATGACAAGTGATTGCCAATGGCTACGGAGTTTCTTTTTGTTGCAATAAAATGTTTTAAAATTAGATTGTGGTGATGGTGGCACAACTTCATGAATATACTAAAAAGTATTGAGTCATACACTTTAAATGGGTGAATGTTACAGTTTGTGAATTATATCTCAGTAAAGTGTTTTTTTTTTTTTTAAATAGTTTGCTTTCCTGCCATATCCAAGTAGATATTCTGACCCTAGCTCTGTTCCTACCATGTAGCGTGGATGCTTAAGTACCTACCCTTCCCTGGGCCTCAGTTTCCCCTTGATAAAATAAGGGTGTTGCCTTTGCCTCAAGGGTAGCAAAGAAGAGAATTTCTGGTCCTCCTTTCCTTGCATCTTTATAACTTTATTCCAGGTCAGGTAGTATAGTCCTGGGGATAAAGAATGTACCCCTCTTTTCTGGGAACCCGGTTCCAGGAGAGCCCAAAGCAGTAGACAGAGCTTTGAGCAGGTAGTAGATCGCCCTACTCTGTCCAGTCCCTCTGGAACAACAGTGTAGAGAGCCTTTGGTGCTGGCCTAGGAATTTTAAGTAAAAAAAAGTATTTATCTTTTCGCCTTTGATCCAGATAAAAAGATTTGTAACTTTGCTTTGTCAATTGATCTAATGCACCCAAATGGCTTTCCATACCCTCAGCAAGCAGATTCCCAGGGGGCAAGGAGGAGATTCCTGGTTGTAAAATGTCTTGCAGTTTTTCATGGTTTGTGGTTTAGGAGATCCTGTGGAATTTCTGGGAAGTACATTCTTCAGGAGCAGGCTTGAGCTGGTCTGTTTCTTCTCCGACTTCTCATTGGGGCTTTTGAAAACAAAGGCCGGTCAAAGGGTCACAAATCAGTGACACCGGAGGAAGTAATTGTTACTATTACCGTCCTCCTCTTCGTTGTTATCGGAAAGCCTGTAGTGTGTCAAGAAGCAGATGTTACAAAAGCCTGCCTTTTAAATAGCTTTAGCACCTACTTATTTCATGGAGGTCAGGGGATGCACAGTGAACAGAGAGGGACGTTGTGACAGTGAAATGATGGCAATGGTACCTGCTGGTTATTAGGTATTCGTTTGGGTCTGGAGTTATTTGGGGTATTTTGCATGCTGGCCTCATTTAATCCCTCACACCAGGAGTGTCGGTGGTACAATCTCCATTTTACAGATGCATAAACTGAGGCTCAGAGTTAAATAAGTTGCTTATATCATGCCGCTGATAAGGCCAGAGCTGAGATTTGAATGAGGATCTGCATGATTCCAAAGCTGGTATTTTGCTTTTAACCATCCTATGATCGGGGCGCCTGGGTGGCTCAGTCAGTTAAGCATCTGCCTTCAGCTCAGGTCATGATCCCAGGGTGCTGGGATTGAGCCCCGTGTCGGGCTCCCTGCTCAGCAGGAAATCTGCTTCTCCCTCTACCCTTCCCCCCCTGCTCATGCTGCTCTCTCTCTGAAATAAATAAATAAAATCTTAAAAACCAAAGTTTGGTTTCTACCACATCTCACTTAAAAAAAAAAAACCATCATATGATCAAACAATTCAGCTTTGACTAAATTCACTAATCATTGAGCTCCTTTTTGTGTCAGGAGTTATTTGCAAAACTTATCTGCAAATCAGTGCAGCGATGACCAAACCAGCAAGTGCCAGATGAGTGGTGAATTAACTACACAGAAGAAAGAGTATTCTAGACAGAATAGCATGACCCAAGACTAGGTGGTGAGGAAGAGCATGGCATGATCAAGGAAATGGAAGGGAAGTATGTGTATGTGTCCATGAGAGGCAAAATGACTTTCTCAATTCTACCCCACAAATTGGTGCTAGACAGAGTTCTGTGAGGGCGGGGAGCATGCTGTCATATCCAATAAACCCTTGAAAGAGTGAATGGTAGCCAAAATGGGATTAGAACCCAGGTCTCCTGAATCTGCCCGGTCATGTCATTCAGAGAATGCTTGAACAATTGCAAATTGGCCTTGCACAGTGGATGCCTAGAGTATTATGATTTATAATAAGAAATATATATGTATTTGGTCTTTGTCCCCATTTCCAGCACAGAGCTCCTAAAACTCTTGGAACTTGCTAAGTGATGAGTGCGATCAAGGTGTCGTTCTTTATGCTAATGAAGTGGCTGGCACCACACCCAAGGATGGGAGCTGGTGCCAGTGAAGCCAGCCATGTGACTGAAGGGTTGGAACTTTTAGTCCCACCCCCTGACCTCAGGGGAGGAAAGAGGGGCTGGAGACTGAGTTCAATCACCAGTGGCCAATGATGTCATCAATCATGCCTAAGTAATGAAGTAATGAAGTTTCCATAAAAACAGGACAGGGATGTCTGGGTTAAGCGTCTGACTTCAGCTCAGGTCATGATCCCCACATCGAGCCTGCTTCTCCCTCTCCCACGCCCCCTGCTTATGCGCTCTCGCTCTCTCTCCCCCTCTCACACACAAATAAATAATAAAAAATCCTAAAAAAAAAAAATAAAGGACAAGTTTTAGATAGCTTAGAGGTTGGTGTACATGTGGAGATGTGGGGACAGTGGTATCATGGAAGCGCCATGCCCTTCCCCCTGCCTGTCCCTATGCATTTGTTCCATCTGGCTCTTCCTGAGTTATGTCCTCTTCTAATAGCCCTGTAATCTAAGTAAAAAGTTTCTCTGAGTTGTGTGAGCTGCTCTAGCAAATTAATCCAACCCAAGGAGGGGTCTTGGGTACCTCCAATCTATAGCCAGTTGTTCAGAAGCACAGGTGTTAACTTGTGTCTGGAGTGTCAGGGATTGGAGGGGACAGTCTTACCGGACTGAGCCCTTAACCCGTGGGATCTCATGACAGCTCTAGGTAGATAGTGTCAGAATTGAGTTGAATTGGAGGACATCCATTTGGCGTAGGGGAATTGCTTGGGCATGTGGGGATACCACCCCCCCAGCCCCCGCCCTCCCCCCCATCTACCCCTACCCACGCCCTCCCCCGAGTCCTTGTAATGACCTAGTGTGCCTCTACAGGCCAGTCATGGCACAAACCAATTTTCAGGCACAAATCCTAGTCTGGAGGCAGAGCTGCAGCAGGGGTGGAGAAACTCAAAAAGTTCTGTCTAAGGGGCTTTGCGGAACCCGGTGGGCTTCCGGTAAAAAGGGAAGGGACGTCAGATCCAGTGGCAGGTTTTATCTGTGGACACAGGGAGCCTGACAGAGCTCTGTGGTGATGAAGTCCCTGGCCACTGGAAAGTCCCAGTGACTATTAGCCAAAGGCAGCCCTACCTTTGTGAGCACACGTGGTAACAGCCAGGATGGCTGTTCTAACTGGTGGGACGATCAATGGCAGGGATCCCATCATTGAGCTTCTGCTAGATTAGATCTCAACTGAGTGACTTCTTTTGGTGCTTCCGGTCTAATTTTTAAGCAAGATGTCTGTGTTTGGTAGTAATTCTTTAACTTTACCTCATTACATTAAAATTAATGAACTGTCAAAAAGAAGAGGAGTGAGGGCCAATGTCAATGGAATTTAAAAAGCGGAGATGGAATTTTTATCTGGACTCTAGGACGTTTTTGCCTCTTCATTTGTAGAAAAAGTACAAAAAAGTGATTCTCATGCATTTCTGTATCTCTTGAAAAAGGCTGCTTTGCTTTCAAACACCCGCAACTTTGAGCAAATGTTTATATTCCACTTTAAACACATTTTGGCTTTAATGTCCATGCCACTGGTTCCTGAAATGTTAAAGGAAACAAACAAAAAAAGTGTTTAAATGTAACTTTTTAGGATGCCTGACTCCTTATCCGCCCCACAAGACTGGTCACTGATCTTTGTGTCCTCATAACCTGGCTCCGAGTAGACATCGATTAGATGAATGAATGCATCCTGCAGAGTCCACACCACATGTGATGCCCATCTTCCCGAAGGACCATCCCATTAATCTAACTGGAAATCCTCACCCTTGGGAACATAGCCCTGGGGGGAATGTCTCTTTCTAACCCCTGAATAAGTTTCCTGGAGACCCGGACTATGTCTTATTTCTCTAGGTGCCCTCCGCACCCTTCCAGGGAGGATCCCTTTGTTGGCCATTTGCGCCCAGCACGTTTGCCTCCACGCTGAGTTCTGTGAGCTGAACACTTACTGCCAACTGAGAGAGAAACTAGTTGAGACGGACATTTCCAGTGCACAGTTTGACTAAAGCCGGGGACAGGGCATGTAATGGGAGTTATCCCAGGGAATCCATGCATTCCTGGCTGCTATTTTAAGACTCTCCTTCTAAACTGATATCCTTCAGGTTTATTTGGTTTAACTCCTGCTCTGGAAGTTGGCTGGTTTCTGCGCACCAGCACGGTCATGAAAGTAGCCCCTCCTGGACTCTGGCCGGACAGCTTCGGAATAGCTGGCATTTTTCTTCCCTGCGCTCTGTATTGACAGCAGGTTTGAATCACCCGGCCCTGTTTTCTGTAACATAACCAGGCCAGAAATCATTTGAAAAACACTTCGGATGCCTAATTTGATCTTCTCAATGAGAGGGAGGCATGGCCTGGTACATTTTGTGTCTGGGGGGGTTTAGGAAGAACACACAAGGACCTCCCTTTGCTGCCCCTCCTAGTTCCCGCTGATCAGCGTGGGAGTGGGGGACCCTTTCGGGATCAGGGGGTGTCCCCTCCATCCACTGCTTCCAACCACTGGGAATTCTTGGAGAAGTTGGTCCACTCGCTCCCTTGCTGCTGGCGCACCCCACTTGGGCCTTCTCTTCCTTTCGGCTGGGTCTCTGGCTGGTTTTCTGAAGCTCACGCAGATGTCTGGCAGAGCTCTTGCCCTTCATACAGAGAGAGTCAGGAGTTCTCAAAATGGTAAGCCTGTGCGTGCCCTGCCCAGGTGCAAGCTGCACTCATGCCTGCCTTTCCCTGAGACGGGTGTGTTGAGACAAGAGGGAGGCTGGCAGCCCCTGATCGAGTTCTAGGTCTACTGGTAATTCAAAGAGTGATCTTGACTAGGAATCATGCTCTCTGGGTCTCAGGTTCCTCCTCTTTCAGAAGGGGCATCGCACTGACCTGAGCGTTTTTCTTGTTTTGAAGTAGGCTCCATGCCCAACGTGGGGCTTGAACTCATGACTCAGGATCCTGAGATCAGGAGTCACTCTCCCCGCTAAGACAGCCAGGTGCTACCCCCCACATCCCCCTCCCCTCCCCACCCTGTGTTTCTTTTCAGCTCTGATGGACATTGATCACTCGATGGCTCCCTGATGGATGGTGCCCATTTCTCTGCCTTTCTCATGCCTTTGCCTTCCCTACTCTCCTATAAGTATTGCCCAGTCTCTAAAAGCTAACGGAACTCTGGATAAAACTTGTTCTTGTCAAAGCCGGAACAAGGACTTAATCCTTGGAAACTGTCTTTAACCTAGATACCAGCTGTGGACTGCCTGAGCCAGCATAGACTGAGCCAGCTTGTCCTGGCTCATGAGAGCCAATTTAAAAATGTTGAGTTTCCCCAAGACTGCTGACACCATGTTGGTAGTTTGAAATCTTCCGTGGTGGGAGTATTTACACCACAGAAATCAGCAGACTCTGTAATGAGAACTTTTCTTGTTTTCCTTCTGAGAATCAGTTGTTAGACATTCACCAGCCTACCACTGAGAGGCAAATGAAATTGATCCACCAACTAACAGGTGGAAGAAGACCCAGTGTGCTTTCAAATCTTTCTGGGAGTGTTTTGTTTTGCTCATTTTGTTTTGTTGGGGTGAGGATGGGGTTACATCACTGTTGGTCAGTTTTTCTTCCTGTTGTGCTGAAATACTTGAGCTTACAGATCATGTATCTTACCCTTCTACTTCAGTATCCCTCTTTTACCCACAGGAGCTGCTCCAATTCATTCTCTCTTCAAAAGAGTAGACATAAAGCTTAGGGCATGGATTTTTCCTGAAGGTTTAAGGCCATGGAGGGGTTACAGTGTTGCAGTGCAAACTGCTTAAAATTGAATATTGGACGTTCCTATTCTTAAGAGTTCTTCAGCTTCCCTGCCACTGAGAATTTCTCAGCGGCCACCTTTTGTTTTTAAGATTCCTGCCTTCTACTGTATTGTTCAGCTGTCACTTCTCACCCTCTCCCTTTCTTTTATCTAGAGTAGTTAGATTAATCTGTTTTCTTATCTCCTTCCAGACCAGGCCCTGGCAGAGCCTCACCTTCTATACTTGGAGTGGCCTATATCCAAGGCATTTCTTAATCAGAGCTTCCAAGAGGACCCCTCGTATCAGCTGTTAAAATCATTTTTTCTCATTCCTCTGTCTCCGAAGCTTGGTAGCTGACTGCCTCCAGTTAATAATTCATTTTAACTCAAAGATAATACACAGCTTTGCTGCACCAATCCAACACATTCATTTGGTACACACTTACTGAGTGTTGACTTTCCACCAGCCATTAAGGTTTCATGGAGGGCTTCATCAAGGGCTTAGTTTTGAGTGGTGGTGGGGGATGTGGGGAGGGGGTGTGGAATCCCCAGTCAGAAGTTACCTGATTTTCCTAAAGAAGAAAATGACTAGAGTCAAATGAACCCATAGAATGTGGACCGTGGAACACCTAATTACCATTTCTGCTCCCTGTTAGACCCTTCAGAGGGTGAAGTCTCATCACGTGGCCTATGAAACCCCTGTGAGCGTGGCCTGCTTTCCCACGCAGCTCCCTCTGGAGGGCGGGCATAGGAGCAGGTCCCTGCAGGGGCCTTCTCTCTCAAATGCAGTCAGTGCTGCCCTCTGTTGGAAATGCCCTCCACGCTCCTCATTCCGCCTCCTTCCCACTGCATTTCTGATGGACCTTTTGTATGTTTCACATTAGACTTTGTTTCCTCTACAAAGCCTTTCCTGACTCCTCTGAGACTGAGTTTGAAACCCCTTCTTCGCGTGCCTACAGCAACTTGCTCTTCTTCTCTGGTTGTCCTCATCATGCTCTGTGGTTATCTTGCCAGTCCTTCCCTAGCGGATGGGCTCCTCGAGGTCGGGGACTGAGCCTTATTCTCTCTTCTCCACGTCCATCACAGAACTTGGTATACAGAGACTTAAGATAAATATTTGTCGGTAGGTTGAATAAATGAATATGTGGATGAGCCATAGAGTAATTATTTACAGCTCAGACACTGGAGCCAACAGATACGTACCTGTCATTTGATAATGGACAAGCTACTTAATCTTTCCAATTTTCTGATCTGTAAAATGGGGATGTGTCAATATTTGCTTCTTAGGGTTATCGTGAAGAGTTAAATTAGGCAATGCAAATGAAGTACTTAGCACAGTGACTTTTACACAGTATATGCTCAATAAGTTATTAATGACTAATCATATTTAATGATTGAAATAGGAAGAGCAAATAAGGAATTAAGGGGATATTTTTGGTGTATGTGCCCCAAAGCAGTAACTTCCAGCATTTGACTGGAAGAGAAATTATGCTATTTCCAGATAACATCTAGAGCTGTGTCTGTGGTTTTCAGTAGTGGATACTAATATTCAGAAATGCACCCTGACGCCATCACAAAAGGTTTTCAGTTGGACCCAAGTTTACTAAGGAAGTAAGGAAATGGAATAACCCACATTTGAAGAAAAAAACCCAAATCAGTGTGCATTAAAACATGAAAAATCTTGTTGCTATTAACTGACTTACGTAGAAAATACAGTTTACTAGAATATCGCTTTGTAGTGGTTTAGTTTTTTTAATTAGCGCCTTTGCAGTAACCACTCCTTTAGGTTCCTGACTTCATGATGTTTATCTGCCATGCAAGCGTTCACCCACTTAATCAAGCAACATTTATCCTGTATCAGGTACTGAAGATAAAAAGATGAAACAGAGCCCCTGGCCTCAAGGAATTAATATTCTGGAGCAAGACCCAGCAAATTCTCCCTTACATGGCCAGATGGTAAATATTTTGGGCTTTGCAGGCCATGGGCCGTGGAGTTTCTGTTGCAGTTACTCAGTTCTGCCACTGTAGTGAGAAAGCGGCCATAGACAGTATGTAAATGAACGAGCATGGTTGTGTTCCAATAAAACTGTATTTACAAAAGCAGATGGTGGGCCAGATTTGGTCTTCAGGCCCTAGTTTGGTGACCTCTGTAGCAGAGGAGGAGTACTTAAAGTGAGCTAAGTCTGTGCCGGGCTAGCAGTAAGCACGAAGGGCTAAGACCTCTGCAGGGCAGAGGATGGGGGGCGGGGGGGGGACGAGAAGAGGCTGAGTTGGGCCGTTACCCTCACAGGGGGAATAGCTTAGGGAAGCAGCCGTGCTGTGCGAGGCAGGGGAGAGCGAACCTAAGGCCTGGAGGGAGAGCTGCAGGGCTGGCCCCGGATGCAGAAACTGGCGTAGCTAAGAGATCATAGCCGGACTGCACCAACCAGGCCGGTTACTTACAAAGACCTTCCTGCTCTTGGGAGATCTGACTGAACGGTCTGGACCCCACCTCCAGATTCCCATAGGCTGCTCTCCCCCAGCTGCTCTCTGGAAGGGTTGTCTTCATTCCACCCCAGCATCCTGAACACTACTTCCTCCTTCCTTGCTGGCTTCCAAGACGCATCCACTCACAGCAAGCATTTCCTTCCTTTTAGTAACTTTGGTGATGGCTTATTGTGATGTCACAGGGAGGGAAATGTTGCCTATCACGTCCCCTCGCTTGCTTGTCCCATGCACTTCCTTGACCTCTTTTCTCTCTTTTTCATGTAACCAGGCAGTTTGTTCCTTGTTCTGCAAGATAGGTGCACAGGTTCCCCCAAGTAGCTGATCAAGTAATTGTCCTACCAGAGGCATCTCTCCCATCCTAACAGAGACTCTGGTGCTCTTATTACCCTACCAGTGGCTTCCAGAAGTATTCTGCTACCCCCTTCTCATTCCACAACCCTCCCCCGACCGCCCCCGACAGCTTTGGTCCCCTAGGTCTATTAATTCTTACAGAGGAGAATGAGACTAAGGCAGCAAGCTCTAACCTCCATGTTGGACAGACCTTGGCTTGAATCTCACCTTTGCATTCACCAGCTGTGTGATATCAGGCCAGTGACTCAGCCTCCCTGAGCCTGAGTATACAATTCTGTAAAACAGGCTTGGTACCACCCTCCTAGGGGGTGTTTGCGAAGATTCAGAAAAAGAACCTGGCTGCCCCACTCAGTCCTAGTCAGTGTGGGGCTAATGCTGATTGTCTATTCCTGCCTTCATTTCCTCCTTTAGGTCCCAAATTGGGAATATAAAATTGCATTTGGGTCTCTGTCACTCATTTACTTTTTCGTTACTGTGATATGTGTCTCTTGATAGAGGAAGTTCAGCCATTTGTGTTGAACTTGTGTCTGGATTGACAGCTGGAAGTGACTAGATCAGTGCTCTGATTGATATTATTTGAAAACATCAGCTTTGCTTTTGACTTGTCAGCAAAATTTGGAAAAGCATGAAAGAGTCAAGTCTGCATGCCTGTTCTTTCCAGCCCAGACCAGGAGGTGACTTGTAAGGGATCCCTCATTGCGGAAATAGATTCAGTACGTGCGCTGAATGAAGAGTATGTGCGTGCTGGGTGAGCAGGGAAGAATAACATTCTGATTGAGTTATATATCCCATTTTTCATTATGACTGGATGCAATGGATATGTCCCCGGAATCCCTGGTTATGATTAGTATTGCGAATGCATTTGGCTGACCAGATATTACCCCGATCAAGCGGAGAATCTATATATTTTGTCCTTCTGAGCTTGATTTTAATCACTAGGTCTGGGTGCCTAGACACTTTATTTCCTTTTAATACTTTGTAAAGAATCAAGTTCTAAAAGCTCTGGGCAGGGGTGGTAAAACCTGGCTTGAATGACTTTCTTGATTCCCTCTTGCTCACACACGGGGTTAGGTAACCCCCTTTGTTATCCACGGTTCCATAAACATTCCCTTATCCCAACGGTTTCATACTTTGTTGTTACTTCAGCTCTATGGTGGGTCTCACCCACGAGACTTAGAACTCTTGAAGGTATAAAGAGCCTCTTATGTTCCTTGCTAGCTCTATCTCTGGCACCTAGGAAGGTACCTGGAACAGAAGTGTCAAAATTGTTGGATGGGATGGGATAGGTTGGATGGAGGCGCAAACACTAAATGTGGTGGTGGTTTTAGGAATCCTAGGAGAAACATCGCCAAATAACTTTGAGCCCCAATCATATCCCTGGTTACTGTACCTCCAGAATTCATTATTCAAGATGACAGAGATCCCCTGGAACAACATTTCATAAGCTTTGGCATGTGTAAGTGTGCATTAAAACCTCCAAGCTGGTCCGTGAGCGGCCTGGTTTCCCCATTATATCTCCTAGCCCTGCAGTCGGGTGAGAAGCTCCTTGAGTCTCTCTTCACCGTCATTCATGTGAAGAGCCCTTTGAGTCTTACAGACACAGAGCAGATGTTGCCAGGAGTATGTGAGTCATCTCGCCAGACAGTGAGAGCTATGTGTTCACTGGGCTGCCTCCAGCAAGCCTGGTGAGGTGGACCAGGCCAGCGGGCCAAAGCCTGCCTTGCACCCAGCCATAGTTTGAAGAGATACAAGGGGGAGCTCACCTACAATCTGCAGTCAGCCTGGGTGGGGCCCTGGGGACGTAAAGGTGGGAGCTTTAGGACGCACAGGGCCTCGGAAGGGCAGTTCTCTCTTCTTCTATGGAGCTAGGTTGGATGGGGCTTTTGGGGTGTCCCCTGGTCCCCCTCTGCCTGTGGAAGACAACAATTCCACCAATATTTGGCACAGCTCTACCTCACCTGAGAAAGCCCAATATGAGCAGGGGGAGGAAGCTGCGTCTTTCTGCTGAGCTGTCTGCAGGATACTCTTCTGTCCTTCCTCTGCCCCTCATGATGAAGAGAGCAAACTTTGGTCCCTATTTTCATTTAGTGGCGTCTGTGGATTAAGTGCACGGACCTCAGTGTTTAAATTCTAGCTCTGCCATTTCCTAGCCATAATAACATCTCTGAGCTGCGGTAAATCCACTTCCTAAGATGCTTGTATGTGAACTAATGAAATCATTAAGTGGATTTATTAAATGGATTTAAGGTGCTTAGTGTGGTAACTGGTGCATGGTTGGCACTCAGCAAACGGCAGTTATTGGTGTTGGCTTTACTTGTACTTATGAGTACCAGCTGAAGCTCAGCTAGACAAAGTAAGTAACTCCAGGTTACCAAGCTGTTAAGCTGGACTTGAACCCATCCGCAAAGTTCTGTGATTGCAGAATTCTAAAGGTGGGACCACAAGCACAGAGCAGAATAAGACCTTTACCTTGGCATTCTTATCCACCTCCTCAGGATTATCTTGTTTTTAAATGATGTCTTAGCCTCGCAGAAGGGTTACTAGGATTCATCTGAATGAGCGCTCTAGTTAACAAAAATTTAATCTACCGCCCAGCTTGTCACAGCCAGGGCTGTTGTATAAAACAGAACAGACACCTGGAGGAAATCGCTTCCTGATTTGGGTGAGTAAAGCCAGTGAGCAGTCTCTGGGGACATTTTCTACCTCCGCGTATTTCATTTGTTTCAGAAGAAAAATTCTGTCTTTTCATTAAGAAGACAACCGTCAGGCGAAAAGGCTCAGAAGTCTGTGTGGATCAGTGACATCCATGAAGCGCTGAAATTATTTGATCTATCTGATACCAAGTGTCTGCATACTTGGCAGAATCAGGATAAATGACTGCTTTTTTCCTTCTGTTCCTGCACATTTGGCGTAATACAATCATAGATGGTGAATAATAGTCCAACTCAACTCTCCGTTTCTGCACTGATCCCCCAGAGAAATACAATAAGCTAGTTCTTTGGTTGGCTTCTGATTTTGATTGGCAGAAAAAATAACAGCAGAACAATTACATTTTGCCAGCATCCTAAGTTTCGAAGAACAAAAACCATACTCAAATTATTGCTCAGTTGTTGGACATTCCCAGTTTTAAAAAGAACTTTCCAGAGGGAGAAAAATGCTTTCTCCTCAGGGAAGTAGTGATAGGTCAGAAAACTTTCCTGTAGAGTCTCTGCAAGCAGTTGGCAGAAGACTTGATGAAAATACCGTATCTTGTACCAAGAAAGGAGTGTGTATGTTGAGAGTCAGTTTATTGTCTCTCTTGGGGGCGGGGTCACTAGGCGTGCCTCTGACCTATGTGGACTTCGAAATAAAGGTGCTTGGCAGTAATGTGTTTGATCTCGGGTAACCTACCAAAGCCCGGCACCTCCATTTCCTCATTGGTGAAATGGAATCATTATTACCTACCTCATTGGATTTATCCTGCAAATAAAAAAGAGGGTATAATAAAAATGCTTTCTGACACAGCATCTGGCGCAAAGTGTAAGCTCCGTAAATGTGGGCTGTTAATAATATATGATTATTAATATTGTTCGAGGGTTTTTTCCCCCCCATGGAAACCTTTTGTCAAATAAAATCTTACATGTCAAGAGAGCTGCTCTGGTAGAAGTAGACCAGAGAACATATAAAAACAGGTTGGCTCAATTCCCCCTTTCCACTGTTGCTATCAGCATCTGCTCCCCACCCCCTCCGACTGGCCCCTAAGCTGCTCCGTGGACCTTCGGGGCCCTGCACCCTCAGTGCTGTAAAGGGTCCTTGGCCTTTCACAGACCACATACTCCCGTTCAGAGTAGACCTGAGTTGGGGGCCTGCCCTGGCAGGTGTAGATTTAACCCTTTTTTTGCTGCTGTGCAGGGTCAGTGGGCAGAAAAATCCAAGGGAAAAGCCGGCCACCTTGGTAATAAGAGTTCTGTCACTTTTGCCTTCTTCCAAGTCCTCTCTTGTCCAAGTTGAATGTCTCAGTCATTTTCAGCCTCTCCTTGTTGAAGGCGGTTTACGGTCCTCCTCAGATTCTACCCCTAATTCCTGGGAAAATTGCAGTTTCTCAGTGTGTGGTGTGTGGTAGGAGGTTTCACATTCTTCAGTCCCTGGTTTTCCAAGTTCATGTGGATGACAGTCACCCGAGGAGCTAGTTGAGGCTCCAGCTGCTCGGGTCCGTCCTGAATGGGATGAGATTCCGAATGGCCAGGTTTGGGAGCAGGGCCGGCAAAGTTACTTTGTTTAACCAGCTTCAGAGCCCTGAGTTCAGTCACAGCTATGCTGTTCACTGACTGACTGTGAGACCTTGGAGAAGTCATCACCTGCCCGGAGCTCTGTTCCCTTTCTGGGAAATGAGTGACTTAAAGTGGCGGATCTCTTCCCAGGTCCAAAATCCTGAAGATTTCACCATTCTAGCTCTGGTCTGAGCTGTGGGCGCCACAGGGCAAGATCCTCACCGCCCTTGTTCTGAATATCATTCTTGTATTCAATACAGGCCAAGATCACAGCCATTTTCATGGCTGCCATGTCCCAGGACTGTGTCACGGTGAGCCTAATTGTTGATAGAAATCTTTTTAGGCACGCCGCTGTGCAGCCATTATTCCTGCTTCCTGTTGTCATGTGGTCTTTTTGGCTTTAGTGCAGAGCCTTAGACTAATCTTATTGAAATAAAAGAGAGAAGACACATGTTAAGGATATTTAATGCTCGGAATGCATATCATGAAAGCATTCTGCAATCTACAAGATTATAACTTCACAGGGGAAAAGGGGGTGTAACTTCTCCCTTCTCCCTTGTATAGCTTTTCTGTTTAGTGACTGTTACCTGTTGAACAGCTATCTTATCTAAGTGAGGTGCCCATTTTCTGCCCCCTCCATTAAGACGGTGTTTACCAAAATGTATACCATGATAAGCTATTACCTTAAACTACCCCATAAAATCAGTTTATAGCAAAAATACATTTAGGAATCGTACTCTTCCATTATCATTTTGGATATTCCCAGTGCAAGTAAGCTTAGTAAAGGCTCTTAGAAGTCCTGCAAGGCAACGAAACTGACCACTGTTTAGCGCTGTTTTCCAAATTTACCTGACCTTGGAACCCCTTCTCTTTATTAATTCCTGTTTACATTGTTCATTGGAAAGCATTCTGGTTTAACACTGGTTTGGAGGCTCCTATTTTGGAGTATCCATCTTTCGCCCCAAGAGAAAGCAGGAAGATTGGGCTGGTATCTTAGGGAAGAAAGCCTGCAGAATTCCTTAACTAACTCTATCTTAGAGGAATATATTTACAATAGCATATAACCATCATGCTCTGCCAAAGAGCTGTTGGCTGTGGACAGTGACCTCTTGCAAGAATAAGATTTGCCCCTTGTAAACTATTTATAATCTCTCTGTGAAATTTCATACACTCATGAAACAAGGGAGAAAGTTTTCTATGTCCAGTTTTGTGCTTTCTTGTAGCCATATATGGTACAAGATAGAGAAGTGGCTTGACCAATTAAAACAAAAGCTTTCTCCTGAAACCTATTGCTTGGGATTTCGAACAAATAGTTCAAGAGAAAGGAAGGGGGTGTTGTGAGGGTGATGCGCCTTCAAGAAATGAAAGATGAAGAAAAGGAACATTTTATTTATTTTCATTTTTTTAAAGATTTTATTTATTTTTTGACAGAGTGAGGGACAGCAAAAGAGGGAACACAAGCAGGGGGAGTGGGAGAGGGAGAAGCAGTCTTTCTGCTGAGCAGGGAGCCCGATGTGGGGCTCGATCCCAGGACCCTGGATCATGACCTGAGCCAAAGGCAGACACTTAATGACTGAGCCACCCAGGCGCCCCATGGAACACTTTTTATTTTTAAAGGCATCTTCCTGCAAATGTCAGCAAATGATTTGTCTCCTCATCCAGCTGAGCTGGGAGGATTTTCAAAATGCGTATAGGACACCTTTTGATGTATCAAGTGCATGGGGGAGGGAGAGAGATTTTACGAATTCTCTTTTTAAGACGTTACTACAAGGTCGAATGTAAGCACAACCGTATACTAACATTTCCAGTAAGTTAACGTTTGTTTAGCTTTACCAGCTCTTGATGGCATTAAGCATAATTAGAAAATGTACCTTATAAAACCGGAGACGATATAGGGAACACTGTGTAGGAAAATGGTACTTCGTTATTTTCGTCCACTACCAGGAGAGAAACAAGGGTACTTTGTTATTTTTTTCACAACCAGGAAAGAAAAAATGATCCCATTACCCCTCCTGTCATTCCGTTTTATCCAAAATAAGCCACTGAAGGAAAGGAATTGCCTTGTCTTATATTAAAGAGCATATATTAATAAACAGCTGTAATTGCTCCAGCTGTGGAGGGCCCCTTCTTCCCCTTCCTCTGGGGTGAAAAAGCCACTGAGGAAGACCGGGAACTCGGTGGCTCACACGGAAAAGAGCTGCCTGCAGGCTAGCAGGATGATGCACTTCTGCATTCTGCACATTTCTTCCTGGCCACACCCTTACAGGACACTGGAGTATGTGGACGTGACCTTCTTGGTGACCCGTTACAGCAAAATTTCCAGCACACGTAGAAGAAAACACCAAAAGCATCACCGAAGTTTCTAGTCAGTTCACCTAGCTTTAAAGGGAACAACTAGCATAATTAGGCAAGATGCTAAAGCCAGTCACACCTGATTTTAATTTTGAGCCCTGTGGAGGGATTGAGCTTGGGTAACAGTTTTTATTTGTTTGTTGGTTTTTCCACCAACCATCTCTGGGCACCTACTAGCACATCAGCCATTCTTCTAAGTAAGCTCAGTGCCGGCTGACGAGTGCCAGGGACCCCAGAGAAGCCTCAACAGAGTCTTAAGGCTCTTCAAATTAAAAGGGATGGCCTCTGGTTTGGGGATTCTGGACATTTCCTGGAATGGAAGGTGTGTAAGGTAAGCTGAGGGCTAAGGTTGGGTATGGTGGGGGGCGAGGGGGGGGCAGTGTGGCATGCCAATCAGAGCAAACAGCCTGACCAGAGAGTTGGTGAGGCCAGAGTTGGGAGGAAGAATTCAAGTGGTGTAATTTTGCTTGCCAACTAGAGTCTGTTAAAAAAGGATCGCTATTCCTTTGAAGCAGAAATGATTTCTTCCAGTTAAAATAATACTAATAAAGTAATATTCTAAACTATATAATCTCATGTGATTTGTTTTTAAGATTTTATTTATTTATTTGACAGAGAGAGAGAGAGACCACAAGTAGGCAGACAGGCAGACAGAAAGGGAGAAGCAGGCTCCCTACTGAGCAGGGAGCTTGATGCTGTGCTCAGTCCCAGGACCCCAGGATCATGACCTGAGCTGAAGGCAGATGCTTAACTGACTGAGCCACCCAGGCGCCCCTCATGTGATTTGTTAACCATCAAACTAACAGAGATGCTTTTTCTTTAATTTAGCAAACATTTCTTGAGCCTTTCGTGTGTGCCAGTCCCATGCTAAGAACTGGGAATAAAGTTTAGGCCTTGATGGTCAGAATTCTGTGTCACTTGTGGCCAAATACAACCTGATTTTTTTCATTGTGGTAAAATATACCTAGTATGATGTTTGCCATTTTAACCATTTTAAAAATGTATGGTGCCGGGGCGCCTGGGTGGCTCAGTTGGTTAAGCGACTGCCTTCGGCTCAGGTCATGATCCTGGAGACCCGGGATTGAGTCCCGCATCGGGCTCCCTGCTCAGCAGGGAGTCTGCTTCTCCCTCTGACCCTCTTCCTTCTCGTGCTTTCTATCTCTCATTCTCTCTCTCTCTCAAATAAATAAATAAAATCTAAAAAAAACAAAAACAAAAAAAAACCACCATTTAAAAAAAAAAAAATGTATGGTGCCATGACATTAAGTATGCTCACACTGTTGTGCAACCATCACCACCATCTCCAGAACTTTCCATCTTCCCCAGCTGAAACTGTGGACTCATTATTCCCTCCTCTCCTCAGCTCCTGGCAGTCATCCTTCTACTTTCTGTCTCTATTGTCCATCGTTTATCCACTGATGGACACTTGGATCGCTTCTACCTTTTGGCTATTGTGAATAATGCCGCCGTGAACATAGGTGTACCAATATCTGTTCAAGTCCCTGCTTTCACTTCTTTTGGGTATATGCCTAGAAGTGGAATTGCTGGATCATATTTTATGTTTGATTTTTTTGAGGCACTGCCATTTTGTTTTCCACAATGGCTATACCTTCTTATATCCTCACAGTAGTACGCAAGGGTTCTAATTTCTCCATACCTTCTACAAGGACTCTTTCTGGGTTTTTTGTTGTTGTTGTTGTTGTTGTTGTTGTTTTTAATAATAGCCATCCTAATGGGTATGAAGTGGTATCTTATTGTAGTTCTGACTTGCATTCCCTAATGATTAGTGATACTGAACATCTTTCCATGTGCATATTGGCCATTTGTGTATCTTCTTTGGAGAAATGTCCATTTGCCCATTTTTCTATCAGATTGTTGTAGTGTTGTTTTCAAGTTATAGGAGTGCTTGATATATTCTGGCTATCAATTCCTTATCAGATAGATGATGTGCCAGTATTTTCTTCCATTCTGTAGATTTCCTTTTCAGTTAATAGTGTCCTTTTTGCTTTTTTTAAAGATTTTATTTATTTATATTAGAGAGTGTGTGAGTGGGGGGAAAGGCAGAGGACAAGGAGAGAATCTCAGGCAAACTCCACGCTGAGTGCAGAGCCTGACATGGGGCTTGATCCCACGACCCTGAGATCATGACCTGAAATGAAACCAAGAGTCAGACGCTAAACTGTGCCACTCAGGCACCCCAATAATTAGTTTTGTTTTGTTTTAAGTAGGCTCCACGCCCAACGTGGAGCCCAATATGGGGCTTGAGTTCAAGACCCTGAGATCAAGACCTGAGCTGAGATCAAGAGTCAGACGCTTAACTCACTGAGCCATCCAGGCACCTTAACAGTGTCCTTTGATGCACCATTTTGATGAAATCCATTTTGTCTTTTTTTTTTTTTTTTTGCCGATGCTTTTGCTGTCACATCCAGGAGATCATTGCCAAATCCAGTGTCATGGAGATTTTGCACCAAGTTTTCTTCTAAGAGTTTTGTAACTTTAGCTCTTACATTTAGGTCTTTGATCCATTTTGAGTTAATTTTTTATATGGTATAAGGTAAGAATCCAACTTTTTTTTTTTTTTGCATGCGGATATTATTTTCCCAGCACCATTTGTTGAAAAGGCTCTCCTGACTTTATTGAATAGTAGTGAAAATCATTTGACCATATATACACAGGCTTATTTCTGGGCTCTCCAGTCTAATCCATTGGTCTATATTTCTGTCCTTATGCCAGTACCACACTGATTTGATTACTGTGGCTTTGTAGTAAGTTTTGCAATCAGGAAGTATGAGACCTCTTTGTTCTTTTGTTAAGATTGTTTTGGCTCTTTTAAGATCCTGTATGAATTTTTGGATGGATTGTTCTATTTCTGCAAAAATCATCATTGGGCATTTGATAGGGATTGCATTAACAGCAACTTTCTAAAACTATTTGTTTATGTAGATCATCAACCTTATTCTAACTTAGATGTTCTCAGAGCCTATGGAATTGTAGACACGAGAAGGTTCTTAGAGTATGGGTCCCAACACCAGCTTCCTCTTACTCTATGCCCTGGCCCTTTCCTACCCACTTTCCTTGGTGGTTCTCATGCCCCCCTTCTCTCTCTTTCTGTATCTGCAATGGTCCTCTGCAAGAAGTATTGAACAGAAAACTATATTTAAGCCCATGCCCTTAATATTAAACCTTGATCACAGCAGTGCTGAGAATGCTCCCTGGCCAGGTTCAAGGAATCCTTCAGAACCACTTAGTGGATTGAGTGAGGTTCCTGTGCCTCTCTGTGGTCTGATGACTGCCTAACAGAGTTGTAGAGAAATTGACCTGAGCAACTCTGCAAACCATCTCTAGCCTGTGTGGCTAGCATCCATGCACTTTCAAAAAAAAAAAAAAGAAAAAGACAAGGAAAAAAAACTGGTTTCAATTAGTCTAACAAATTTGAATGCTCAAGATGGACACCTTGACAAATTATAGGAAATTGCAAACATTTTCCCAGACCCAATTATCAGGTCTTTTCCTGAAAAGTACTGAGAGGATTTAGGTGGGAAACCTCCCCAGGGCAGGTTTAAAATCACAGTGGGGGTGACAGGAGCTGGGATCAGCCAGTCTAGAAGACATTCCCTATGCCCCTGCTGGCATGGGGACCAGACCACCAACGTCTCCTTAACTGGGAGGCTGGGGACAGAAGGGACTGGGGGCCAGTATCGGCCCTCTCGGAGGGAGAGAGGAAGAAATGCTTATTTATCTGCCTTAGACAGTATTTTCATTTAGAAAGTATTTTGGTTTCTGTCAGGGAAGGTTAAGGCTGTTTGCCAGAAAAACCAAACTTTCCCCCTCCCCACAGGAGGATTAATGTTCTCCCTAAACCCTCAAAAAAAAAAAAAAAAAAAAAAAAGCCTTTTCTCTTCAAAGACATCCTGTCTGCCGTGTTTCAAATGAAACTTTTCCTTCTTGTGGTGGTTTGTCAGTTGGTGGTGGGTGAACCTTGGAAGCTGGTCTTTTAGAACAGAGACATTCAGGCTGCAGGGCGCAATCTCCTCTAGGGTATAAAATCTGTTCAGGGGCTCTGTGATAGACATTTAAAAAATGGCTTAGGGTGGGATATATTAGAGTTTATTGCATATAATAAGAGTATGCCTTGATAGTTTTCAGTTTTGCATGTGGATATTTGGATGTTTATTGGGTGTGATGTAATGTGTCATTCTTACTGGTTAGTCGTCAAAACTTGTTAAAGCCATTATTTTTAAAATCATCTTTGGCTAAACAAGGCCTGGTCGTGTGGCCATTGCTAGCCATTCTCAGCAAAATGCCATGCTAAACAAATCCACGCAAATAAAACTCTAAGAAGGAGCCATTTCAGATTCGTTTTGAACCTAGTCCTTATTTGGGCCTTTCTGGTTTGATTTCTATTTTGTTGATCACATTTTCCAAAAGAATAGATTTAATGTAAATAGGTATTTATAAAACATTTATTACATATTTTATATAGAAAATAAGTATTTCTTGAGTTAATGGAAAAGTGTCTCCCCAACTTAAGTCTTTCACAAACTTGCATGAGTTTAGCCAAATCTGTGAACTTTTTTGTCTTATATTTTCATTAAGTCGACTCAAATTTTAAATCTCTATCAAATATCTATGAAACAGTTAATTTATATATGCGCCAGTTATCTCTTCTAATATTGCAATAAAACATATGACTTTTAAAATATAAAAACACTCCTCCACCTCCGAATAATACAGTATATGTTAATTAAAGTGCATTTAAATAAAAAATTTTTTAAAAATATTCACCCATATGTCCTGAAAAGAGTCTCACCTACTTCAGTGGCCCACATACCCTTGCTGGAGAAATACTGATGTTCAGAACATTCTTTTATGCTTTCCTCTTTTCTCCCTCTTAGATTCCTTTGGTCTCACAAAGGTTTGTATACATGAGAACAGAAACTAGAGCTGTTCCTTATTAGGGAGAGAAGCTCTTAATTTTAAAGAACTCTCCCCACCTTCCCTCCCCCAGGCTTGTTTTCATAGAATATCAGCATTTCTGAATTCACGAGCTACTCATTCAAGGCTGACTCTTCTTTGACCCAGCCAGTTTTCTCTGACATTTACGAGTAAACATCTTAAGAGAACCACGGAGGCGGAATGCTTGAAGGTAAAGAAACACCTGTATGTCAGCCCAGAGGAAGGACAGAACTTAGTGAGGGCTGCGTTCTCTGGCCCCAACCTTACTGGGTCTCTCGGAGACTCACTGAGCTTTGAATGGAAGTGGAGCTGAAAAGACTCTAGAGAAATAGCTCATCCTCTCTTACAAATGGGGCGACTGAGGCCCAGAGGGGAAAAACGGCACATCTAAGGTCCCACCGTTGGCTGGTAACAAGGGCTTAAGGCTTGGCTCACCTACCCACATCTCTTTTGTATTTATTTCACTATCTCTGAAGCAAGGTAAGGACAGTCTGACGCTAGGAATCACAAAATCCTGGCATTAGAAATGACTGCTTTCCAAAAAAAAGAGGAACAGGCCCCAAACAGCCACTTCAGCCAAGGTCACTTGTGTGATACCTTCAGAATGACAGGACATGTCAAGACCACTCATGACCTGGAGCCCCCTTCACTATTAAGGGGATTTCTAGCCATGACATAAGTACAAAGTATATATGGTCTTATCCTCAGGGGCTCTCGTGCCCTGTCGCCCTAGTCAGGAAACTCCTGTTCTGGAAACCACATTCAGATCATCTCTACCTTTTACAGCTATGACTAATAGCCTTGAAATGTCCCCATGATCCCATAACCAAGGGGAGCCCAGGCTAAATGCCAAGTAGAAATTCTGAGGCTCTGAGCCCTGATTTTGTTTTTTGTTTTTGCCGCAGTTTAGGCTAAAAAGTTTTAATAAAACTCTAATGACTAATCAGAAGTCTGTGTCTCTGTTGTCTTAAATGTGAATTGCGTAAGCCGAAACTACCAACCTACAATTCCAAAGCCACGAGTGTTTCTATGCTCTGGAAATCTATAGGGCAAAAAGATGAGTCGGGGGGTGGGGGGCAGTGGATAGCCAGCCAGCCTATACCAGAAACATGGCATGACAATTCAAAGGTCATTGGCTCTGTGAGTGTTTCCCAAATGGGAGAATTAATGGATCCCAACCCTTAGGCCTCATGGTACTTTGGGCATCCCTCTACAGTCCCTTACATTGTTCTCTGCTCTCTTTGAGGCCTGTTGCCCCTTTGGACAGTGAGTTCCTAGGGGGCAGGAGCTGTATTTTATTCTTCTGGATTCCCAGTGCCTGGTGTAAGTAGGTAGCCCTCTAAAATCTGTTTATGAGGAGGTATGAACAATGTCCTAGGGAAATACAGAGTAGGGGGAAATGCCATGTGATGTAAACCAAGTGATTCATTCAGCTTTAGGGTCTCACTGTGACAGATAGGGCATTTGAGCAGGGGTTTAAAAGACAAGTAGGAGTTTCTGGGAGCCATTTTGGCATAGCCTGAGAAGTGACAGTGTGAGTATACGTCATGCCTACATCGTGAGAGCCCTTTCCCCCCTGCCCGGCACCTTGCGTCTGAAGGAGGCACACAACCTCAGCTTGCTCTGTACATCTTAAGTATCCGAGCCAGGTGTCTGTTGGTTGAGCTAGGTAGTCGTTGGTTAATTTCTAGCTGTGGATGTTAGTGTTAAAAATACACAGACGTGCTAGATAGGGGCATTTGTCAAAACCATTTCAAGTAAGCTTTATAGAAGTTCCAAGGAGTATGGAGGTTCCTCAAACAGTTGAAAATAGAGCTACCGTATGATCCAGCAATTGCACTACTGGGTATTTACCACAAAGATACAAATGTAGGGATCCGAAGGGGTACATGCACCCCAATGTTTATAGCAGCAATGTCCACAATAGCCAAACTGTGGAAAGAGCCAAGATGTCCATCGAGGGATGAATGGATAGAGAAGAGGTGGTATATATACACAATGGAATATTATGCAGCCATCAAAAGGAATGAGCTCTTGCCATTTGCAACAAAGTGGATGGAACTGGAGGGTGTTATGCTGAGTGAAATAAGTCAATCAGAGAAAGACATGTATCATATGACCTCACTGATACGAGGAATTCTTAACCTCAGGAAACAAACTGAGGGTTGCTGGAGTGGTGGGGGTGGGAGGGATGGGGTGGCTGGGTGATAGACATTGGGTAGGATATGTGCTATGGTGAGCACTGTGAATTGTGCAAGACTGTTGAATCACGGATCTGTACTTCTGAAACAAATAATGCAACATATGTTAAGAAAAAAGAAAGAAGATAGGAGGGGAAGAATGAAGGGGAGTAAGTCGGAGGGGGAGACAAACCATGAGAGACGATGGACTCTGAAAAACAAACTGAGGGTTCTAGAGGGGAGGAGGGTGGGGGGATGGGTTAGCCTGGTGATGGGTATTAAAGAGGGCACGTTCTGCGTGGAGCACTGGGTGTTATGCACAATGAATCATGGAACACTACATCAAGAACTAATGATGTATGGTGATTAACATAACAATAAAAATAATAATAATAAAAAAAGAAGTTCCAAGGAATGTGTGGGCGCAGAGAAGTCACCCTGACCCATGTACTTACACTCAGTGGAATGTGCCCAAGACTTCTTTAGGAAAGCAGGGCACGCACCTCTGAATGTCATGTGGTTCTTGTAACAATGTCCATTGTTACAACCTGCTCCCAAGACTTTAGCACTTACTTTAGCACTTACTTTCTTTTTTCCCCTCATTTTTAAAAAATTTAAATTCAATTAATTAACAAGTAATGTGTTATTAGTTTCAGAGGTAGAGGTCAGTGATTCATCGGTCTTATAGAATACCCAGTGTTCATTACATCATGTAGCGCCTATTTTCTAACAAATGATAAAATTCATTCACTACGTTAATTAACATTTCCTCTCTGCTGGAATGTAAGCTCCATGAAGGCAGGGGCCTTGCTGTTTCACATCGGTGTGTCCCAGGTATAGAGAACAATGTCTTACATATGCATTGAATGAGTGAATATTGACATGAGTGGAGATATTGAATGAACAAGTGAGCGAATACTTTTGCCCCAGATCTGAGCCCAGGTAAAGGGAAAGACAGTTGTCCTAAGAGAAGTGGAACTCAGGATTGGAGGTCACAAGTATTACCTCCAGAGAGCCAACCTCTACACATAGGCTGCCTCCCTTCCAGTGGCTGGGCTGGCTTGCGCCCCACCAAGGATGCCATGAACACACCTAAGCAACAGAAAAGTTGATGCCTCAAAAGCACTCTCAAGTCGCTCTTGTTTAAATATACCCTTCATCAAAAGAGGTAGCTGTGATGATTCAGTCCCGAGAGCACTGTGTCAGGAGCCCTGGGTTCACGTCCCAGCTATGTCCATGTCTAGCTATGTGATTTTGGGTCAGTTGTTAGCCCTCCCTTGAGCTTCCGTTTCCCGACTCATAAAAAGGGGGCAGTGAGCCCCTCTTCACGGTGTGCCTAGCACTGCACCTCCTGATACCAGGAGGCCCTCCGTAAGCAGCGTCCGGCCTGTGGAGACCCTCTGAAAGGCCAGCTGTGTGGGTGGGTTCGTGAGCCTGTCTCCAGGCCAGTGTCCAGCTCTCCCCAGGAAAAGATCCAACAACGCCCCGTGAGTTTTGTTAGGGAGGATTGGGCAGCACCCCCCACTCCAAACCCAAATCCCCAGTAAGTCAGGAAGATGTATGTGTTTTAAAACATTGGGAGGTCTGCTTTGGATCACCCTGGAGCTGTGGCTTCCCAGAGCAACTGGGAGTGAGTGGAGGGAAGCAGTTCCTCCACTGGGAGTTCTCGGGGCTCGGTGCTCATGCCCCACACAGGGGCTGCCTGCACTCGACTTCGGCAGCCGTTGACTTTTAAATCATAAAATGCCGCTCTATACACAGTTTACTCTGTTGCTAGAAGGCAGCGGAACATAGGTATTAAAAAAAAAAAAAAAAGGGCAGAAGAAGCAGCCGTTAATCCCGCCAGGCTTTTGGGTACTGGAGCAGTTGCGGATGACAAAAGTTAATTAGAAACATGAGCAGTTTAACTGAAAACACTTGTGACAATTGGAAGGGCAGCCTCTCTGGTTGGAGAATTTTTCCTGGGGAACCGTTGCAGGAGAAAGTAGCTGCTGCCAGGTAAGTCATGTCATGGTAACTTTGCAGACGGGGATGTGCCCTTCGGGGGCTGAAGTGCCGCGTCCCATCTGTCCTGTGCAGTGGACGGGCGTGGGGTGTGGGTGGCGTGGCGCCGGGCTCAGCCTTGATGTGCCCTCCCGGACACTTTCTGACAGCTACTGTAATGAGGGCGACAGAGCGGCGTGGTTCTGAGCGCTCCCGGAGGAGGGCGTGACAGTACTCATTCCTGGGGTATGGGCCCCCTTGGTGGCGAGCACAAGTCCAGTGTGGAACCCGCCCTTCTCAGAATCATTCCGATTCTCAGTTTGGAAATATCTTGAGGTTATTCTGAGAAGAGAGTCTGGCTGGGGAAATGCTCCCCGAGCGAACGCCAAGGGGGAAGCCTTGACTTTGTAATAACCTGTGTGTTTTCATGCCTATGGTGCAGCCATGTGCGGGTGATACTCTGAAGCTAAAATATCTTTTTTAAGTCTTGCCTGCATCATGTTTGTATCTCTTTCAGAGTGTCAGCACAGAAAAATGTATATGCTTTGATAGGACCTAGCGACTTTCTCGGGTAATTATTCTTCTGTAAAGATCATGCTTGGTTTCTCTTTCTTTTTCTATTTTTTTTTTTGTCCTGTTTTAATGTCTCTCCTACATTTTCTTAAAGTTGGCTAATTCCCAGTTATTTCGCATAACTGGGAACTTGGGTTGTGGGTTAAATAATTCAAAACAGTAGGCATTTCCTACATCTTTCCTACACACCATAGTGGTGATGGAGGTTTTTGCTAGTTTGTGTTTCCGTAAATGTATGCTTAATTGTGCTTTGCGCATGTTGGTGTTAAGATCAGTGTGCGTTTGCACGGCATATCCCGGAATGTGCCGGCGAATATGAACGGTGTGTGATGGAGAGCGGTTGGCAGGTAGGATCTGAAATTGGAAGCACAGGTAATGCACCAGGCGGGTGGTGGCGCCATCTGGCATTTGGGTGGAGAGTGATGGCCCGCGTAACCATGGCCCACCCTCCCTCACCGGCAGTGCCGGTCCGTAGGCATAATTCGACTCTCCTTCTCCTCCCCATCTCTGCAGAGCCATTGGCGAGCCCAGCCTCCACCCACCCCGGAATGAGTGAAAATGCACCTGCTCCTCTGGAGAGTGGCTGCAATTCCAGCCCCGCTAACAGCAGCACCTCCTCGGCCATCCCGCAGCCCGGCGCAGCCTCCAAGCCCTGGCGCAGTAAGTCAGTCAGCGTGAAGCACAGCGCCACGTCGTCTATGCTCTCGGTCAAGCAGCCCATGCCCGAGGCCCCCAGGCCCCCCGCTGAAGCCATGAAGCCAGCCCCCAACAATCAGAAGTCCATGCTGGAAAAACTCAAGCTTTTCAACAGCAAAGGGGCTTCCAAGGCAGGCGAGGGCCCGGGGTCGCGGGACACGAGCTGCGAACGGCTCGAGATTCTGCCCAGCTTTGAAGAGAGCGAAGAGATGGAGGCCACCGGTCGCTCGCTGTCCACGGTGGGTCCTGCTTCCAACAGCCCCAAGATTGCACTCAAGGGCATCGCCCAGAGAACTTTTAGCCGGGCACTGACCAACAAGAAGAGTTCCCCGAAAGCCAACGAGAAAGAAAAGGAGAAACAACAGCGGGAGAAGGAAAAGGAGAAAAGCAAGGACCTCGCCAAGAGAGCCTCTGTGACGGAAAGGCCGGACCTCAAAGAGGGGCCGAAGGAAGACCCCAGTGGGGCGGTGGTGACCGAGATGCCAAAAAAGTCCTCCAAGATCGCCAGCTTCATCCCCAAAGGGGGAAAGCTCAACAGTGCCAAGAAGGAGGCTACAGCCCCTTCCCACAGTGGAATACCAAAACCAGGAATGAAGAGCATGCCCGGGAAATCCCCAAGTGCCCCTGCGCCTTCCAAGGAGGTGGAGCGGAGCCGGGGTGGGAAGCCGAGCTCGGGGCTCCCCCAGCAGAAGCCCCAGCTGGACAGCAGACACTCCAGTTCCTCCTCCAGCCTGGCGTCCTCAGAAGGCAAAGGCCCTGGAGGGACCACCCTGAACCACAGCATCAGCAGCCAGACTGTCAGCGGGTCCATCGGGACCACTCAGACCACAGGAAGCAATACCGTCAGTGTCCAGCTACCTCAGCCCCAGCAGCAATACAACCACCCCAACACCGCCACCGTCGCGCCTTTCCTGTACAGGTAGGTGCGGCCGCCTGCCCGCCCGTGCTGGGCCATGGGGCAGCGAGCCTCTCTGGTAGATTCTAGGTCTTTGAGGGCAGGGATCGGGCCTGCCTTCCGGGAGCATGAAGGCTAGCAGCTGAGGTACCCTCTGACCAGCTTCTGATAGAGCTGTGCACATGTGCTGGAGGGACCAGTTAGCCCCGGCATGGCTTGGGCAGGGAGGGGGAGAGAAAGCTAAAGACAGGAGGCAAAATTGGAGCTGCCCCCAGGATGAGGAGGAGTTTGCCAGGCATGTGGGGCCCCAGCGGGGCATTTACAGAAGCAGCCGCAGCACGAGCAGACTTGGCGGGTGGTTCGGTGTCACTGGACATGATAGGCCCCAGCGTCGGTCCTAACAGATCCTGAACATACTTCAAAAAATGAAAAACAGAAATCACCTTGCTGAATACCTGAGGCTTCTTTTCACAGAGGGGTTTGTCCTGAACTTCCAGACGCTCATGGTTTCTTACTATATCACATGTATTAAGTATTTTTTCAGTCCTTGCTGGGTACTAGATTCTTTTGAGAGGAGAGCGGGAACGGGAGGAAGAGACCGGTTCTAGAAGAACCAAAGAACCAGGTTATATTGAGACAAGCCTGGATGTTTGCTTGTCTGACTCCATCCTGTCCCCCCCCCCCCCCCCCCCCCCGTCCCTCTCCGTCTCTAACAGCACATCCATGGGACCACGGGAGAGAATGTGGAGCCAGGTGCTGCTTGCTCTGTGTGCTGGTGGCCTGCGAGGGCCTCTCATGGCTCAGCCGGCACTGCACACCTTTGCGGAACGGAGGACGCTGGCTCTTGGTGGTACTTGACACGTGCCAACGAGTCCTCTCCAGCAGACGGAAGCTCCCCTAGCCCTACTTTTAAGGCAGTCCCAAAGCTTTGCTCATCGTGCTCAGCTTGATCCTATACTTGAGATATGTAGTACCTTTGGCCAGTCTGCACAGCTGAATGTTCATAATACCCCCTGCATAGCAAAAGGGGTCCAAAGATTGAATGCCATGTTCCCGGCACTTCCTGTACGGCTTCTGCCCTAAGTATAGACACATATACACGACACACACACACTCGTGCCCCCATAGGCGTGGACATACTTTGACAGTCACAAGTATGGAGACAAGTTCTTATTCCTTTACAAAATGCTAGTGTGCATATGCCCACGTGTATTTACATCCCTGTTCATGAGCTTCCTGTGTCTATAGGGTTCCCCAAAGAATTGGCTATCCCCTCTCTCTCTGCCCGAGTTGTACTCTGGGAGGCTTTGTAACCATCCCTGCCCACAGCGGCTGGAAAGACTGGCCTGAGTGATTCAGAGCAAAGCCAGGCAGGTCCAGCCAGTGAGGGGATGCCAGGCCTCTCCTCGTCACTCTTTCCTTCTCTTCGACTCACCCTCCCTGCCAGCGGGGGTCACGCCCGGGCTTTTTAATTGGGAGAAGGTCATCTCTTTATTCCATCAAGTCATCAGCTCAGCTAACCCTGGAGAAGAGTGCCAGGGCTTAGAGAATGAATGACTCAGCACTCCATGCAGAGTCTCCTTGCAGGGCTTTGAATGCAGTTGTTCGCTGAACCATGGAGGCAACTGAATTGCTCCCCATGAAATTTGTATCATTCCAATAACTTTAATAGTCTTGAGGTCACGCATATTCAAGCTCCTGCTCACAGATTGTAGATTTGCATTTTCGAAATTAAAATATAGGATGGTCTTTGGTCACCATCAATTTCACTCCCTCTTTTTTTCTGTAATCACTGGAAAGATTGTAAAACATTTAACCTCTTTTAAAATTTCAAGCTTTTCTGTGGGAGGAAAACTCCTAATGAAAGAGCAAATGTCTGACCAATAGGAGGAACGAGAAAATGTCACGCTGTCTGTCAAGCTGCATTTTCATTTTCACGTTCACCCTGTACGGGGTCCTTCTGGCCCCTCCCTGTGTAGTCTTGGGCCCTGCCTGCAGGGAGAGCTATGGAGAGTGTGCACCAAGAATGTGCAGAGACCCAGCTAAGGGCTTCTTGTGCCTTAGCCCGTATGATCATCCCCGACACTCCATGAGCTAGCTAAAAGGGGGAGGGTCAGAGGGAGAAGCAGACTCCCCGCCGAGCAGGGAGCCCGATGCGGGACTCGATCCCGGGACTCCGGGATCATGACCTGAGCCGAAGGCAGTCGCTTAACCGACTGAGCCACCCAGGCGCCCCTGAGCTAGCTACTTTTGAAATCCCCATTCTGTAGGTGAGCAAACTGAGGCTTAGAGTAAAAATAACTTGCACCAAGTCCAGAGCTAATAGCTAGAAGAGCTAGCGTTTAAACCCGTCTGTCTAACTAGAGGGACCGAGTTCTGAAGCATGAAACAATCTGAATCACTGCGTCTCTCTGAACCACATTGTCCTCACCTGTAGAGTGAGGAGATTGGATGAAATGAGGGGATTTTTAAAAAATGGGTTAAACTCCCCTTGTGCTCTAAAATTCGATCAAGTTCATGGCTCACTGCAGATAATTTGCGGTGCTCCCTCCACCCCCAGAATCTGTCCATGTTAGTGATGTTACCAAGGCATAAAAGAAAGATAAATCATCTTTTAAAATCACTCTGAATGAATTCTCTTTATCAATTCGGAAGTAACACTGTGTATCTATCACTTGGAGCTCTACTGAATGCTTCTATATCCTATCAGGGGAGGTCGCTATTGTAAGCCCTGCTGTACAGAGGGCAGGCCCTGAGGGTCTGAGGTATGACATGACTTCTCAGATGTGCATGGCTTCCTCCAGCCAGCTACACTCCTATAGCTCGGAGGGTTCAGACTCCTGAGTCTAATGCTCCTTTCCATACCCAGCATCTTTCTAGACTTAAAAATTTCTCATTTGTCTCTTCACCGCACCCTGCCTAAGTGTCTGCTCTACATGTGAACTTGAACAGCTCAAGTTCTTGTATGTACATATCAAAAAAGCCAGTCTTTGCTTTCAGAGAGCTCTCTGGTTGAGGAAAGATGTATTAACTAGATCCCATTGTAATATATCGGCGTCAGGCGAGTAAGAGCACTGTCGAAACACACAGGTAAAGCCATCAGCTAGTACTGTCCAGGGAGGCTTCCTGGCCAAGATGACGTGGGAACTGCAGGTTAAAGGCAAATGGGGAGCAAAGTGAGGAAGAAAGAGGAAAACAGCCTTCAGGCACAGATCACCGTAACTACAAAGACAAAACTGCTAAGGGCATGATATGATCTCGGAATGCAGGGAAGACACGGTGAAACATAGGGCAGGACTGGCAGGAGACAGGGCTGGAGATGAATGAAGAATCCCCACATCGGGCCTTGTCTTCCACAGTAAGGACTTCACTTTCTCTGTGGGCAGTGGAAACTATCAGAGGCCTTTCATCAGAGTGATGTGATCACATTACAAAAATCAGTGGAGGATGGTGTGGGGAGTAGACCAGACCTACAAGCAGTCTAGAATAGAGAGCGCAGATTCAGGTGCCTGATTCAGACCTAAAAGGTAACCTAAATCAGCGGCTTGAGGTAATGGGACTGTGGCAGAGGGAGCTCTAGGCCTCTCTGGAGGGAGCAAACATCCCTTGGCACCGGCAGGTGGCGCCCTGCAAGAAAGTCAATCAGGACTTTCTTGTTTTTACTGAAAGAAAAAGAAGAGAAAGGGACAAGGCAGAAATCCAGATATTTCTTGCGAAATCTCCCAGTTTTAAAATGCTGAAATGAATTCAAAAAGCGTTACAATACTACACAGACCAGTAAGAATCCGTGGGCTGGTTCTAATACTTGGCAGCCATTTGTAACCTCCAGACTGAAGGCAGTGTACCTGTTTACAAAGTGCTTATAGGGCAGAGATGATGAGAGCCTGGACTCTGGCCAGGGGGTCAAGAGGAGCAGTGGGAATCCAAATATGCTCAACGGTCGGAGATTGCAGGAATTTGGAACTGATGGCTTCATTCAGAGGGCAGAGGCGGGGCAGAATAGATGACGAGGTTTCTCAGTACGTCCCCCACATTTAAGACAGTTCACATTCTTGGCAAACACTTTCTTCACAGAGAGTGAAATCTGGTTGAATGAGCTCAGGATGCTAATGAATTAATAATGCTACACCCAGGGTTATGCATCTGAGTGCAATTATGCATTTGCATGCCATGCCTAAGTCAGCAGAGGTAGTTGTGGCAAGAACACATTGCACGAAGCAGTTGCCTTGATTTGCTTGACAAATGAGGGCACAGAGAAGGTTTGGGGAAGTGCAGATTTCAGTCAAGTGTTGAAATAATGATCAATGAGACCTTTCATCTCAGAAAATCTGAGCTCTGAATCAGAGACGTGGAGGGCAAACACACCTGCTTGGCACCCACTCCTGACTGGTTTTATAGTCACCTTTTCAGAGAGAGCCATGTCAGGAAGATTTGGGGAGGGCCGTGGGGCTGTTAATGGAGTCCTCTTTATGCTTGACTTGCTGGCATTGCGGAGTACTTAGAAGCTGCTCTTTGGCAGAGGTTAAATGATCCAAACCACGCGGTACTCTCCAGCATTTTTCTGGCTAGACCCAGCTCCCTGATGGGGATTCAGAGAAGCATTCCCCAGTGAGGGATTGCAGACCCTCCATTTGGGCAATGAATATTTCATCTTTTACAGTTCAGTGGCTCTCTCTCTTTCTAGGACATTGCTCCACATGTGCTGATGAATTATTTAGAGTCAGTCTGCTGGTCTGCTCTGTTCTAAAGCTTCTTGTGGATGGTGGGTGCTGTGGTCAGACCACAGTGGTCCAGATGTGGTAGCTACTGTTCGTGACAAGTGTGTCTGCTTTGGTTTGTGTGTGAAGGTCCCAGACAGACACCGAAGGGAATGTTACTGCTGAATCCAGCTCCGCGGGTGTGAGCATGGAGCCCAGCCACTACGCCAAGAGTGGACAGCCTGCTCTGGAAGAACTCACTGGTGAGTACGGAGCCCCCAGAAAGTCTGTGTCTGCTGGTGATGAGGCCTCCCGTATGACCACCTGCTGGAAGGGCACAAACCCAGCTTGACTCAAAGTTACTTTACTGTTGCATTGATGGATGAGCTAAACAAACTTATTTTCTTTTTTGTTATTTTATCATTTTCCTTCTTCTCTTTCTTTCCAGTCCTCTCTCACACAATGCACTCCCTTGTCCCCAGAATTGTAAATAAGTCTCTTACTTATTGGCAGATGCTATTTTAATAAATATTCCATTTCATTCATGTAGGGGGTCTGGGTGCTCTGACACTTAACCTTGAACCTCCTTGTTTACTCTTCAGATAAAGTCAGTTTCAAACAAGATCTGGAGCTATAAAATACTTCTTTTTTTCTTTCCTATATGGAAGCACTGATTGAAAATGCATTCTTAGCTCCGCCATTAATCCGAAAGAATAATACAGCATGCTGCTTTTACCAAAAAGAAACAAACGAGCAAATCTAAATTTTATTTAAGTGTAACCTAGCTGATAATGTTAAAGGGGTATTATGTTATGTGAAAACATAAAATCCACCGTGTCATATAGTTAAGGCCACAGATATTCATTTATCAATGTTACACCATTACATTCTTAAAGGAGAGAAGTTAGATATGAGTTAGGATTCCTACTGCAGTGCATTCAGAGTTAACCCCTCCTCTGTCTGTCTTCCCCATTCCCCAATTCCGTGCCCTCTCTTCCAGCAACTTCTAATCAGGAAAGCAAGTGGTAAACCACATATTTAGCAGTGGTTGTATTATTCTTCGTATATCTTACCACTTCCAGAGTTGGGTTAAAAATTGAATCCATGTTTAAAATCCATTTATTAGACTAAATATCCATGACCACAGCATTTTAATAGCCACATTACAGCTGTGGAATTGGTTTGCAGCCCACGTGATGGAATCGTACCCATCTCACCATTAACCCTGAGTATTAATTTCAGAGGATCTGAGCGATTTAACTATTTCCTTCTGGTTCTGCTGGCTGGGCACAGTGATGGGGCAGAGTTTTGAAGCCATTTTGAAGTGATCCATCTTGCCATGGCTCAGGGCCCCACATTTGGGATTCATTTTGTGCTTCCTTCTCACCAAGCTCTGTAGCCCCCTTGCAGATGAGGACACGGAGAGCCTGGCTAAAGAGCCGCTATGAGAAGAAGGGCGTGGCATTCAGTGACTGCTCAGGTCTCCACACGCATTCCAGACCGTGTTCTTATGTGCACACATCAAAGGAGCTGGGCCAGCGCTCCAAGAGCCAGGCGTGTATCAGATGTATGTCCCGTGGAGTAGTGTGGATTCATGTCAGACACCGAGGCTCAGCAAAATTCACATTTGAAAAGGAAAAGCAGCAGCTAGAGAACATTCCACATCACACTTAAATTTCGGAGTGACAGATTACAGCCTGCGATCTTTCACCAGTTTTTCTCTCTCTCCATGTGTCTCCGTCTCCTCTGCATCAAGCCTGCACAGCCGAGGAAGAGCTCAGGGATCCTGAGATGCTGTGGTTGGTGTGGGGGATCAGACCTGTGCAGCCAGTCTTGCCTGATCAAGCGCTCTGGTTTTCGTGAAGTCTGGTGGCATGGGTTGCTGATGGGAATTTTGTCTGTCCTCCCCTCTCCCCTCCTTCCTTCCTTCCTTCGCTGATGGGAATTGCTTAATCAGAGTGGCTTGTCTTTACATTCAAGCAGTGGAAAGTAAACGTGTGACTGTCCTGTGAATTATGGAGATAACGAATAGTAGTACAAGGTTAAATTAACTTATTCATAGCCAATCCCTTGAAATGACAAGGAATAGTAGGTGTATTTAGAAATAGATATTTAGGGGGCACCTTAAGTGACTTAGTCACTTGAGTGTACGGCTCTTGATTTTGGCTCAGGTCATGATCTAAGGGTCACAAGATCAAGCCCTGCGTTGGGCTCCACACTCACTTTCTCTCGGGAAAAAAAAAAAAAAAGAAATGGACAATGGACATTTAGGAGACTATTTGACCAATTGCTTTGTTCTTCCTCTCCTTAGGTGGGGAATTAGGTGGATTTTCCCATGGTACTTTGTCATTAGCATAGCATTACAGCTGAAACCTGCATCTTGGGTTGTAGAGTTAGAAGGGAGCACACACACCCGTTTATTACCCAATCCATGAATCCCTCTATCCATCACTGATGAAATGTCTTTCAGTCTCTGCTTAGATATTTGTGACAGGAAGTTACTCCGTAAGGCAACCCTTCCATTTTTTGTTGACTCTAACTAGTAACAGAATTCTTTATTCTTTCGTTTCTCATCACTGGATATAATCCATCTCCTGTAGCCCACAGATAATTTCCATTCTCTGTCATACAACAGCTTCTTCCTTAAGCCTCCTTCCCCCAAGTAAAAATCCCGGGTTCCTTCCATGTTCCTCTTGTAACACCCTGACATCCTCCAGACTCAGCTGTACTTGATCAGAATGTGGTGTTCTCTCCATCGTGACCAGTGGCCTGAGGGAGGCTGACCTTGCAAATATATGAGAGCTGCAAAGAGCCACGGGATAGCTTAAGATCTCTGTATATGAGCAGAAGGAGCCTCTCTTTCCACCAGAGCATGGTTGTGTTCTTATTTTGTTTAGGCTGTGAGTTGGTAGGGGAGTCTTACATCATCTGAGGAGGTAGAATTGGCAATTCAGAATGTGATCACCCAAGCAAGGCCGGTGGGGTCCTGGTTTGCCCTTCTGCATTGCTCTTGGAATCCGGTATGTGTAGAGCTCTGAAGGGAGCAGACATTTCCCAGCAGAAACCCCCCTGCACACACCCCACCTTGGGGGAAAACAGAAAACCCAAATCCAACAAGCCCTTATTTTGTGCCAGGCGTATCATATGCATCTTCATTTGATCTTCCAACCAACCCTTTCAGAGAAGGTTTTCATCCCCATTTTACATTTGGCATTCAGAAAGATAAGTGACCTACTCAAAGTCAAGTTGCTAATCAGCAGCAGTGCCAGGATTCAAGCCTTTATCTGTCGAAATGCAGATAGTCTGTGCTTTTTCTTTAACCGGACACTGACCAAACATTTGTGGACAAGAAATACCTCTCAGGCATCTATAGATTTGTGTGACAGTTACTAAGAGTAAGGGTGAAATACCATCCCATGTCAAAGATCTTTGACTTTCTAAAGGAGTGTTAGCAGGCAAACATGTCAATTAGGAGAAACTTGGAGAAATAAGTATAATTATTATACTTTGGCATGTAATTAATTAATTTGAAAACATGTGCCTAGATTTAGCTTTGATAAATGTGTACTGCAGGGCCTAGAACTGTCCAAAGGGTCAGTTCCTTTTTGGCCTTCTTACATAGACAGAATATGGCCAAACTGACAACAAAAGATATCTACCTGATGGCCCCAGGAGACAGATGCAGTTACATTCTTCCAGCACCACTCAGGGGAGGTAAGTAAACATTCATCACTGCTTTCCTTTCAAAACACATACATGTATGTATTTTTAAAGAATTGGGTGGGAAACGCAAGCTGGACCACTTTTCAGATAAGAGAAAATTGCCTTCCAACTTTCTCTTGGTTCAAAAGGGGGAGAAAATTGGAAACACTTGGCATTTTCAAGGACAAGAGAGTTGGCTAGAGCCAATTTCCTCCCAAAAATCACACATCCATCATTCGGTCCATCTGCCAGCCTCCAGGCACCACCATGCAGGAACAACCTGTGGAAGCCGTTCTGGCTCAGAAAGAAAGTCACTGCTATAACATTTCTTAGCTGCCTGTTGCCTTATTAAAGATGACCGCTGGGAGTTCTCCTTAGTGTCTGATGTAAATGCTCTTAGCTGCTGCCCATGTGTGCTGTGTTCTGTGCGGGGATTTCTTTAAAAATGTTGCTCGACGCATGAGATAGTCACAGGCTTTTAAAGAGCCTTGATGAAATGTAGTGATCTGAAGTGACATGTGCACCCCGATGTTTATAGCAGCAATGTCCACAATAGCCAAACTATGGAAAGACAAAGAAGATGTGGCACACACACACACACACACACACACACACACACACACACACACACACAATGGAATATTATGCAGCCATCAAAAAACATGAAATCTTGCCATTTGCAACAATGTGGATGGAACTAGAGGGTATTATGCTAAGCGAAGTAAGTCAATCAGAGAAAGACAAGTATCATATGATCTCACTGATAGGAGGAATTCTTAATCTCAAGAAACAAACTGAGGGTTGCTGGGGTGGAGGGGGGTGGGAGGGATGGGGTGGCTGGGTGATAGACATTGGGGAGGGTATGTGCTATGGTGAGCGCTGTGAATTGTGTAAGACTGATGGATCACAGACCTGTACCTCTGAAACAAATAATACATTATATGTTAAAAAAAAAAAAAAAAGAAGAAGACAGCAGGAGGGGAAGAATGAAGGGGGGGAAATCGGAGGGGGAGACGAACCATGAGAGATGAGAGACTCTGAGAAACAAACTGAGGGTTTTAGAGAGGAGGGGGATGGGGGGATGGGTCAGCCTGGTGACTGGTATTAAGGAGGGCACGTACTGCACGGAGCACTGGGTGTTATACGCAAACAATGAATCATGGAACACTGCATCAAAAACTATTTGCAAAAATTACAATGATGTAATTGAGTGGTGACTGACATAACATAATAAAATAAAATTTAAAAAAAGGAATTAAAAAAAAAAAGCCTTGATGGTAGTTCTGCAGTTTTCTCAGCCCTCCCTGGAATTTCTCTGAGGGAAAGACACTTGCTTCCTTTCATCATCCCTGTAGTGATGCCCCATCTCAGCCCAAACAAAGCGGGATAGCCAGAGAACCCAGAGCAAGGCTACTCTTGAGGGCATGTGGTTTCCCAGCTTATGTGTGGCCTATTTTTCCTGGTACACTTGTGCCTGCTTCACCTCTGCCTGGCCAGGTGTCCTGCAGAAAATCTTGCCCCGAGAATGGAAATCTCTTGTCACTTGAAGAGAAGCCCTCCATCCTCTTGACGGCTTCCCTCCCTGCAGCGCCAGCAGGCATGAGTCAGTGCTTGAGGTGGGCACTGTGCTCAGGGGTCTCCAGGCCCCATCCCATTTAGTCCCTGCAGCTGTCCTATGAGGTCGGTACTGTCACTGTCCTCATTTTAATACTCTGGAATCCGAAGGCTAGAGTGGGTCAGTGCCTTCCCCCCAATCCCACAGCCAATGAGTTAGAGGAACCAGAATTTGAGATGACACAGTAAATCTAACAGAACAAGGCAGACCTCACTCTGTAGAAGTATTCGTGATTAATAAGTAAAGATCGGTTAGCCACTGTGCAAGTCCCATTTACGAAGTAGGGCTGGTAGAGAGCAGTGTGTTATCACCAATGGATGAGAAGATAAAATGCCTCACCCGCTTTTGCGTGGGCAGAAGATGATTCGCGGGGAGTGCTCAGACCTAACTTGTGTGTGTCTTTGTTGGAGACCATTTGAAAATGTATTTACCCCTCAGACTAGGTGCCTTGCTTTTCCTACAAGCTAGAGTTTACCTGTTTCAGGAGGGACCTGGAGGGGAAAGAAAGACTTCTCTCCTTGGATTTAACAACTTCCTTTGGGCTTCCATCCGTCCATTTGTTCTCAAATCCTTAAGCACCCCTGGTGAGTGTGGAACATGGTGTGTTTCACCGAGCTCCCGGTCGATCAGAGAATTAAAAGTCTTAACCTCCATCTTTGCAGGGGAAGACCCCGAGGCTCGGCGACTGCGGACCGTGAAGAACATCGCCGACCTGCGGCAGAATTTGGAGGAGACCATGTCTAGTTTACGGGGGACTCAGGTCACACACAGGTATCTGCCACGTGAATTTCTTCACCGAATTGCAGGCAACTTGATTTTCATGCAGCTTCTCCTGTGTGTGTTCATGCCAATGCAAAGTGACTTGGCTAATAATGGAATAAACAACTTTGCTCCCCAAGTGTGCTGGAACGCACAGGGAGTGCCATGCGATGTGCAGAAGAGAAATATAAGGAGCGAAAATGAGTGTAGACTGGTTCCTCCCCAAAGTAGGTGGTTGCTAATTCCATTCGACAGAGGATGCTGTGGACCAGTTCCATTTAGATTTCGCCTTACTTGCATTTTCCAAGCCTGTATTGTGCTGTGAAAATGAGCAGGTGAACTATATTTGACCTGTGTGATAAAGTGAATAACTTGAATTCCTACCCAGTCTTCTGATACACAACACTCTGTAAAGTTGTTAGTCATGCCTGTGTATAAAACACGTAAGGAAATATTTATAAAAACTTATGATCATGTTTAAACTATGATTTAGTTGGATGAAATCTAGGATTACATTGGAAACATTCATCAGGTTGTTTTCATTGTTGAGCAAGAAGTTGAAGAGGATGCAACCCTCAGACACCCCTTAGTGGATTTTGGCAGAACCAAGCTTTAAGGTTTATGCTGGGCTTTGATAATGAAGGCAGAGTCCTAGTTACCCCAGTGAACTCCCAAGGAGTCTCCTGTTCTCCAATTTCAGTCTCTTTGATAAATGAATAGAACAAGGAGACAGCAGGGCTTCCCCATTCCTGGCGGCTTTGGCAGATCGGGGTGAAGCACTCTGGGTTCTATCTTAAATAAGACAGGAGCCTGATCCTTAGGGGTTCCCAGTATGAGGATAGTAAGGCTGTTTCTAGGATTGAAGGGAAACAATAAAACAGTTGAGGCACCAAATTGGTTCTTCCAGAGGACAGTCAACTTAGGGGGTGGTAGTGGGGTGCCCCCCACCAAACCTTCAGCCGTGTGATAGCATGGAGCCAGCCGCTAGGCCCTGGGACTCTGTGATCAAGTATGAAACATCCTCTTTCCACCCTGATCACCGAAGCTGACTTGCTGGGGGACGTGACTGTTCAATGGCTTTCTTGGTGTGGGCTAGGATGGTCATGATGACATCAGGGAGCCCTTTGATGGCTTTCCTGCAGGAAAGAGCCTCTCTGCTTAATCGGAAGACCCCAGTGTGCTCCGCGGAGATACACGGACCAGCTTGCTTGGGCCACAGCAACTGCAGGGCTGGAAAGAGTGGACACAGGAGTCTTTCCAATGGCCAGGGATGAGCTCAGTCGCCTGGCAGGTTCAGATCCTTGTAATTTAATTTGTTCTGGAACTCAAGCCTGGCTATATACTACTTTCAGCCTTTTGCCCCCAAAGTTTAGTTATCCTTTTGGAGAAAATGTGGGAGAAGCAAAAGTGTCAGGGAAAGAGAGCTTAGAGTTAGAAGATCAGGGCTCTCCCCACCTGCTTGGTCCCATGGGAGCTGAGCATGTGAAAGGTGACATTGGGAGCTCTGGAGCGGAAAGGGGAGCTGTGACACGGTGTGTGAGAAGGTGTGCACCCGTGGGTACGTTATGCCCCCCTCGTTATCATTTCGGCATTTTTCTCTTTCTTGGGTTGGAAAAAAGATGCTAAAAGTTAAGATCATTTAACGAAAGGAATTGGTAGTGGGTATCCTATACCATGTTTTAGGGGGAAAGTCTCTGCTGGGCTTTCCAGAGTGTTCTACACTCTGAAGCTCCATCTTTTCATTTCTCACAGAGGAAACACGCTGCGTGGCACATCAGTGGCTATTATTTGATCCTATTTTGTATATAGGAAATATTTCATAATTCTAAAAAAAAATTTAAAGAACGTAACATATAAACGGCAAAGGGATACTGAGCACATGAGGGTCTGTCTAAGCCAAGGCTGGTTTTATGTTTTCAGCACATTGGAAACCACATTTGACAGCAATGTCACCACGGAGATAAGCGGACGCAGTATCCTCAGCTTGAGTGGCAGACCCACTCCCCTGTCCTGGAGACTCGGCCAGTCCAGCCCTCGGCTCCAAGCAGGAGACGCCCCCTCTATGGGCAATGGGTACCCACCTCGAGCCAATGCCAGCCGCTTCATCAACACTGAGTCGGGCCGCTACGTGTACTCTGCCCCTCTGAGGAGGCAGCTCGCCTCCCGGGGAAACAGTGTGTGCCACGTGGACGTCTCAGACAAGGCAGGAGATGAGATGGACCTGGAAGGCATCAGCATGGACGCCCCAGGCTACATGAGTGATGGGGATGTTCTGAGCAAGAACATCCGGACAGATGACATCACCAGCGGGTGAGTACCTGGGGCTTCTCTCTCTTCGAAGGGCAGGAGGCGGCTTGGCAGCCGGTTTCTCTCTCATAGGGCTTCAAGTTCTCTGACGGAGATGAAACTGTCTACTTCGCCTTCTGCCCTGTCAAAGGCTGTGTGGTGTGCAGGGGCACCTTCTGGGCTGAGAGTCCCAGATGTGGGCTGCAGTCCAGACTTAGGCAGGAACTTGCTGGGAGGTCTAGAAGGCTCCAGCAGCAGCCAGAGCGACAGCTGGTAACGAACCTATTGTGTCAGTCCTTTAAACTGAGCCTTGCACTTAAGATGGAATCCAGACTCTTTAGCCTGGGCTCCCAGATCCTATAGGATTTGGCCCTCACCTTCCTCTCTGAGCTCCTCGTTCTCCACCCACCTTGCTTGCTCGGCTGTGGCTGCCCCTTCTCTTCCTTGGTCTCATTAAGCTCTTCACTGCCTCCCGGGCTGTGCACTGTCGGCCTCCATTCAGATCTTTCTGGTCTTTGATCTCGGCATGGCTGGTTCTTCCCTGTTGCTCCACTGGCCTCTCTTTGGAGGAGCCCTCCTTGACGATTCAGCTTGAAGTAGTTACGTGGCCTGACTCATGCCCTTGTCCTCTCCATCATCGTCTTAGGCTCCTTTGAAAGCTTATTACTATTTGAAATTATCCTGATGATGTGTTTATATTTTATTGACTTCTGGCCCCTTCCTGCTTACCCCACAATAAGGAGCACGAAGCAGGGACATCGGCTGGCTTGTTCGCCGCCTTATCCCCAGTGCCCCGTACGTACAGAGGCTTAGACATCGTACTAAATAAATGAACATGTGCATCGATAGATGAAGGAACAAGCCCAGGCTCCCTGTGATCCATTTACTCACATGTGAAATTCAGGGAAGTGGTGGGATGGTGTCTAAGCCGCATTGTGGCTGTGTGTGGCACGAGGTGTGGCCGCCTGATTTTAGCTCCACTTCCAGATCACAGTGTAAACAGAAGGTGCCTCTGTTTATTTCACTTACCTGAGACTTCTCCATCTGTTAGCCTCACTTGTACAGAAGTTCCCCACGGTCTTTCCTCCTCTCCCATTCTAGCAGTCAAAATTGCAGATAATAGAAATCAGGCAGAATAATCATACTGCTCCTTTCCATGAACAGAGCAATCACGACCCCCATGGGTGAGTCAGTACTTTCATAATTTTAATAATAGCTAATGTGCTCCCACTGTGTGCTGAGCACTGGGCTAGGGCTTTATATGCATAACCTTGTTCTCACAGCAAGCAGGTGATATCATAATTCCCATTTTATGGATGAGTAAACTGAGGCTCTGAAGGGTTAAATAACTTGCCCAAGGTCCCAAATGGCAAGTGATGAGGAGGCAAAGCCCAGGGTTCATGGCTTCAAAGCCAGAGCCTGTTATTACACCATCTTCCCCCATATTTTATTGCAACATTAAAATAGCACAACTGCTGGAGTTTATTTCAGAATTACTTTTGCTTAGTTTTACTTGTCTGAGTAGACATGTTCTTTTATTCAATGAAAATCTCAGCTATAAAGGTTCTTTGGTTTTCTGCCTGTCACTTTTAGAACCATCTTGGTGAGTGAAACTTTGGAAGACAAGAGCCACCAAACCCTTACAATGTAATGAATTTCTACCTTCCAGAATGGCTTGGAACACTAATGGACTGGAAATGATCTGGGCAACTGAGAGCATCATTTTGTGTTTCTGGTTTTCCATAAGCACAAAAAAATAGTCACATACACCTATTACTAAGATTAAATTGCCTTTTTATTTATTTAGAAGACTTTTGGTATCCAGCATGGCCTCAAGATTATCACCATCCATTCCCACTGTAATATGCTATCGAAGCATTCTTGAGTTACTTTGAGGTTTTTTTTTTTTTTTTATTTTATAATAGTTTTACTGTCAAGTTGGTCTTAATCCTCAATAGGTGGTCAGTGTCTGATCTTGATGCAGTATTGACCGTTTCCACAAGGTGGAGACATTGAAACACCGTCCACTGAACCTTGGTCATGTCCCCGTGAGACATTCCCAGTTGTGGTTTTTTTTGTTGTTGTTGTTGTTGTCGTTGTTGTTGTTTTAGCTCTTCAGACATAACCTTTATCCCTGCGAAACAGGCACAAGTGTTTACATTCCAGTTCCTGCTTCGGGAAGCTTACACTTTGAGCAAGTGAGATACTCTCAGAGCAAGTATAGATAAAAGTGCGGAAATGTAAGCAAACCACCCGATTATTGAAATTGGAGAACTCTGGTCTGCTTTTTCTTCCCCATTTCTTTCAACGTAGAACTTTACCTTCAAAATGAGAAGGGGAAAGCCGAAGTGGCCTCGAATGCTCCTTTTAGTTGTAACACTCTGGAACACGAGTTAAATAGGACTCCACTGTATGGAAATGCCTGTGAGTTTCTGCTCAGGGCCATGTTACCAGTTTGCCTTCATGTGCTGAGTTCAGGGCAGCTTTCATGTCCTTTGTACTCACTTCTTTTTCCTCTTATACACATGACAACATGTAGGTATTGAAGGACTGGGCTCTTGCTCTGTGCTTCAGTATCTGCTAAGTAAGTCATTTTGCTGAAACCGTTGATGTGGTAGAAAACAGACTGAGATATCAGGCGGTGCTGGAGCCCTGCTGTGCCCCTTACAAGCTCTGTGACATCAGGTCCATCACTTCACTCCCTTAAGCCTTGCAGCGCTGCAATTACTATGGTCTTTAACCTTCTACAATTAGATATTGCTCTTTGAGGTTGTTTCTGATTAATGGCAAATATCTGATGAAGACACAGAGTTTCAGACAAGGTCTAGATGTCTTATCAACCTCAAACATCCAGACACTTGGAAACCGTGAGATGATTCAAGTTTTCATCCAGATGCTTATTTGGCTTAGTGGGAACAGCCTTGATGTATGAGTAATATGTAAATCCCTTTGGGTAGTCTTTAAGGAGAGTTTTTGTGAAAGTTTACAGTGAGTTTATTTAGAATGCCTGACATGGAAGTTAAGTTCTGGTTTCTGAAAACCTGTGACTTTGTGCGTTTTTTTTTTAATGACACACTGTACCCCAGCTTGGTATATAGCAGCTGTTTTTTGCTGTCTCTAGTTCATTGTCTGCCCTGGCTATGTGTGCACGTGCACCTGTGCGCATCATTCAGTTCTCCCAAAGGTGCTGCTGAAATTACCTTATTTCCATTGAGTTTTGCTAAGAACCTAGTAACAAATGCCTTTTGTCTTTTGGAGTGTGTATTTATTAAACTTTTCCATTGCACTTAGTATGTACTAGGCGTGTCTAAGTACTTTACAAGTTGTTGCCGGACCTTACCACTTCCTTTTATTAGATTGATAAATTGAGCTTTGGCTGTCCTTAGTGGAAAAGAAATGGAAATAACAGACGAAGATGTCTCTTGCTAAGGTTTGATCTGTGAAGTCAATCTGTTTACTGATCTAAAAATTCAAAGTGCCATATGGTATAGAATAAAATTAAAGGGACAGACTTAGCATCCATATGTTTGGGAAGATGATTTATTTCTTTTCAAAGGAGGCACTGAGTTGTATCATGTTCCAAAGTATACATCCCTTCTTGGGAAAAAAACGATCATTTAAATGTAACGTCAGAAATTTTTCCAAGAACCTTTGATGGCTTCCCATGTCTTGGGGGAACAGATCTCAACTGAACGTGGGAGGCTCTTTATGGTCTTTTCATCAGCTGCCTTCCCTGCCCTAACCCTGGCCACATCCCACCTCACATGCCCCACACTTCCCACTGCTCTGGGCTACCTGCCATTCAGTACCATCTGACTGAGCCCCAAAATAGACACCTCCTAAAAAATAATAATAAAAGAAACACCTCCTCTGTGATGCCCTCCTGAAGTCCCTGGCCCAAGTTACCTCTGTCCATGTGTTTCTGGTGGCCTTGGTTCACACCCAGCCTTACGTGTGAACTTTTCACTTTGTGTGGGAAGTGTTTGAGAGGGGCTGGCTGGTGTTGAGGAGAGCAAATGGTCTTAAGGGCAAACTGAGTTGAGATTTAATCCTGGTTCTGCCAAATGAACTGGGACAAGTTCTTAACCTTTGGGACTTAGCAATAGAACTTGAAAAGTGCTTGGCAGAGTCCAGGGTGCTCAAGAACTGTCATTCTCTCTGTCTTCCATCAAAGGTGGAGCTCCTGGAAGGCAGGACGTGCCCATTATTTTTCTAAACTCTTAGACCACAAGTAGGTATTGAATGACTATTTGTGCAGGGTCTGTTCTCCATGCCTACCCTTCCAGGACCTTGGGCTTATATAATTTGCTTTCACCAGCTGTGAAACTCAAGTTTATATATGCAGAACTTGGAGAAAATCAGCTTCACCTCTGGTCTTTTTCGTGCGATGCATAGCTCCATCTAGTGGCCAATATGGGCTGGGACGCTGTGGTTTTGATTGCTTTTAATTCTGTTTTCTATTGGTTTAGGACTCAGGGCTGGTGTTACAAAGGGCTGAGGAAGGGGCGAATGTAGCAGTTGGTTTGTCTTTCAAATGTGGCTTGACCAGTAGTGTGGTGGCGGAGAGAAAGCAGGGCTGTGAGTTAGGTACTCTTCAGAGCTGGCCTCGCGATGGCTGCGGTCTTCCCTGTTAGGCGTCGGGGATTTCTCCATCAACAGGTAGTGTATGTGACTGATGCCTGCTGGAGGACTCAGTTCTTCAGAAGCAGAGGAACCCACCCCTGCCAAATTGCTTGTAGCTCCATAAGTCCATCAGCGTGTCCTAGCTCAGACTGCTCTAACAAAAGACCATAGACGGGGGGACTTAAACCAGACATTTATTTCTCACCGTTTTGGAGGCTAGAAGTCCAAGAGCAGAGCGTCAGCCTGGTTGGGTTCTGGTGAGCGCCCCCTTCCTGGTTTGCTATGTCCTCACATGGCAGACAGAAGAGGCTCTGGTATGTCTTCCTCTTATGAGGACCCTAATCCCATCATGGGGGCCCCGCCCTTTTCATGACCTCATTAAACCCACTTGTCTCCCAGAGGTCATCCAACATGTGAACCACATACAAACGTATGAATTGGCGGGGGTTAGGAAGACAAGCGTTTCACCTGTAACAGGTGTTTCATACTCGCACACATCATTTGCATGTGCAACACCTGTGCTTAGATTGCTTTCTCCATCATTGCTGTCAGGTCACCTCCTCCCAGAAGCTTTCTGTGATTCCATACAAGCAGAGGTGGTGATTCTTTCCTCTGGACTTGACTTACCCTTAATAGTGCTGATAGCACTACACTGGAATTATTACAAATACGTGTGTGTGTATAAAATCAAACAAGGCACCCATACAAAATATTTTTTAGACAGTTTCAGTGAGTTCATTGTGAAGAAAGTACAGAACCATACCTGTTACAAGCTCTTCAAGGCGAGAGTCAGATCTTAGATGTTCCCATATCTTCATGGGCTGACACAGTGCCTATTCTGTATTAAGTAGTCGATCGATATTTGTTGAATGAATGCTACAACTGATCGTCAGCAAAGCAAGCCCAGTCACCTGCCCCTAAATGAATGTGTGCTAAAGATGGAAACCCCTTAAGCTTAAGGCCCAGCCATGTGGTCTGTCCTCTCCTTGGCCTTGTCTTGTGCCGCCTGATTATTCCACGACTTTGACCACCTCTATCACGGTGAGCCGGACGCTGACAGTACAGGAAAAGGGAGACCGCCCAGATCCTGAAGGCCGTGCACCACAGGGGTCGTGGAGACGGAGGCACCCCTGTTCTTCTCTTCCTTCCTCATTGACCATCGTGGGCAGATGGGGGGAGATACTTCTCACCAGGTCAGTGTAGATCACAGCAGATAGCACCATGGGTCAAAAAGGTGGCACCAATAGCATGAGGCACTTTCTTACCTGGTAAATGTTTCTCATGGTCTCTCCAGGCCAGACCTGAAGTGACCTTGCTAGGCTGTAGTTCCTGGCAAACTGGTAGGAGAGGAAGCCAAACTACTCCTTATAGCCAAAACGCACCCTGGGGCCAAGATAAATGATTTTAAGTGAGGCTGTCCTCAAAGGCCCTGGGTCATGGCAAGGTGTGGCAGGCACCTCTGGGATGTGAAAAGGATGGACTCTTGTTTCTCCAGTTTGGTCCCTCTGCCATGATCTTGCTTCGTAGGGCTCTTAGAAGGCTTGGGAAGACCAGGTTGCCAGTCAGCCACTGGGTAAGTCCTGCGGGCCTTAGAAGGGTCACGCTGTCTTGGAAATGTAAAGACTCAGCTCTGTGGGCAGATCCATCTTTAAGGCCCCAGGCAAGTCAGTTGCCCCCAGCGCACCGCCATCTTAATGTGCATGGACGCACCTACATACACACAGAGCTCCAGCATGAAGCCACAAGCCCGGAGGAGCCCTGTAGGCTACTGATGGAGCTGGGCCTGGTCCCATTGTAGGGGTCTTTCCATTCCTCTCTGCTTCCCTCAGCATTTCCTCGCTGACAGGGTTTTTTGTTTTTTGTTTTTTTTTTTATGGTATATGAATTCACAGAAACCGTAAATACTTTTCCCTGTCTGATACTTTCCCTGGTGTTAAATATCCCAGGCAAGTCCAGTGACCCCTGTTTTCATAGGAAGCTCTCTTTAGAGTAAGCAAACACAGAGTGTGGCGCGGGGGGGCAGGATTAATTTCCCCAAGTGTTACAGAACAAGTGACAGTGTTCCCCGCGTGGTTGTGAGGTCATCCGATGGGGGCCATTTGACGGATTGATGGCTCTGGCTACCAATATCAGTTGTCCCTGATGGCAGGGGAGGCATCCGCTGTGCACTTCTTCTGTGCGCTGTTGACCCCCTTGATTTACTGAGTGTGGGAAATCCATCGGCCCTTATCGGCAGTTGGGTAGGCAGTTTTATCAGAGAAGAAAGAACAATCAAGGTGACAACAGGCTGAAAGTGGAGAAATTCCCTAGCATTCCCGAGCCTACTTCAGCCACTGTGGGTGACGATAGATTGAGTGGACAGAGACCAGGATTAAAGAAAGATTTACTGGGAACAGCTCCATGCAATGACGTGTGGTCCAGCTTTGGCAAGGGCAGCCTAGACTGCCACTCATAACTCATGGCAAATGTTGACCTGGTAATTTATGGGGAAGAGAGGGAAAAGGGGGTGTCTTGTCTTCTCAGGAAACCAGGCCCTGACTTCTTGAGAATTTCCTAGCTTGCTTTGGGATTTGAATCCCTTCCTACCTCGCCCCCCCCCCCCCACTTCCCTCCCTCCAGCTTTCCATAGGGAAGGACAGGGAAAAGGGAACAAAAATGGGTGCTTTGGGAGGAGAAAGCCAAATCTCAGACCTCTTGAAGGGTCCTTGGAGGGGCTCTGACCACCTGCTCTCTCCACAGTTCCCAGAGCTTCCCAAAGCATGGGCTCTCATGGAGCTGGAAACTGGAAAGCCCCCATTGGCCTGCCTTCTGAGGAGGCTCTGGGTAAAAGGCAGTAAAATTCCATTTGAATGTGTTTATTGAGTTTATTCTGTATTAGAGACTATGCTAAAGGCACTGAGGTCGAGAGAAATGAACAAGACCCGGTCCCATAGATCCTACCATCATGGAGGGGCAGCTCATGGCACAGGGAAATGCAGAGGTCATTAGACAGAGAGCCCTGGAGAGCAGTGGGGAAGCACGGGGTTCTGTGGGGACCACTAATGGAGAATACAGAGTGGCCTGTGAGGTAGGGGCAGCAGGCAGAGTGTAGGCTGTGGAGTCCTGCCTGGATTCCATGGCTGGCTCCACCGCTTATCGATGTGTGTCCTTGAGCAGCTAGTTCGTTTCCCCGTGCCCCTCCCAAAGCGGTGTCGTGGGGCTTCACTGAGATGGCGCACCGGCAGGGCACCCAGAGGACGTTCACTACCACAGCGCCTAGCACCTGCAGCACCTTCTGGACATGTGAGCTGGGTCTTGTAAGATAAACAAGCAGCCAGACCAAGGTCAAGAGCAAGGGCATGAAGACACATGGGCATGGGTATACTTTTATGATGGATTGGAGATTGAAGACAGGAAGGGGTGGGCTCCAGTCAGAAGCTGTGAGAGTCCACAGAGAGCAGTGACAGGGCTCTGGGTAAGGCCAGACAAGCACAAAGGTCAGAGAGACTTCACATTGAACTCAGCCTGCCATGGGGGTCAGTGGGGCAAAGGGCATAAAGGCACCAGGACAGCTTCCAGGTTTGGGCTTGTGCCAGAAGTGGCTGGGAAAGAGTTGACATTTGTCCTTAGCACCCTCCATCCCAGATTTCCCTCTTACATGTGGGCACCCACCCAGGGCCCTCACATTGCATCAGCCTCCAAGCCAGCTCCAAAGCAGGGCTGGCTGAGTGTTTAAGCAGAGAATGTGGCAGCCTACAGAATGCACCTCTGGGAACTTTAGGAAAATGGCAGCCCCACAGCCTTCCAATCCTTGCCCTGAAATAGCTCAGGGCCCAGTGGGGGAGAGTGCCCTGTTGGTCAACACTTAATTCTAACCCAAGGCAAGTGGTGATCAGTGTAGCATTGAGAAGCGAAATGTGGGGGCTCCAATTTGGATCTGAGAATAGAGCAGGTCCTATAGGGGACTTTTATGTTCTCACTTTATCCTCCTGGGAAGCCAGCTTTTCTCATCTGCAAATGAGAATCATCATGCTCCAGAGCTGCCATGGATTAAATGAGGTAAGGCATGAAGAATGCTGGTATGGTGTCTGGGCATTGTGGATCCTTCCGGATCGTCCTCTTAGTAGTGATGCTGCTGCTAAGGTTCAGTGGGATATGAGGTACATATAATACCTAGTTCAGGTGCAGGGTGAAAGTGTTCACTGTGTTTCATTCTCTTCCACCCTTATACATCCTCAAACTCCAGGGAGACATCTCACGATTCATGGTGTTTGGGGCGAGACCATAATTCACATGGGAAATGTGAATACCCCTAAACACTCCAGCCGACAACCAGTGTGCCGGGTGAGAGCACCCTGCTGAGATGAATCAGGCCGAGCAAGGCACTCCTTCCTTTCCTTCCCACCATCTGGACTGTCTGCTGTCTTGTCGGAACAGACTTCCTGCCCTTCGCAAGGCTCTTCGTTCGTAAGCAGCATTAACAAAACACGAGGCAGAATTTAGGTATTACTCAGATTGACCCCAGGCGTTTAACCAAGGGAACTTCTGCCTCGGACGCATTAATCGGCACAAAGGAGAGACTCTGTTTTCTCAAGCTGACAAATATTTAGCAAGTGCATCCTCCCCGAGCTGTGCTCTGGGGTAGACCGGCAAGATTTGTCCTCAGGCTGGACCATTGGGTCCTCCATATTTGGGGGACTCACTTTTGATCCTTGTAGGTCCTTCTCAGGGTAAACCTGGGACCCATGAGCTCACATTCATCGAGCGGTACTTACACATACAAGAAAAATGTACTCCAGCTCTGTAGCTCTCAGTAGATGTTAGGGACTAGAGCTGACATGTAGGGCACTCTTGCTGAATTGCTGAGTCTTACATATACCCCAAACTCGGGCTTTATATGATATTTTCATTTTACTATTAAGGAAAACGAAGACCCGAGAGGATCTTGTTACTTAATTGTTTTAAGCCCATGGAAGAGATGGAAAAGATGGCCTAATATCTTATCGTTTCTTTCCCTTTGTGTGCTGGAATTTCAGTGTGACTTTGGCATCTTTGTTGCTTCGCTATAGTTGGGTATTTGGTCCTGCACCTTCGGGACCCCCCTCCTTGCTGTACCCTGAGTGGAGAGCAGCCAGGAGTCACAGATAGACCCGAAGGTCCCCTCGGTTTCCTGTTAGGCTTTTGTGTGGCTCTCATCTAGAAAACCCCGTCCATGTTTATTTTTATCTTAAAGCATATAGATCACTGAAAATACCCTTCCCAGTTCGTTTTCCAGGGCCAGCAGCTACAGAGTGGCTCAATAGATTTATGATGGTGAGGTTGGAGAAGACGAAGTTCGAGTTGAGGTGAATATGAAAAGAAACATTTGGATGAGAGTTCGGGAGTATTTTGGCCCTGAGACAGTAAGCCCATGTTGAAAGACTCAAAAAAAGGGGGGGGGGGGGGCATATGTGCCTTTACTCAGATCAAGATAAGGAACTGACGTTTCCTTGGGAATTCTCGATCCTCTCATCCTGCTCCTCTGGAGGCATGGTATGATGGAAGAAACTTCAGACTTTGGACTCGGAGGACCTGATTTCATACTCTTTGCTTACCAGCTGTGTGACCTCAGGGCGGTTGCTTCCTTCCCTGAGCCTCTTGCCACGTGTTAGATGGTAGCCTACTTTTTAGGTATGTGGTGGGAAAGAAAAAGAGAGAGCGTGTGTGTAAAGTGTTGGCCACACAGAATGGGAGTTCCCTTTAGCCTTCTCAGACTAGCTGCATTTATATGCCTTACCTGTTTTTTTTCTCCCCCTACTGAGAATATTCACTAAGATCTCCTGCCGTTTGTTATTCTTGAGTGCAGTGATCACATTTCTGCTCACTGAGTCAGAGTTGATCTCTGTATTAGTGTTCTCCAGAAGAAAGGTTGATGTGGCAGTTCAAGTCCCAAGGCAGCCTGGAGGCAGAAATTCCTCCTCCTTGCAGAATATCAGCCTTTATTTCTCTTTCTTCAACTGCGTGGATGAGGCACACCGCCATTATGGAGGGTAATCTGCTTTATTGGAAGTCTACTGGCTTCCGTGTTCGTCCTCCTCTAAAAAGTACCTTCACAGCAACGTCTAGTCTAGTGTTTGCCCCAAAAGCTGGTATCATGGCCCAGCCACGCTGACGTATAAATTCACCATCACAGTCTGCAAGCAGGCCTTGTAGGATCAGTGGTAGTGAGTCATCTGGGGGCAGGAGGCAGCTACCTGTGGCCCAGAGACAAAGAGCAACACATCAGCTTATAGAAACATCTGTGAGGACTCAAGGCTAATGCATCCTGCCTGGGGTATGACCACAAATCAAGGGTGCATGCCTTGGAAGAATCTGCACATCCCTTCTGGAATCCCCAGGGTCCTGATAAGAAACCTCCCTGAGAAATGGAGGGTTTGACCTTTTCTCTTAATCCTCCAGTAACTTCGGGGTGAGACCGATGCCCTGGCATGAACACTTCTGGGCTAGAGGGCTGATGATATCTGAGACCCCGAACTGAAATAAGATTCCAAGTCTAAGGAGAGGCTCAAGTCTGTCTCCAGAGTCTTCCAGCTATAAATCAAGCCTGCATTCACTTCTTGATCTTGGGACAAATGGGAGAAGGGCGTCTGTGGTCTCTGCCGTGTCACACGGTCCAGATCCCAGTTCCCAGAGTGTGGCGCTTGGAACCGCCCAGTCATCTGTTTTGAAATGAGAAATCTCACATACTTGAGCAGTGAAGTTTAAAGGGTAAAGTCAACTCAAGTTGTCAGAAACACAGGACAATAAATGTGATGTTGGCTCTGCAGAGAAGGGGGCAGGCCAGAGAAGTCGCCTCACAGTGCCTGCGAGCATGGGTCTGTTTGCCAACCCTGCAGCCGTGGAACAGAAATTCATAAAAGCTAGACTGTATTTGTGGCTCTTTTATGTGCTGGTCACTGTGTTGAGCTCTTTCCATGCATTGTCTCACTTATTCTTCACATCAGTGCTTTGAGAGAGAGGCCATTTTTCATCCTCTTTTTACAGTGAGGGAGACCAAGCTCAGAGAGGTTAAGTGTCTTGAAACAGATCACATGGGTAGTCACTACTGGAACCAAGTATTTGATCGGGCTGAATTCAAAGCCTGTGTTCCAAGAACTCTGTAGTATGGCTTTTCATTGTGGTTGGATCCCATGCTCTGAACAGACAGAAAGCAAGACCAAAAAAGAAGCGTGGGCACCCTCTGGGCATTGGAAGCCCCGAGTACCCGCCCTATGCATGTCAGGGAGTGAGAAAGAGATGGAAGATGGGGTTCAGGAGGGTCAGGCTCAGAGGGCTGAGTTGCATGGGAACTTGCAGATATTCGGCGAATGCTCGAGCAAGAACCATGGAGCTGGCTGGGGCAGGGGTGAAGGCAGATACCTTTCTTTGCCTCCAAAGCATTATTATGTGTTTCATGTCTTATGTCACAGGCCCCTGCTGAAGCACTGGAAACATTTGTGTCAACATTCCCCAGGTGCCTGGGCAGAAAGTGAACGGGGGCAAAACTTGTTCTGTGTGCTTTGGAAAAGGAGGACTGGGGAGGCGGTCAGAGGCAGGAAGGGCAGAGCTGGAGCGCATTTTGCACAGTGATTTCTCGAAGGGCCTTGCCGCTCTATGGCTCCCTGCTGTTAGAGCTCGCCCAAGTGGGCGTTTCACTCACCTACCTTTCCCAGCCTTTGTCAGTGTGATATGTGAATCCCTCCAAGGAAATTCTCCCCCTGTGCCCCCCCCCCACAGCAAACCCAAACAAAACACACAATTACAAACTCCGTGCCACCCGGAGACCTCAGAACCACGCACGGCAAGGTAGAGCTTTCTTAACTGAGGGACTTTTGCCTTACTCTGTGGGAGTTGTTAATTAAAAACCCTCAACCACTGAGTTGGGAGAGAGGAAGGGGGACAAAGACAGGGGACAGCTCACACACTGGCTTCCTCCTTGGCAGGCTGTGTAGCTATTTTAGAAGTTGACACAGACTTTACAGTTGAATAAACTGTTCACCAGAGAGGCATGTGATGTTCCTTGGGAACAACTTTCATTCAGTGCCTTGCTGCTGGGCCCTCTGGGTACAAAGAGCCTGTCTAGACTCTGACCCAGTATGCGTAACAGTTAATAATCATGATCATTGTGGGGCGCCTGGGTGGCTCAGGCGGTTAAGCGTCTGCCTTCGGCTCACATCATGATCCCGGGGTCCTGGGATCGAGCCCCTCGTTGGGGGGGGGGGGTCTCTGCTCAGCGGGGAGTCTGCTTCTCCCTGTCCCTCTGCCTTTTGCTCTCCCCTTGCTCATGCTCTCTCCCTCTCTTTCTCTCAAATAAATAAAATCTTAAAAAAAAAAAAATCATGGTCATTGTGATAACAAGAGCAGCCCACTTACGGAGAATTTCTGAATGGCAGACACTGTGTACAGCACTTTCTATGCATTGTCTCATTTCATCCTCGCTTTAGTCCATGTGCTCTTCTTCCCATCCCTGATAAGGATGTGGGACCTCCAAGGGCATGGGTAACACACCCAAGGTCACCGAGCTGGTGAACTCAGGAGCCCAGACTCAGAGGCACACAGCCCGACTGCAGAGCAGGAAGGCAGCCGCGGTGTTCCAGGCTTTTCACTGGGGCCGTGTAAACATGTCAGAAATCTAACTCCGCTTCTTCCCCGACCCTGTTTCTCCTCCTGTGTTTCCACATCCATTCCCTTCCGCAGCCGGAACCTGGAAAGCATCTCGGACCCTTCAGTTCCTCGCTCCTGGACCACCAGTGGCTGAGTGTGGTGGGTTCTCTCTGCAGTAGCTCACGCCATGGTTCTCTGTGGCTTCACAGCTCCTGTTTCTCCCCACGCTTCCCTTTGTCGCTCTCCTTACCTCTGACCTCAAGGCCCATCCAACAAATCTATTCTACACTTGAGTGAGAAAAATCTTTCTAGACCATGTATCTGACTACATTGCCGCCTACATAGAACTCCTCAATGGCTCCGCATTGCCTGCTGGGGGGGCTCGGTGGGTTAGTTTCTGTTGCTGTAAGACAAACATTTCCAAAATCTAGCCGTTTGGATCCACTATTTTATTATGCTCACAGGGTCTCTGCATCAGGAACTGGGGCAAGGTCCAGTGGAGGCGGCTTGTGTGTGCTCTGCCATGTCTGGAGCCTCAGCTGGGAGGCCTCCAGGGCTAGAGCCAGTTTGATAGGGGGGAAGCCATATGCCATCCCAAAGCTTCTTCCCTCACACATCTGGCATTTGGGCTGGGATGACTTGAAGGTTAGGACAAATATGGCCTCTCCATGTGCCTTAGCCTCCTCACGACATGATTGGCAGGCTTTTGACCCTGGATGCTTAGGGCCCCAGGGGCAAGTGGTACAACAAAGCAAAGCCAAGCTGCCTCATCGCTTATGCCCTGCCCTTGGGAGTCACTTCCACCATACTGACCGTACTGTATTGGTCACAGCAGTCCTAGCCCTCCAGATTCAAGAGCAGGGAAGGGAGCCTAGATGTCCTCTCTCAGTGGGAAGGTGGCAAGGTCACCTTGAAGAAGAGCCTGTGGGGTGGGAGATGTTGCTGTGGTCATCTCTGGAGGGTACGGTCTGCCACTTCTTACCCCCTCTAGTCCCTGGCATGGCATACAAGGCCCTCCGTGGTCCCCACCCTGGACTGTAAGCTTTGTGGAGGCACAGACCTTGTCTATCTTACTATAAATCTCTTGTGCCTGGCATGGAGCATGGCACATAGTAGGCCCTTCTCTACATCTGGGCAGCTAATGAGTGATCCGTTTGCCCAGCCTCATTTCCCGTTATCTCCTTCTCCCTCACTGTCCACCCCTCTCCCTAACTTGCACACGAGTCCTGACTATGGACCACTGGCATTTTCCTTGATGTGGGCACTATGCTCTTGTGCCTCTGTGCCTTTGCATGTATCCATTCTGTCGACGGATTCCTCTGCTTCCATCCCCACCCACCTGCCATAGTCCTTTAAAGGTCTGCTAAAGCAAGGTGGACTTCCCTGGCCACCCGAGCACCTGGCAGTACGTCCCAGGAAGGTAATACCTTCCTCTCAGTTCCTTTGCTTTGTTTGTACAACTGTTTCTTAGACCAGGATATCCTTGAGCAGAGGGATTCTGTCTTTTTATTCCTACATTTCTTAACTTCTTCTTCCAGACCTGCTGTATATGCTTAGTGATGGGTGTGGTATGAAGGGAGAAAGGAAGAAGGTGGTAATAGCTGCACTGCTATTAATAGTAATTATTCATAGTACTAATGGGAGCCAGTGTTCGTGGAGTGCTTTTTCAGGTAGTATCTCTTTGAATTCTTAGAGAAATCCTAGAGGGCCTATAACATGTTGTTATCCCCATTTTATGGATGTGCAAACAGAGAAGTCAGTGGGAGTCCAGCCTTTGGCAAGCCAGGTTTCCCCAGTGGAAATGAGAGAAGTCACCTGTCCAAGGCCATACAGCTGCTCAGGGGTGCAGCCAATTTGGGGAAGCTTGAGCACTCTGCCTTTGAGATCCAAACCTCTTCCCTTTGGTGCTGCCACCAGCTGGGCTTTAGGCTTTGAGACCCCCAAGATTTTTCTAGGTGTTAGAGAGCTCTGTATAATCCTAACCTTTGACTGGATTAAGAGAATAGTAATGTGGGAAGCAACAGAGTAGCCGCTAGGTAGAGACAGTGCCTGCTTTGTTCTCGGTGACCAGTTTTAAGGGGTTCCGAATCAGGCAGAGGTTTGTTTAGGGAAGGGTAACTGGGAAGTCTAAGGGTTCAAAACCCAAAACATAATGGAAATGTTTGTAGAAACTAGATATTCTTGGCATGGGAAATACTTAGAAAGGCAGTAGGTTCCAGAGGACCAAACTTGAACTGTAGGTAGAAGTTGGACTTAGAGTTTCCATTTGCTACACACCGCGGTGACCATTCATTCGGTGTTAGGAAAAAAATATGCTGTAAATAAGACCTGCAAAAGAGTAGTTGGGCCCTTTTGCAAAGGCATGAACCTCCTGTTCCTGAGCATAATCAAGCAGGATGTGGAAAACTGTGCCCACGTGTTGGAGAAGAGATTCGGGCATGAGGTGAGGAGCTGAGAGGGGAGACCTTTCAGAGTTCTTCTAGGAGTAAGACCCAGGATGCCCAGGTTCCCATAGAAGAAACTGAGGGCTGGGCGTTGGCTTGCGGAGGAAGAGGTCTCTTTGGCGAGCCAGGTTTCCACACACCAGCCTTGGGGTAATAGTACCGAAGTTGTTTCCTCTGTAAATTTTCTCCCCCACACCCCCTTCTAATAAACACAGAAATCGTGCATGCCTCCTTCCCCTGCCCCAGGCTTTGATCTGGACGTAGGGGTTTGGAGGCCGAGTGCACTGTGGCTCTTGAGAATCACCTTAAGCCCAGGGTGTGCAGCCTGGCCGAGATGTTAGTGAATGTTGCTATCTGTAGTGGTCTGAGGAAAACAGTAGGTTTTGAAAGCATACCAGTGTGATAATGCTGGATAGACTCACTCTAACTAGGCAGCAGGGTCTAGGGAATCTGGCTTTGTCCCTGCCCCATTTGAGTAACTACTGCAGCTGATCCGGGTTCCGTTCTCGTGAAAGTGGAAATGAGTGAGAAGTCAGGGGCCCAGTTCTTCTGTCTCTGTGGCAGCGGCCGCTGTTCATCCTGCGGTTCCTATGGCACTGATGGAAGGTAGCCTGAGCATCCTGTAGGCAACAGCTTCTGCGCGATTCCTACTCTGCGGGTCACTGGCCTGTATTTCGGCTCCCTCTTAGCCTGCCTTCCCGCCGGAGGGCTTCAGCTGACACCCCCAGTTCACCCCGCCCTGGGCTGCTCTTTGCCCGCAGGCCGGCCCGTTGGCCGCTTGGCTTCCGGTGTGTCATGCCCGCATTACGTGGGGGGCTCCAGCAGCCGCCTCGCTACGTGGGAGTTGTGCTTGTCGACAGTGTGTGCCACACCTGTCCCTCCTGTGAATGTGCCTGTGGCCCCATCCAGGCCCATACATTTCAAAATTCTGGGGGAGAAACGGTTTTTGCCTTTCACACTGAACTCCCTGCTCTACTGGTTTTTTTTTTTGCTCCCTTTTTAAAAATCATGGATGGTGCGGAATGTAGCCATGGGCGACGAGACTACAGTCAGCTTGGGTCTGGGATGCCACCCTGTGTGGACCTGACCGTGTTCCCTCCATGGGGGACTCTGCTCAAGCCCTCCTGTCTCTCGGATGGGACCTGTGACTCCTCCCTCCGTGCATTTTCTTCTTCGCCGCCTCTGCCTGGAAGGCCCCCATCTTCCTGGGAGTCCTCCTTGGAGCATTTAGGGTTACGTAGCCCACTATTAATAGTGTCTGGCTTATCTCTGAACAGATGCAAGAGAATGTTTTATTTTTCTTTCTATTCCCCGAATGCTTAACACGTATTAGACATAAAAGCAATCATACTCTTGGTGGTTGTTTATTCTTTCATTCAGTGCACCAAAAACATTTTTAGGTGCCTGTCTCAAGAGTTCTGGGCACAGTTCTAGGGACTAGGGCTATCAAAGCAAAAATACAAGTCCTAAAATAATAGTGACAGTAACAGTGATCTTACCTTTATTGAACTTGGTGGGTGAGAGGCTGGAGCACAAGGAGATAGATAGGCAGTTATACTAAAACGTAAAATAAAGGAGTCAAGCTTCTGTTTTATCATGAAAGACAAATGTGTTGAGCCCAGTGAATTTACTGAACACAAAGCCACATTACAATGAAACCACATCAGTGTCTTCTCTCTAGTTGTACGTCCCTGCACACATCACTTAAACTCAGTGACTCTCAGTTCTACATCAGAAACATCATTAGATCGAGTCATTTATCTTTGAGAACCACCCACCCTCCCCCAAGATCTAATATCCCGTAGTCCTGTGAGCCTGCCTATTTTTGGTGTTTTGTGTAATGTTCAGTTGCATTTAAGGTGAAGTTTGAGAGATGCGACCTTATCCTAAGTGGGAGGTAGGGGGCATGGTTTTCAAAGGCATTCTGTGTTTTAGCACTAACGTGCTGGGTGAGGCCGAGCATTCGGACTGAGGACGCCCCATGTCAGGGCAGATGAGCACAGTGTTTAGTCACTGAGAAGCACATCATCTGTTTTTTGGGATTGTACCATGTCAGCCCCCACAGGCACTTCTTGGAGTAGGACACACTTTTCCTGGCCTTGGTAGAAAAAGGGCATTTTTTTTCCGGTTTACCTGAAAAGGACTCAGGTGTTACTCAGGATGTGCCCAGGTGGAGGCTGGCTGATTTTCCTTTTCCCGTGAACTTTGGTTTGCATAGAGTGCCTTTTCACTTTAGGATTTTGTTGCATTTTTAGGATTTTCAGAATTTCCACCATAACTTATTTTACCAGGGTTATGCAGTGCAGCTGTTCGGGGTGCTGGGACCCCACAGAGGCAGCTGCGAGATCAGCTGGACGTGGCTGAAGCACGGGTGGGCCTCTCTGCACTCATAACCACGGCCTCCTCCCTCCCACGGGAACAGAGCCTGCGCCCCATCTCTGGAAGTGCCACACATTTTTGGAGACTCTCTTAATATGGAGGGCCTGTTGCTTAAGTAGTCCAGAGTCTGAACTCTGGGAGGAAAAGTGGCTGTTTTTCAAACTTTGTTTTAATCCCTTCCAGATTAGTATAAAGACCTCACACTTTGATTTTTTGAAAAGGGGGTGTGGCAAGGGTAAGAATAGGTGTGAGAATCATTTTATCTTTAACAGTTCTGCACCAACCAGGATTTTTTTTTAAAGATTTATTTATTTATTTTAAAGAGTGCAGTGTGTGTGTGTGTGTGTGTGTGTGTGTGTGTGTCTGCGGGGGAGGGGGAATCCCGAGCAGACTCCCTGCTGAGCACGGAGCCCGACATGGGGCTGGATCTCAGGATCCTGAAATCATGACCTGAGCCAAAACTGAGAGTTGGATACTTAACCAACTAAGCCACTCATGCACCTCCCCACCAGGATTTTGTCAACCTTTACAGAATAGATTACAAAAAACAGTGGGTGTTTTTATTTGTTTGTTTAAAATGGTGACTCTGTAACATGAAATATACACTTTCAAACTCCCATGCTCTCCCCGAGATGGGCCCACGCCCACAGAGGACAGTGTTCCCGGCTGCCTGAGTGCTGTGTCTGAAGGTGACCCGGTGCACACGAGCACATGGAAAGTGAACGGGGCCAAGCATCTGTGTGTCAGCTGTTGTGTCTCCTGGTCTTGCTGGATTTAGTGGCAGGTAATTTGAGCATCCTGTGGTCACCCAGTTTTGGCTTAATCCCTACCCTTGAAGCCAGAGGCCCTGCAGATCTGTTTCTTTGAATTGGAATACATTTACTGAATCCCATCTAGAATGAATGCCCAGAATAATGATTTCTTTTTTTAGAGGGGGAGAGAGAGAGAGGAGGGGGGAGGGGCAGAGGGAGAGGGAAGAGTGAGAGGAAGAGGGAGAATCTTAAGCAGGCTCCACACTGACTGGAGGGATCTCAGGACCCTGAAGTATGACCTAAGCTGAAATCAATAGTCGGATGCTGAATGGACTGAGCCACCCAGGTGCCCCCAGAATAATGATTTTCTTTTTATGATTTTATTTATTTATTCATGAGAGACAGAGAGAGAGAGAAGCAGGCTCCCCACCGAGCAGGGAGCCCGATGCGGGACTCGATCCCAGGACCCTGGGATCATGACCTGAGCCGAAGGCAGACGCTCAACCATCTGAGCCACCCGGGCGCCTTGATTTTTTTTTTTTTTTTTTAATGAAAATGCTACCTGGTAGAACTTTACCATCTGAGGCCACACAATGGATTCATTGTACATTTTTCGATCCTTTGTATTTGCATATGTGTATCTCTACGCACGACCTAATTTCCGTGCCCCTACTCCAGGCTGCCTGGCAAACACCTTCTCATCCTTCGGGATGCCCCTTGCATAGTTCTTACTCTCAGAAGTCTTTTCGGCCCCTCTTGCTGCTCTGGCCTTTGCTGAGCCCCATGCAAACATCCGCATGTCTGCACTCAGCCCCTTGGGGCCAAGGACCAAGTCTGATTCTCCTATCCCTAGCACCCAGGCCAGGGCCTGCCTCGAAGTGGGGGCTGCCTAAATGTGTCTCACACAGGCCAACACCGCAAAATGGGGGCCATCTCTAGAGCAACAGCCTGCACGGGACTTGGGTGCAGTGCTTCCTGCAGGCCCCAGGTGCTGCCAGAAACCAAGTTGTTTGCGGATGTTGGGTGGCGTTCCCCAGGCCTGCTTCATGCCTCCATCTGCAGAAGGGGTCTGTGTCCCGCTGACAAGTTGGTTACTTTCTTCCTCCGTCTATTCTTGGGGCACCCTGACATTGTTTTCAGCTGCAGGCTAGATAAAACAGGGCAAAATTTGCACGGACCTGAACCAAAGCGCCAGCTGGCCTCTCCCTGGTCTGGTAATGACTGTGGTTATGACCTGGGGCTGTCTCGTGAAACCAGAAGAGAAGGAGACACTGGATGTCTGATTCTACCCTGAGGTTCTAGTCATCTTCAGAAGGGATCACATAATCCCGAATGCCAACATAAATTCCTCTGACCTAATGTGAAAAGTGAATTTGCATCGTAGAGCACTTCGGGGTTGGGGAGTCATATCAGAAATCACAAGAATGATGGGGCGCCTGGGTGGCTCAGTCGGATAAGTGTCCGGCTCTTAATTTCGGCTCAGGTCATGATCTCAGGGTCGTGAGATCGAGCCCCACGTTGGGCTCCACACTCAGCTGGGAGTCTACTTGAGATTCTCTCCCTCTGCCCCACCCCATGCTCATGTGCAAGCACTCGCGCTCTCTCTCTCTCTCTCTCTCTCTCTCTCTCTCAAATACATCTTTAAAAAAGAAAAAAGAAATCGTTAAGAATGATAAAATATAGCAGGGTCCAAAGGATTCGCAGGCATGCCTCCATGTATAAGAAGTGCCTAGGGAGAAGGATTCTTTAGGCAAAGCAGAAGGCTTTGCAGGGTAGGGGCATGGGATTATGGCACCTCCCATAACCCACATATTGCCCGTGATCCCCGGTGTTCATGCCTGGTACTGTCCTCTCACGTCCCCTCCCAGCCTGGGCTTCCACAGTTACACAGTTACGCAGACCTGTAAGTCCAGGGCCATGAGTTAATTGGTACTTCAGTAGAGGCTTGGAGTTCTAACAACTCTTATCAAGCTTTGATCTGAGATGGAGTGGCCATCAGGGACCAGGTACTGTTAACATGGACACTGTCCCCTTAGTATTGAGGATCCGACTAGTTATTAGGAGGATTTGAAATGTAAATTATGATTATACTGTAGTCACACTGCAGTGACTCTTTAACTCTTAAGGAAACTGAGGCCCATCTAGCTCACAGTTCCCTCCATCCAAGCCTCAAGGTTTAAGGCAGCATTTCTCACTGACTGACCCTGACTACCTGCAGGAGAATTACTTCCGTATCTGTTAAAAATGCAGGTTCGGGGGAAGGTATGACTAGGGGGAAGAGGGGACACTGGGGGGCAGTAACACTATTCTTGTATGATACCATAATGGAGGATACATGATATGTGTTTGTCAAAGCCTGTAGAACTCTACAACACAGAGTGGGCCCTAAAGCGAACTCTGGAGTTTGGTTAATAATCATCCATCAGTATTGGTGCATCAGTTATAACAAGTGGACCACACTAATATAAAGTGTTAATAATAGGGAAAATGGTGGCAGAGGAAAGGGGGTTTGTGGGAACTCTGCTTTCTGTGCAAGTTCTCTGTAAACCGCAAAATGTTCTTTAAAAAAAAAAAAAGTCTATTTAAAAAGGCAAGGTTTGGGTCCCATGAATGACATCCTGCATCTGTGAAGCTGGGGCCTTGGAACCTGCATTGTCTTAGGGTCCCCAGATTATTCAGGTGTATTTTAAGGTTGGAGAATTCCTGGATATAAGTCAGTCTCCTTTCACCATCTGTTTCATTCCAAGAAAGAGCTTAAAGGGGCTTTGTCTAGAGGACTGTCTCCTGTGTGTGAGAGTGTTTCATCTTTCAGTAGGTGGACAAAAAGCTTCCTGCCAGTGCTAGAAATACTTGCTGCAATCCCACACTGACAGTTGCACCACAATAAAGATAAATCAGGCCAGACCCGATTCCAGACACAGGGAACTGTCAGATTTCCAAAGTGTGCAGCCTTTCTTCAGAAAGATGCCCTGCCAACTCCCATTTTAAACAAGCATCATTAGGGATTATAGTGAAAATTTTACATATGTGTATTTACTTAAATAGGGGTGACAAATCCACTGTTAACAATCCCTGGCTCTCTGTGGGATCGAATGTATTTTATTAGGAAATTATGGATTTTTTTACTTTAAAATGTTTATGGAGTTTATACGTGTCAGCATCCTAGGTAAGCTAAACCAAAATACTCTGGAAATTCGTGCTAGATGGATTTTGTGGAACTTGTGAATATTCACACTGCATTTTGCAGAAGGCACAAGGATCTTGGCAGCATGTTTCTTCACCCTGCAAGCATTTTCCCACTTAATCAATCACTCCTGCTAGGAGTTTGGTGAGAGCAAGCACAAACCCACGGCAGTGGTGAGATCGAGTCTGTGTGCTAAAATTCAGGGTGACGTGTGAGATACAGCCATGCCACGTGCCACTGCTGAGTCAGTTGATAGCAAACATAAGCAGAAGTCTTGCTATGTGAAAACTTGCAGAATATGCTAAAGGGACTGATTCAGCCAGGATCCCCTTCTGCGTTAAGTCAGAGGGACTGCTCACATGGGGCCTGGCAGGGGCCTTTGAGCTGACTCGACTGGGTGCACATTTTACACATGTGAGATTGGGGTCTGTAACGTAAGATTTAGGAAATTCTGCTTTGGATTGTGGTCTCAAACCTGTTTTTGATTGTGTTAAAAAAAGAGTTTGTTCCTGCATTATCTATTGTGTTTGTTTTTAAAATATAAGTGCCACGTCACTGAAATATTGCATACAGTATAAAACCTGCACAAAACATAGGAATTAAAAGGGACGTGATAAGAAACACATACAAATAGAAGCACCTTAGTTTTTGGTCCTATAGGTCGGTCGTCTTAATGTTCCTCACTGCAGAGACCGCTGCCTGAGACCAGAGCTTCCCACTCTGTAATGTGCAGTAGAACCACCTGGGGAATCTTACTGAACCTGGGGAGTATGCATCAGGAGGTCTGGGATACTGCAGTTCTTAAAAGTTGCCAGGTGATGGTGAAGCTGCTGGTCCGTGGCCCCTATTATGAGTGGCAAGTGGGGTCTCGAGGCGTGTGTTGAGTTTTGTTGCAAGAACCTCCCCACTGTGCCTTCTGTTCTCTTCCAGCAGCTTCGCAGCACCTAGCTTTAGGAAATAAAATCTGTGGTACCCATTTCCCCTGGTGAGGTTCAACGGGGACCCCTAGGACCCTTTGTCTCCTCCTTTACTCAGGCCTGCCTTTTCCTGCTCCTTCCTCCGTCCCCATGGCCTGCTGAAGCTGAGCTCCTGTCTGACTAGCTTAGCAATGTCTTTGTAGTGCTCCCCAGAGAGGCATGCTCTGGTGACTGGGCTAGCCAGAGCAGACTCCAGGCCTCCAGAGCCAGGTTTACTCCTGCAGCAAGCTTGACTCCCTGCCACACCCAGGATCAGAGAATCAGGATCAGCCGGGTCTGCCCAGTCATCCTGCTCGCCTTACAGCCAGGACTCGGTGCAATGGAAGTGAAATGCAGACAAACCAGGGAAGGGGCTAGCGCCCCATGAGCTGTGGGGATTCCCAGTTGGCGGCTCATGGCCATGTTCTGTGCTCTGAGCCAAGATGGCTCATGGTACGGCCTCGGGTGGCTGCCCTGGACTTGAATGAAGTAAGGCAAGATTTTGCTGGAGATGACAAGTGAACTCCCACATCCTCCTAAAAAGACGGATGTACCATCTTAGTGATGTCCTGAAGAGCCAGCAGGCGTACAACCCGTTCCCGTGGGGAATGGTGCTAAAAGGTACCCCAACTCTGCATCAAGCAGAAAGGTAGGAAATGGCTTGGATTCTCTGGGTCCACATCTTCCCTCTGCCTTTGCCAGCAGAGTCATTGGAGGAGTTCCCCAAAAGCCATGAAAGCCAAAGAAATGCTTCTGGATTACTTGTGTTGTCTAGCCCAGATTAATTATAAAGTCCTGTTGTTGCAGTGAACCCTACCTGAGAAAGACCTGCAAACCTTAGACTTTCTCCGAAGGTGGCTGTTGGCCTTGTTTCCTTGTGTGGCAGTTTGAGATGACCCATAATAGAGAAGAAGCTGCGCCATATGCTTTGATTAGAGCTCACCTTTATTTGATTTTAAAATATTAAAGATGGGGCACCTGGCTGGCTCGGTCAGGAGAGCGTGCGACTCTTGATCTCAGGGTCGTAAGTTCGAGACCCATGTTGGGTGTAGAGATGACTTAAAAATTTTTAAATCTTTGAAAAATAAAAAAAAATAATAAAATATTAAAGGTATGCCATGAGGAGGGTATTAGAGTCACTTGGTGATGTGTCTCTGTAGTTGTCATTTGGGGTGGAGGGTGTGAGTAGGGTGGCGGTGGATACATGAAATATGCCACATTTGCCTCAGCTTTGATGCCTAAAAACTTTGAGGACAGAGTGGTTTCCAAATGTTTTCTTAGTAGAATCTTAAGTCTTTGCTTAAATTTTAATACTACAGTTTTAAAATTAGCCCTGAAAATTTAAACCCACTCCCCTCCCCACCATCCTATTTTTGCATTGCAAATACTTTCCCTTCTTCCCTTAAGTCAAATGGAACAGCTTCTTTTGGGTCCTAGAAACCAGCTTTCTTCAAAAGCGTGTAGGCAGCTTTGTTAGACTGGCTTGTCGGTTTGTCCTGCTGTGACCCAGTGAAGTTCATTCATCTGACTTCTAAGAGGCCCTAAACTAAAGGCATCCTTGTACAGGTTTGTCCAGAAACTCAGTTTACATGCTAATAAACCTAGAGAGTACATGCTATATGTACAGCATTGCTGGGAGGCAGAGGGGTGCTGGGGAAAACATATGCTGTTGGGGTCCTGGACACTGGGCAGATGCTCATCTGCAGGGACTTTTCATCAGCCCACAGCACTTTCCTTTAACCATATGCAACAAAGTATGTGTTGACATATATGCTCATCTAGTTATATTGCTATTGGCAAGGAATTGTACATGTATGTGTGTGTGTGTATATATCTGTCTTGTATTCCATTTTCTTTGCTATCTTCACATTTAAATCAAAAGTTTATCCAAAACATATAGACAGGTTGACACGGCTTTGAAGAAAAAAGAATCACCCAGGCTTGATTCCCCCCCCACCCCACCCACCCCCCGTTTTGTACGACTTTCATTTCTTGCATCTGAGTGTTCCTGTTGTTCTGTTTTGTCTTTTCATACCACGCTCTGTTAGACATACGCTGAGCCTCATCAGGTCAGTATGTATTTCTTCCCTTCCCGTCCACTCCTTGCTCCCCCAGTCCTTGACAGAAGGTGATTTCTTTTGCGATTAGTGGAAGTCAGCTTGCGTTACTAATGCAGGCCACGGTGAACTGTGAACTCTGGGCACGAGGAGCCACCTTCCCCTCAAAGACAGTTTCACTTGTTTCACATTGTTGTCTCATGACGTTTAAAGAAGAGATCTATTGGCGAAACGTTGGATTGAAAATCTGGTGTATTTGTTCTAACAGGTCCTATTAGATTCCAAAGCTTTTTCATAGCTAGTGTCAGTTACATAGAATGCACCTATTTTGTCTAGGAAGTTCTTCATAATAGGCATGTGGTGTTCACAGATCTCTCCTGGCCTGAGGGATGGTGAGTCTACCCTACAAGTCTGGTCATTCCCCCAAAGGTCTGAGACGACACAGACAGGAGTCAGACAAGTGGTGCATTTTGAAAAGTCCGTACAAGGAATTTCTGATGAAAAAATGCTCACCCCAGCTGGAGTATTAAATGATAGAAGTCTTGAGATGTCAGTGTTCTCTTTGACACAGAAACCAGAGCCTCTTAGTCATTTGCTTAGTACCTTAGTAGCTAGCTTCCTGGGCTCGAAGTCGGAGGTCTCAACCCACCTGGCTCCCCGAGTGAGCCCCGGTCCCCGTGCCGCCTGGCTCCTGTCTATTCCTGATGCTCCAGCCACAGTGATCTACTTCCCATCCCCCTAACTGAACCTTCCTCTCCATTTCTCCCTGCGTTTGTACGTGATACCCATGTGCCTAGACGGATCCTTCTCCTGTGGCTGGCAAACTCCTATGCACCCTTCAAAGGCCAGCTTACATAGCTCCTCTATGACTCTCCCCCAGGGTGCTCTGAGCCTGTCCTACATCCATCTGCAGTACTCACACTCTTCAGGTCGTAGTGGATTTAACTGTTCAATGTCGGAGTCCCCTCTAGATTTTGAGCTTCACCAGGGCAGGAACTAGGTCTTTCCACCCCCGTAACCCCAGCCTAGTACAGAGCCTGGTACCTACTAGTTGTGCGATTAAAAAGTGAGGAGGGGACGCACAGTCACTGCTCTGTGATATGGGCAGTCGCTGCTGATAGTGCTGATAGTGCTGCTGATAGAAGTGCTCCCAGGCCCTGGGCTTTGTATACGGCCGTGCCTTTAACCCACTACAGCCCTGTGAGGTTAAGCTGTAGTTTCGCCCACCCTGTAGCTGAGGAAATGAAACTCAAAGGAATTACACCAAAAAGTGGGACACGAAGCTGGGGTTTGAACCCACCTACCTGCACTGTGATCCTGACCACAATTTCACTGTCCTCATCTGAAAAACAGATAATACACTTGATGAGAGCCTTGAAGGTACAGTGTCATGACTTATGGGTAGCACTCAACACAGTACCCAGGTAGCCTCCATAATCATTAGTTCGTATTAATAATGATGCACCCAAGGTCCCCGAGCCGGCAAGGGGCAGAGGAGACATTTGAACCCAGGTCTTTCTGACAAGAGAGCCCTGATGCCAATTCTTATGTTCGTGGGCCAGCCCATGGTGCCCCAGCCTTGAAAAGAAACCACCCCCTCCCACACACACACATGTACACCTTGTGTTGTTAGCCCAGGCTCCATCGGGGGGCCTCCAGGGAGGCTGTGGAAGGCGGAGGCAGGGCCCCTGCACCCATCACTGTAAGAACTTGAGACGGTAATGTGGAAATTGTTGAGCGGCTTGGTGGCTTAGTCAGGACCCCACCGAGCAGACATTAGGATGTTACCGGCACATTATTGAGCTCCAGCACTAGTTATTTATTTCCCCAAGGAGAAGGAACCCTACAGTGTTGGTGCTGGAGGATCCAGTCCCTGGATCTGCTGCTTCCTTCCTTGTGACCTCAAACTAACCCTGTGTGACCCTTGCTAAAGTTCCCAAAGATGGGGCATGGCCATGGTTCCCCTGCCCCCGCATCCCTCCATCCCCCACCCCTGTCCAGAACACAAGCCTTCTGAGCCCTGCTGCACAAGGGCCGCTGATTCAGATGAACACACCAGTGACTGCTTCACCTGTAAATTATGCTTTCTTAAGGGGTTAACTTGATGAAGGCAGTCTATATTAATATATTCAGTAGCTAGTTCCTACACAAATCTGGGTCAAACCAAAATTTTATTTGGTTTGAAGAGTTATTTAAAGACATATAAGGGGGCCGCTTGGGTGGCTCAGTTGGTTAAGCGACTGCCTTCGGCTCAGGTCATGATCCTGGAGTCCCAGGATCGAGTCCCACATCTGGCTCCCTGCTCTGTGGGGAGTCTGCTTCTCCCTCTGACCCTACCCCCTCTCGTGCACTCTCTCTCTCTCTCAAATAAATAAATAAAATCTTTAAAAAAAATAAAAACATATAGGGAGCGTTTTGTAAATGAGGCTGTTGGAATCAGTGGCTAATAATTTATTATATTTTTAAAGATTTTATTTATTTATTCATGAGAGACAGAGGGGGAGAGAGAGAGAGAGAGAAGCAGAGGGAGAAGCAGGCTCCCAAGGAGCAGGGAGCCCGATGCGGGACTCGATCCCAGGACCCTGGGATCATGACCTGAGCTGAAGGCAGACGCCACCCAGGCGCCCCAGTGGCTAATAATTTAAAAATAAATATTTTACATTAGATTGTTGATTGTGAGCCTGGTTGTAGTGACAGCTGTCTCCTAGTGAGAGGACATAAAATAGAACTTATTTTTAAGAATGTTATAAAAACTATCTGATCGGTTATGTGTTTTTGCAAATGTCTGGGAAAAGATGTAAATTCCCCATTTCCTCACAATTTCTCCCCACCCCACCCCCAATCCCTTACCCTCACCCCTCTCACACACAGTGAATGAGATAGATTTGCAGGGCTCCTGGGTGGCTCAGTCGTTAAGCGTCTGCCTTTGGCTCAGGTCATGATCCCAGGGTCCTGGGATCGAGCCCCACATCGGGCTCCCTGCTCAGCAGGAGCCTGCTTCTCCCACTGCCTGCCGCTCCCCCAGCTTGTGCTCTCTCTCTCTCTGTCAAATAAATAAATCTTTAAAAAAAAAAGAAATAGATTTGCAGCAAAGCTGGGTCACAGTCCGATTAGTTGCATTCAACTCCCTGGCCCTTGAGTTCTCTGTGCCATTTGTGAAGGCAGAGGATCTGATTTATCTTGCCTTTCTTCTCCGCCTAAATGAAATCAGAATTCCCCGTAGCAGTCGATAGGCCAAAGTAACACATCCAGTCCCATCTCTCCAGGGCCCACCCACCGCTGAGGGTTTTCATTTTTGACAGAACCACACCGTGCTTGGGTGTTGGTGGGTTGGGGGCTGTGGTGCGTCTCAACATTCGTCTGTGGACCATTCGTCTGTGCAGACATTCGTCTGCAGAAGGCAGAGGCTCTGTACCTGGGGGCCTTGTCTACACGCCTGGGTGCGTGTAATTGCCCAACTGTGAGTGTTGTTTCACCAGCAATAAAAATCCAGCAGGGAAATGAATGCGAAAATGAGTTTGTTTGTCCTTTGACAAGATCCCCGCAGTTGAAAAGTTTTTGTTTATATGGCTGGGTGGGCTTTGCTAAAATCAAAATTAACTGCCTTGCTTAAATGGTGCAGCAGATTGTGTTTTGAAGAGCTTCCCCTGAATTCTCCTTGAAAGGACATTTGAGCTAGAAACTCCAGCCTCTGGCAAAGTCACTGTTTTGATCTAGGTGGGCGCTTTTTTCTCCTCGTGCTGTCTCTAGGACATGTACACGGAGCCCACCACTGGAACCTGGGTTACACTGAATGAGTGGGTGGTTGGGTGGACAGATGGTTGGGTAGACCAGCAGATGAACAGTTCAGTTTGCCTTTCCATATATCTTAGATGTCATGTTTGCTGGCAATTGAGAGGAAGGAAAACGTGGGGCGCCTGCCTGGCTCAGTCAGTGGCGCCTGCAACTCTTGATCTCAGGGTTGTGAGTTTGAGCCCCACGCTAGGGGTAGAGATTACCAAATAAATAAATAAATAAATAAACTTTCAAAAGAAAAAATGAATTGATTAAAAAAAAAAAAAAAAGAGGAAGGGGCACCTGGCTGGCTCATTTGGTGGAACATGCAACTCTTTATCTTGGGTTGTGAGTCTGACCCCCAGGTTGGGTGTAGAGATTAGTTAAAAAAATAAAATCTTTAAAAAATAAAAAGAGTACAGCAGACCTGCAATCCGTGTCCTCCCCAAAAGTTTTTGCTAAACCCCATTCAATGCCTGTGTCTTTGGTCTTCGTGCAACAAAAACAATTTGTCATGAGCACTTAGTATGTGTTAGGCACATGGGATATAGATTTCAACAAAGTACAAATAGTCCTTGTCCTCAAGGAATTTACCATATAGTGTAGGAGATGAGCACTAAAGAGTAATTACACAAATAATTATTAAACTGTAGCTGTAATCCCTCTTTTTTGTTTTTGTTTTATTGAGATACAATTCATAAAATTCACCCTTTTAAAGTATATAATGCAGTGGTTTTTAGTATATTTACAGTGTTTGTTTTGGTTTTTTTTAAGATTTTATTTATTTGACAGAGACATAGAGAGAGTGGGGAACACAAGCAGGGGGAGTGGGAGAGGGAGAAGCAGGCTTCCCGCCGAGCAGGGAGCCCAATGCGGGGCTCGATCCCAGGACCCTGGGACCATGACCTGAGCTGAAGGCTGGCGCTTAACGACTGAGCCACCCAGGTGCCCCTTTGCTTTGTTTTTCGTAGGACAGAGTGGAGTGAAAAACTCAGTCTCATCTGTTGTCATTTTGTTGGTACAACCACAACCAATTGGTTTGACTGCTCCAACAGATTTTACATCATGTTGGCATTGCATTGCCTCTGATCATTAATGTCATAAGGGGCAGGAGGGGACATCAGAGAAGTTCCATTTAGATGTGGTGTCCTGGAAGCTGCCCTAAAGGAGAATTCTTTTGATGCATATGGAAACAACTTCTTATCCCAGATGCGCCAGTGAGAACTGTCTTCTCTGCCCCTAACTGAAACGTACTGGACATGGGCAACCTCCACAGCATCCTGCAATTCCATTTTTCTAAGAATATATCCCAGAAAGGACCCAAACTCGAAGTAGAAGTCCAGAATTGACAACTCTCAAAATCTACTTCATAGATTCTAAAGCTAAAATACTAAAATGCGGTGAAACATTTTGTGTGATATAGCTCAGCGGACTGTCTCAGGAAAATCACCACTCATGGGTCTTCTTAATAAATGTCATTTCACTTGAAATGCGAGACACCTGCATTTTCAGACACCTTGCAGGTCTATCTGATGGAGCCTGTGTGAGAATTCAAGGGACCCGAGTTTGGTTTCTTGCTCTGCCCAACTTTTGTCTTGCCTTCCTGTCTTCCTCTGAAGATGGGGGTGATGGCACAAGCAGTCTCCTTTATGGGATTTTGGAAGGAGGCAGGGTAGATGAGGTAAAGCTGCTTTGTACCTGAACTACCCCCTGCTGGTGGCGAAGCTCTCAGGAGTTGGTCTGGGTGGCCGATGGCTATCTATACAGAAGAAGCTCCAGGGGTACTCCCTCCCCTGATAACACCGACTCCATTGGAAGATAGCTTTGTGGACTCACCAAGAAATCTGGAAGAGTAAATTAGGCTGAGTGGTGTTTGGAGAGTTTTGTGACAACCCTCTTAAAGCATCGATATCAAAGGTGAAATTCACCATTGTAGATACTTCAAGATAATGACACCCCTAATAATGTCTTCCGTGTATATGGTCTTACACAAATTGCAGAGCACCTTCATATGCCTTATCTGGCTAATTCTCATGTCTGCCTTGAGGATGCAGGAAGGCTGTGATATTCCCATAGTTCAGATGGAAGACCCAGCGCCCAAAGAAGCAATTTGCCCGTGATGACAAAGGTGGCTCGTCTGTCCTCTGTCTTTCCTTTCCATCCTCTTTTAAAAGCTTGCCTACTTTCTCCATTGCACTATTCTGTCATATTTTTTTCCCTGTGCTTTGCTAATGATTGTCAGTTCCACTCACATTACTTAGGTAAAACACCTGCTTGTATAAATGCCAAATTAAAAAGAATGTCATGAATACATCTGACAGTTAGTGTTATTCACTAGTTCCCTTCTGCTTCATAGATTCCTGTGAGTTTGGGTTAATTAAGCCGAGTTCTATTTTTGCTATCAAGTGGGTGATCCTTTGGGTTGAATCAACAGCGGAGTTATCCCTGGGCTGTGATTAGCGACAGAGCCTTGGGAAAGCCTTAGTTCCTTCCCCCTTAGAGCACAGGATGGCCATGTAGGGCTCCTGGATGTGAACCACAAGACTGTATATGAATTGCTCTTGACCATATATTTGCATCATCCTCTGCTCCTGTTGAAGGTACATGACCGACGGTGGACTTGGCCTCTATACTCGTCGCCTGAACCGGCTCCCCGATGGGATGGCTGTGGTGCGGGAGACCCTGCAAAGAAATACCTCCCTGGGCCTTGGCGATGCTGACAGGTAAGTTTGCTCCACTTGAGACTGACCAGGTGCAGAGCTCATTTCAGAGTGATCTGAGAAGTGAGGGTATGATATTGAGAACAGACAGGCACTGCCGTGACCCACGCAGGGGGTGAGAGGCCTTGAAGCCACGCCTGGGGTCAGGAGCTGGCTCAGCAGGTAGGAGAACGCTGCTAAAGTGTTCTTGAGTCCTGCTTCTGGTTAGGGTGGTGCTTCTGACAGCAAGAATAGAGGGAGTTTGGGCTTGGGTAATTTGGGATGTTGTTTTGACTGTTGCTACTGTATCTTTGTCAATTCCCCAGGCCCCAGGGATCTGCTTTACTTCCTCTGTTAGCCAGCTTTCTAGGTACTGGACTTGGGAACACAGTCCCTGGTGATGCACAGAAGGACTGGGTGCCCAAGGGAGTGCTCCTGGCCTTGGCTGAGCAGGCTTCACTGTGGGTCTCCTGTGGCCTGGCACTAGGAAGGAAGGCTTAAGGATGTAGTTTATACAGCACATGCTGAGGACCTGACATGACAGCACTTGACCGGTCTTCATTACAGCCCCCGTCAGAGATGAAAAGAGCTTCAGAGAACATTACAGTCTAGAGGGCTATTGAGTAATCCTTACTCTGGCACAAATGGATTCTATGGCCTTGAGCAATCTATTAAAGAAGGGGTTCAGACTATATGATTTCCCAGATCCCTTCCAGCTCTGATGCACTGTATTTCTAGATTTCAATACCCTTTAATAATCTGACCGTTGAATTATTTTGCTGGTATACTTGACCTCTTTCCCCCTGCGTGCTGATGAGACGGAATATGGAATTTAGATGTGTGTGCTTGAAGTCACCATACATTTTTGGGTGCTAATCCTTATGGGCCAGAAAGCCACATATTTGCAGCACAAAGCCAGCTTCTTGCTGTTCTCTTAGCTGGATATACTTTTTACAAAGAGCTAAGTGATGTCTGTGGTTCTCTGGCTTAAGAGAACTAGGGCATGCTGAAGTTACCCCCAGGAATGGAATTTGCTCAAGAGGAATCTTCATCCTTTCTCCAGGAAGACTGAGAAGCCTGTGCTGGTGTAGAGAACACTGAATCAGTTGTCAGAAACCTGGAATCTGGCCCAGGCTCTGCCACAAACTTGAATCTGCCCTTCTCAGAGTCTCCCAGGGTCCAGGGTGGTGATTTATGCTGGAGGTGACAAAGGCTCTTCACCAGAGTTTCAGCTCAAGTCAGCTTTCTTCCTATAATTAATTTGTTTAAAAGTATTGGTTTGAGAATTCCATAGAAAGGTGAACCACTTAAGAACTGCTCTTTCTTTTTTTTTAATACTGCTCTTTTTACAAATTTTTTAAAGATTTTTTTATTTTTTATTTGACAGAGAGAGAGCACAAGCAGGGGGAGAGGCAGGCAGAGGGAGAGAGAGAAGCAGGCTTCCCATGGAGCAGGGAGCCCGATGCGGGGCTCGATCCCAGGACCCGAGGATCATGACCTGAGCCGAAGGCAGATGCTTAATCGTCTGAGCCACATAGGCGCCCCTCTTTTTTAATTTTTTATTTATTTTTATTTTTTTTTTTAGAGAGGGAGGGGGGAGGGGCAGAGGCAGAGAGAGAGAATCTTAAGCAGGCTGCACCTGCACACCCAGGGTGGAGCCCAACATGGGGCTCGATCTCACAACCCTGAGATCATGACCTGACAGAAGGACACTTAAGCCCTGAGACACCCAGGCGCCCCGGAGAACTGCTCTTTCTAAGGCTGGAACATTCTATAACTAAACTCTTCAGAGGAAACATTATCAGGGAGAAAGTCCGTTGTTGTAACACCCCCACTGGAGATTTCACAATTTGCCTAGTTATTTTGCTTATTTGTATTCTCCTGTAAACATGTAGCCGGTTAGTTAATCTATTAGCATGAAATTCAGGCTTTACAAGGTACATTTTGCCTTGTAGCAAAAGAAGAATCTGTGCTAGGCAGTTTAATTTAATGCTTCATTGCAGGGTTAATGGAATTATTATAGATCACAGCTGAGCTTGTTCCTGCTTTTGGAGGTGGAGGATTGGGGGTGGGGGCTGGAAAGGTGGATAGCGTTTGTTACGTTGTCCAGCTCAGCCTCTTTGACGGGACCAACTGGACAGCAGTGTCTTCTGGTTCTCCCCAGACTGGAATGCTCAGATGTGGTCATTTAAGACTGAAAGGATAACTGACCAGCTTTTAAAGATAGAATTCAGGTGGCTTTTTTTTTTTTTTTAAGTTAGGCTCTAATAATGCTTATAAATCTCCTATTTCATATAAGTTTTGCCCTGTAGGCAGTGAGATATTTTCCATTGTTCTAGAATATGTTAAACTTCATTCATCTCTAAAGTTATTGTAAACAGACCGTAGAAATGCTTCATCTTTGGCTAAGTTGAAATTGTAGTAGATTTGTTGCTGTAAAGTTCTTCATGCAAATCTCTTCCAAAAACTATTATATTCTAGATGAGTATTTCCCGAAGTGGGAGGCTAACGTTAGTGGTATAGGAAATAATTTTAGATAGTAGACAGGGAAATATTTTTTTACATTTGAATTGTAATATTAAAAAAATGTATAACTAGTACATCAAACTCAAGATTTTACAAATATTGTTTCAGGTGAAGAATAGTGTCGGCGTGAGACAATTTAATGTGAAATATCAAAGGAGAATATCACAGATGGTGTGTGGGTATTTTTTTTTTTAAAGGTAGTATGCAAATGGCTGCAGCCAAGGTAATCCTATTCTTGTCCCTATAATGAGAAATATGTTCTTTAAATTATTTAAATTAGACAAATGAAAAAAATACCTACAAAAAAAATGCAGCACTTTTCCAGAATTCTTCCCTTTTAAGCTGAAAAAAGGGAAAAATAGCCCAGAGCTGAGATAGTTCCAGGAAGTTCTTTATAAAAAGACAGCCCAGTCCTTAAGGGTTCACGCATGGGCCGCAGACTGCACGCGTGCTACAAAGGAAATGGGGAAAGTAGTGAGGGAGGAGGCCTGGTCAGATGTCAGCCAGGAGAAGAGGAGTATAAGACGGCAGATCACCTCACCGTGCCCACGGGAAGATCATGAACCTCAGCGGTGCAGCTTAGGAGCTATACCTCTTCCAGGGGAAGGCCCCGACAAGGACGCTGACCTAGCACGCAAACCGTGGCTGTTTGCAACAGGATGTGGCTGGGATATCTTCAGGGCTATTAAAAGGAACTGATAGGAATAGGTACCTTCAGAGCCTGGGAGATAGGGACCATGTCGGTCTGAGAGTCCTGTATGTCACCAGCCGGCGTCTAAGAAATAAGAAAGGATGATAATCAATCCACAATGCCAAGTCTGCCCTTGATCTGCTGTCACTCTTCAGGATTGCCACCCCTGGGCTCCAGTTTTTACCTGATAGTCATCAGTGGCCCCTTCCAGTGAACTAGAGCCGGCCAGCTGAGGGGGCAGGATCAAAAGGGACAAACGGAGGTGGCTTGTTCCAAGTCGCAGGCCCCAGATAACAGGCAAATATGGAGAGGTTCGGCATGGAGGGCCCCAGGGAGCCAGGAGGCCGGCCTCGCAGACCGTCAGATGGTTTGCTAAACTCCTGCCAGTTCCTGCATGCTGTCCCCTCAATACCCATCAAAAGTTCTTGAACTCCTGAGAGCTGAGTGCTTTCAAAGCGTAAAGCTCAGCTCTGGGAAAGCTTCCATTCCCAAGGAGCTCTCTCTGTCCCTCCACAGCATTGCCCTGCTGTTTGCAGCCCTCGCTGGCGTCACCGACGTGCAGTTCCAGGCTGCTTCTAAATGGCATCCCCCGGTCATGCAAGTGTCACTGAAGGTGCAAGGACAGAAATCAGGCCCGTCGTGCACAGTTAGGTCAGGAGGAGGGCTTTGGAATGACATGGTTACTTTCTTCTACACCATTAGAATATTTATTGACCTCCAGTGGCCCTTATTAACTGAAGTGGTAATAAAAATAACACAGCATGAATGCTGTGCGGTAAAACGTCAGCCTGAGACTTGAACCAAATGACAGTGGCCCTCTGATGTCATGCCAAGAAACCAAGCAGGGAACTGTTTCTGTTCCTTCTTGTTACAGGGTTTTCATTGCCCTCCAAGCTCTGAATGTTTTAGGTATTGAGACTGCACCTTGAAAATGAGGATTCAGAGTCATTGTACAAGCTTTACCATCCGTGGTAGGGGCCCAGACCTTGGTGCCCAGAGCTGTCCCAGTTTCAGCTTGAATTGAGAGTCCCACGGTGTGAGGATGTAACTATGCAACCTGGTATTTCACCAGCCTGCCAAGCCCAGTCCTCCTCACCGGGAGTGTCACAAGATGTCCGAGAGCCCAGGGCACTGCTGGGCTTTGTGATTTGTGTGCAACGAGGCGGCCTCCTGGCACCAAGCAGTGTATTCACCAATTCAGGCCTGACCTGCAGAGAGGAGCTGAATCCAGGCCAGAGGTCCCCAGCCAGGAGAAGAAGTTGGTGGGAGCCCTTACCAGGTAGTAAGTCCCCAACCCAGGTGTTTCTTAGACTGAGCCCCTGCTGGGGTGTGCAGATGAGAGGAAGCACAAATGGGAACCAATCCCTTGCCCTCCCTTCCAAGCCCCTGGTAGGGAGGGTAGACAGGGTAATGGCCCCACAGGGTCCACAGCCTAATCCCCCAGAACCTGTGGATATGTTACACCACATGTCCAGGAGGAATTACAGTTGCTTATCAAGATGTTTGGATCAAGAGATTAACCTGGACTATCCTGGCGGGCCAGTGTGATGACCAGGTCCTTAAAAGTAGAAGAGATGGGTGGGAGATGAGGCAGAGCGATGGGCTGTAAGGACCCCACTTGCCCTGCTGGCTTTGAAGACAGGGGCCGCAGCCAAAGCGTGCCCGTGGCCGTGGCCTCTTCAAAGGGGAGAAGGCAAAGGGAACGGACGCTCCCCTCGAGCCACCCAAGTGAGTGCAGCCCTGCCACCACACGTGCTTGCAGTCCATGAGACTCAGTTTGGATTTCTGCCTCACAGATCTGATAGTCCATTTGTGTTGTTTTCTTTGCTACCGTGTTTATAACTTGTTACAGCAGCGATAGACAACTAATACAAACCAGAAAATAAAAACAGTAATAGTCACCATTTCCCGACAGATCGCTACATGCCAGGAACTGTGCCAAGCACCTTACAGATAAGATGTCGTTTCCTCCTAACCCTGACCCTTTGAGAGGAGGTATCCTCCTGGTTTCATAGACGTTGCCCCCGTGTCCTGAGAGGGTCAGGTCAGGTCAGACCCTGGTTCCTGTCCTCACTCTCACACAAGTCCCTTAACTCTCTGAGTTTTGAGGTTTTTGTCTATAACATAAGGACAGTATTCACACCTGTCTCCCAGGACCGTTGTGATAAATACTCAAGGTGAAGGTGGTGAAAGTGTTTTGTAAAGTACCAAGCAAAGATAGAGTCTGAGTATTCCTCTGTCCTGGAAGCCATCCGGAGCAATCTGGGTCTGTCTCTCCATGATTCTCTCTCTCTCTCTCTCTCTCTCTTTTTTTTTTAAGATTTTATTTATTTAGGGGCACCTGGGTGGCTCAGTCAGTTAAGCATCTGCCTTTAGCTTGGGTCATGATCCCAGGGTCCTGGGATCGAGCCCTGTTCTGGGCTCCCTGCTTGGCGGGGAGCCTGTTTCTCCATCTCCCTCTGCCGCTCCCCCTGCTTGTGCTCTCTCCCTCTCTCTCTTTCTCAAATGAATAAATACAATTTTTAAAAGAAAAAGATTGTATTTATTTATTTAGAGGGTGAGTGGGGGGAGGGGCAGATGGAGAGGCAAAGGGAGAATCCCAAGCTGACTTCAGCTTGATCCCACAACCCTAAGATCATGACCTGAGCTGAAATCAAGAGTTGGACACTTAACTGACTGAGCCACCCAGGTGCCCCTCTCTTTTCTTTATATTAATTAATTAACTAGTCATTAAGCCCTCTTCTTTCCATAACAGCGTAGAGTAACCGCATATACTAGAAGAACAATTGTAAAAGCAGTGAAGCATTGGGACCATGGGGGTGGGGAGGTAAGTGAGAATATGACACATCAGAGAGGGAGAGAACCAAGAATACAGATAAACTTGCCATACGGTCCTCTGCGGTTGCACATTTTAGTGGTAGTTCAGCACTGAGCTTCCTACCAGCCTAAGTGAAATGAACTTTGTCTTGCTTTCCCCCCTCCCTTCTGCCTTTATCTTTTCTTGCTTGGGTTGACCAGCTGATCCCTCCCTCACCTCCATCTCTTTCTCTGTCTCCCATCTTCCCTCCCTCACTGTCCTTGCCTTCCCCTTTTGATTGCCTGTTATACCTATGAGTGCCCCTGCGCATTTTCTTAGTTCTGCATTATACTCGTCTTTCTGGGACAAGAAGATGCCTCTAGCACAGCACCCAGCATCCATGATCCTCACTGCGTTTCCCTTCTGTCCCTCTCCCCCTTCTCTCCTGCTTGTGGACAGCAAAGGGAGACACAGTAGGAGAGAGTGAGAGTTCCATTCATCTGAAAGCTCATAAAAGGAGCCTTAGAGGCAAATCTCTATTTCCGTGGTAACAGGGTAGTAATTACTGCATTGGCTTTTCCCAAAGGCCTCTTTGCTGCTGGTACCACTGGCTTCCTTTTTAAGTAAGTGCTGCTTGTGGAATGGGTGGGCAGGGGGCCACCTGTGCTGAACAGGAGGGTGGTGCTGACAGGAAGCAAACCATCTGCACTTTAAGCCACAAAGGAATTCTCCCAGAGGGGTTGTGCAGAGAAGAGAGTGAATAGTCTGTGGAGTAGCATTTCACATGCATGTAGTGTTTTCACTTAAAAAAAAAAAAGCAGGATAATGACCCCATGAGAATCTTACTCCCCAGTGTTGCCCAACTTTGTAACTGTGTTCCAGGTTACACTACAGTAGAAGCACAGCTGACTGTGTGTGTGTGTGTGTGTTGGAGTGGGGAGCATGGCCATTCCCCCAAAGTACATTTCCCAAAACTGGTGCCTTTTCAGTAGCTGTTTACAGGTAATTTGTAGACTTGATGGTTGTTCCAAGTATGAGAAGACATCTAGCAATATGAAAGCAAGAATGGGAGGTCAAAGAGAAAAGCCAAAATGGGGCACCTTTTTCTGGGCTTAACTGCCTTAGCAACCCAAAGCTTAGGCCTCCAACCCCAAGTCAGAATCTGACTGCATCTGTCCCCTGTAACAGAAAATGGCATCATGTGTTTTAATCCAGGTACCTGGGCAAGTCTTTACATCAGTCAGCATAGGATCATTTATGCTGTGTAACAAACAACTACAAAACACCCTCCCTCACTGTCTAGCCATTGCAGCTCAGTACGAGTCTATGTTGTACATCGTCATCACTCTAGGACCCAGGGTGCCAGAGCACTAGCCATTTTAAGCACTGGCAAACCATAGCAAAGAGAAGAAGAGTGTGGTGCGCCATGCACTGTCACGCACCTACTATGCACAAGGCCCTGGGGATCCAAAGATGAGTAGGACATAGTCCCTGCTCCCTGTTCTCAAGAAGCTTACCATCAAATGGAGGGGTGAGAGGCCAAATAAGCCATCATAACTCACTGTGCAGGGTGCCATAGAGACTCTCACCATGTGGTATGGGAGCAACAGGGACCAGGAGTATCCCTGGGGGCTAAATGTCTTCCTAAACTTATCATAATAAAATGCGGGAGGTTTCTTTTCCTGCCGGTGATGATTTGGAAGATCCTTCATAAACATTACTCAAGTGTCAAAAGAGGCCCTCTTATCTCATCATCTGTTTGAGATTTTGTTTCCTTTAATGTCCTTTGTCATTTTTGAAGAGCAACCTAGCCTTGACTTCTGTTACTGAAATTCAACAGCTGATTTAAATAAGCCCCGTGGATAAGGCAGCCCTCACATTGGCCTGTGAAGTGTCTCTGGTTACAGTGTCACCTTTAGACTGGTCATGCTGGACGGCTGTGCCAGCCCAGGGTTTTTATTCAGGGTTACCTTGCATGTGAATGTTTTCCCCAGACCCGCCTCTCCCAAGCTAGTCCACATTGAATAGAGCTTACAGAGCAAAATTGGGGGGAAGGAGACCTTCAGAGTCACCAGTTGCAGCCCTCTCCCTTCACCAGAGGGGACTGAAGCCAGGGAGATTGTTGACCACTCTGTCCTCCAGGCTTTAGGGAACAGGGTCATCTCAGTGTGAGTTTGGAAAGGATGAACTTGAGAAAGCAACTCTAATGAAAGCACATTATCTCTTTGGTGATGGTGATGACTGGAGCCCATGTAGGAAGGGAAGGAGTGCACTAGGAACCAGGAGACCTTGTCCTACATCTGGCTTGGCCACCGCTGAACATCTTGGGCAAGATGCTTCTCCTACGTACCCCCGGTTCTTTGCATGCGCTCAGACCGGCTGATTCTAACGTCCCCAAGCTCTCTTATGAGTCATTGTTCGTGTTTGTCGCTTGAAGGGCAGGGTTCACAAAATGACTCGTGAGTGTAGCTCATCCACACAGGCAGGGACCCCAGGAACTTTTCATCTCTGATAGTCATGAGGACAGGTGTCATCGTACGATGGTGCATCAATGAAGAGTGTGGTTCTTGTCCAAGGCCTCTGGTGTGTACAGATCCAGTGGACTGAGAGGGTCCCCATTTCCGCTAGCAGACCTCGTCCAGAGGAGAGAAAGCCTCAGGCATCTGTCCTCACTGCACTTAAAAGCTAAGCCTGTTCTAAGCTGCTATGCACTTAGAGGAGGGGGAAAGGGAGGGTAGCTGTTGCTGAGGTGGGTCCAGAGGAACGCCCAAAGTTGAAGGACCAGGATGAAATCTTCCAGAGGGGGGTTACGGGGTGGACAGAGCTGTGGATGAGAGTCGTGGGCCTTGGACCTTTCTGATGCTCTGGAGGAGTTCTGCTGTCCTACATTGCAATGGATTTTGCTCTAACTTGGAGCTTCACCAAAATTATATTAGAAGTCGAAGCTTATGGGATTGTAGTCTTATTTTCATTGAGATAAAATCCCAAGTGACTGATAAGTAGTGAATTATATTTGTTTGGGTGGGTGTTTTGACTTAGGATTTAATTAGACTTGGATGTACATTGTTCCCTAAATCAGCACAAAGAGTGGGAGCTGCCTTGCAGAGAGGGGGCAGTCAGCCTTGGGAACAGGCAGTGTCGGGGACTTGGAGGGACTTCCCTATGCTGTGATATTTCATTCAGTTGGCAGGCTTCACAAGGTACACCAGCGTCCTGGAGAGCCGAACAGCACTTGGAGTGGGTTCATACAAGAAGACTATGGGTTTGACATATAAGGGAACAGGCTCCAAAAGGTGACATCCCTTTGCCATAGGCATGCTGCTATACAGGGCAAAGGTAGGATTTGAATGCGGGTCTCTCTGGGCACAAAACCTTTGCTTTCGGTCATTGTGTCTGCCTCCTCCTCTGTTCAAAGGCTCACTTTCCAGCCCTCCAGAAGGTGAACGTCACTTGGAGCTACATGAGTAATTGCTGGGCATCTTCTCAGTGCCTAGCACCGGTCTAGGTACTTGCCAAGGTGACAGCCTCTGGACAGCTGACCTTGAAGACCATCTCGTTCCCAGGTCTCATTTGTCCCCCTCTGGAGGCTCAGTGAGAGGGGCGCCCAGAGTGCAGCTCAGCATCAGGCCAGGCTCTGCTCTTGCGGAGGGAACTCAATCCCTCCTAAGGAAAGGAGGATTTTAGGGCCTCCTGAAGCTGCAGGTGTATTATTTTCCCCTGGAGAACATTTAACTACTTCAGTGTCAGAACCTCCAGCAGAGTCTTCCGAGTTGCCGTTGTCCCATTGATCACACCTGGACTCAGGGTCTGCCTTCAGCCGCCCTTCCCCGGGAGCGGCCTCCACCGCACACCCCGTGGCTTCACTATGTCTCAGTATTACCGGGAGAGAAGGCGGGCTTTGTCTGCTCTGCCGCAGCCCTCTTGTTTCCCCTCGTCCACCGTGCACTCTGATTTATCTCCCTCATTAATCTGTGGTGCTCAGCACTGTAAAATTGCCTGAAATAAGATCTGAAGGGAGACTCTGACATTTTGAGGGATGTTGCAAGGTTGTGCGGCAGAGATGAAAGGGGGCTGAGGGAAATGAGGTGGTTGCATGGCTCGGTGGGCTCAGACCCCTGCCTCTCCTTAGCTTCCCCTGAGATTGCGGGACAGGGACTCATAGCCCTACCGGTGGCGACATGAGGCTTGAAAAAGCCGTCCTCTCTGGCCGCTGCTTTGGGCTGTCTTGACATGCATTGTGGGAAAGCCATGAGCATGCGGCCGAGAAGATGTGCGGCAGAACCACAGGGCATTTGGGTTTGGAAGGGGTCTGGCTTGTCGCCTCATACTGGGTGCCCAGGTGCACTGGAGGGGAGCGCAGGAGCCCCTTTGTGTGTTCTCCAGTCAGCCAGAGCTGGCTCGGCTGGCTGAGTCCTGTGGGGGCAGATGAGGGTGGGCTCCAGGCACCCTCTGCCTTGTACCGTAGGCGTTTCCTGTGGGGAGAAGGGATCCATTTCTCCATGGCCAGTGTGGAAGCAACTCACAAGAGCTCTGGGCATCCCTGGGATGGAGGTTCCTTGGGAGGCTGCCCAGGACTGTGGGCAGTTTGCAGTCTGTGCTCTGAGTCTCGTTAGCAGCCATAGCTGCTAGGCAGGTGGGCAGTTTGCAGTCTGTGCTCTGAGTCTCGTTAGCAGCCATAGCTGCTAGGCAGGTGGGCAGTTTGCAGTCTGTGCTCTGAGTCGTTAGCAGCCATAGCTCCCCTCATTGAGCACCTGTTGTGTTCCAGGTATTCTCTCAGATGGTTTCTGTATTTGCTTTAATGTCCCAAAGGACCGAACAGGACAGGAGTTAGCCCTGTTTCACAGACGAGGAGTCTGGGTCAGTGAGTCTAAGCAGCTTGCCCAGGGGCACACAGGCAGTCTTGAATTCCAGCCCAGGTCTGTCGGGCTTCAAAGCCAATATGCTCTCCAGGACATCATGATGCCTGTCTCTAAAAGCGGGCTGGGTGTCGGGGTGTGCCAATGACAATTAGTCCAAGAATCCAGCTCTCTCTTGGAATAATCAGGAATAACCTCCAGGGGGTACCTGGTGGCCCAGTTGGTTAAGCATCTGACTCTTGATTTCACCTCAGGTCATGATCTCAGGGTTGTGCGATTGAGCCCGGAGTTGGCTCTGCGTGGGCATGAAGAGTGCTTAAGATTCTCTCTCTCCCTCTCCCTCTGCCCCTCCCCATCTCTCTCTCTCTTCCCCTGCCTCAAAAAAAAAAAAAAAAAAAAAAAAATAACCTCCAGACTTCCTACCCAAGTAATTTCCATTCATGTTCTAAGACTGGCTCCAGCCTTCCCTGGGAAGCCTCCCTTCCCTATTCCCTCTTCCCTAACCCCAGCAGGGTCCTCTGGGGGTCTCTCATCCATCCAGGGTCTCCCCCTCACCTTTGGTAGCACATTACATGCCTTTGGTATGTGGTCTCCTTTGGGGTGCCTGGCAGGCTCAGTCAGTAGAGCACGTGACTCTTGATCTTAGGGTCATGAGTTTGAGCCCCATGTTGGATATAGAGCCTACTTAAGAACTATATGGTACGTGGAGTGTGGTTTCCCCTGCTAAATTAAGAGAGAGGAACCAGAAGAATATCTTACTCTTCTTGGCATTCCCAGGCTTTGCAGAGCCTGATGTATACTGTAGCAGATGTTTGCTATATATTTAATTAACATTATCCTAAGGATGATTAATAAGTCTTGCTGAAAACTTAGGTTCCCTCTCCTTTTCCATCTCGTCCAGTGGCAAGTCTTGGGCATAGTCCCTCCAAATGATCTCTCAAATCTCTCTGCTTCCTTCTCTCTCTCTCTCTCTCTCTCTCTCTTTTTCCCTCCCCCATTCCCCCACATCTGCCATCCCATGGGTCCAGGCTGCCCTTATCTCTCATTGAGCTCCCACTGTGGCCTCCTGACTGGGCTCATTGTCTCCTCTGTGGCCTTTTGTGTGGTACATTCTCTAGCCACTGTGATCTTCTTTAACACATGTGTCAGATCCCCTCTGCCCCCCGCCTAAAACTTTACCTCAGTGGACTACCACTGCACGTAGAATAAAACCCAGACTCTTTACTATGGCCTCCAAGGTAGGACATGTTCTAGCTCCTGCCCATCTCTCTGGTCCCACCTGCTCCCACTTTCCCCTCCTTGACTCATGCCTCCATCCAGGGCCTTGAATTTGCCAAACCCTTTGCATATGCGGTTTCCTCTCCTTGGCTGTGCCCCCCACCCCTCTCCCTTTGCCTTTCCAAGGCTGACTTACTGTGCCTTCAGGGGTCAACTCACACATCACCCTCCTCTCAGAGATGTTGTCCCCAATCACTCTATCTAACAAGGTCTCAGCTGTTAGTATCTTTTAGAGCATCAAGTCTGTTTCACATCCCATGGTTTTATTTGTGTATTATGACTCCCCATTCGACCATAAGCATCAGTAAAGCAAACTAAGTCACTTCTGTTTGCAGGGGACTCTCTTTCCTAGCACAGTGCCTGGCTCAAAGGGCTGCTCATTACGTGCATCGTGAATGGGCGAATAACGGTCCAGCTCCGTGGTGCAGGGTTAATGTGCAAAATACGTAAACCCATGTGATACAGGCACCGCCCAACAGAAGAAGACACTGCCCAACCAGACCAGGGCACTGGCCGGTCAGGCACTAGCAGTGGTAAACAACCCATGGGCGGCACAAAATTCACCTGGGTGCTCTGGCTTATACTCAGTCCTCATCCAGTCCTCAAAAGAAGTTAGCCATGGCCCCAGCCTGCCTTCAAAAAAATGGGTTTGTTGGTGTCCAGGAGCTAGCTTCTCCTGTGGGAGACTGAATGGTTTGACCCAGTCTCCTACCTCTTTTGGAAAAATGATTTCAAACTTTGACCCCCCCCCCGCCGACATGTTCAGACTCCAGCTTTGCTGCTTCTCAGCTGTGTGACTTCTCAGCTGCATGAGAGGTTGGTTACCTTAGCCATCCTGAGCCCCTGCGTCCTCATCTGAAAAATAAAAATAATGAGCCCACTTCATGGAGCTGCTGAAGTGTGAATGAGGGTGATGCGGGGACAGTGTCAGCCCAGTCCACGCCCTCGATGGATGGCAGCAAGTTTTATGAAGCACAGAATTAGAATGCACAGATGAGGAAAGGGAGGCACAGAAAGGTGCAGGTGCCTAAACTTAGGAGCCAGGATGGAAGCATGGGTCCTTCTAGCCCCAGGTGCAGCACCGCGGCCACCTGCCCGCAGCATCACTATCCCTCAGCATACCCTTCTCTTTGTGCTTCTGCTCGCGCAGCTCTGGTCCCCCTACTTCTCCCGTGCTTGGGATACTCTGTCAGGAGAAAAAGCAGAAGATGCCGCTTAAGGCCTGAGACCCCAGTGGGTAAGTGGCAGGAGCCAAAGTAGTACACACTCCGCATCCTGGCAGGAGGTCCCACTCTTTGGAACCAGCAGACTAACCACCATGTAACAACATCAGAGGTGCAAACCTGTGAAAATCCCCAGCAAAGGTCTTGAAACAAAACTTGAAAGGGTTTATGACCCTGTGGATTTGAACATCTCTTGGAGCCAAGCTATAATTCCCGCTCGCTTTTGGAAGTAAAGATCAGAGCCATAATTTGAGGAGGGCCTTGGATCAGGTTCTGATTATGTTTCAAGACACATGCTGGGGGATGATGAAGCTGTTGTGGGAGGGTCTGGGGTACTGAGCGGGCAGGGGGTATGGCAGGGGGAAGGGAGAGGGGAGTCAAGCGGGGTGTCTAGCCGAGGCAATTAAATGTCCTTGCTTCTCACTTTAAACAGAGGCCCGAGGTAGCCTCCCAGAGGGCTGTGCTCTTAATGATCTGGAATAAAGGGCTAGAGAGCAAAGCCAGCAAGCTGGTGGGGCTAATGCGGGCCCTGGCCTTGAATGTCCCTGCAGGAAGTCTGTAGGGGACACAAGCAGCACTTGTCATGCTAATGACTCAGCCACTCTGGTACCACTGAGGTCAGCTCCCAGATTTCAGATTTGAGCTCCACCAGAGCCGGAGCCAGAGTGCTGGGACTCTTTCTCTGTGCCTCATCCCCCCACTTCCTGGCATATTCTCTGGTGCTGTGGTTCCTGGCCCCGTCCCTCTGCTGGGCTGTCACTCTCCTCTTACTCGGCACATGGTCCCCCATGTAGACACGGCGAGCTGACCGTGTGCATCACTTGCCTGCTTAAAATCTTTTGTGGCCCCACATCACAGACAGGACAGAGTGCCAGGCTCCAGAGGTGCCCCCAGCCTTGACCCTTGCTGCCACACCGGCCTCACTGCCCACATCAGGATCATCCGCGCGCCAAACTCTTAGCTGTCTCCAGCATCCTCCACGCTGTTCTGAGGCTCTCTGCCCATGGAATGCCCTTGACCCTACTTTGCCAGGCTAACACATATGCTTCTGTCAGCATTCAGTTCTGATGTCACCCAGCTGGGCATCTCAGACTTAGTAAGTTTCCTTCCTTGGTGCTCCCAAGGGACCCCATACCATCCTTTAACTTCTGACACTATCTTGACTTTCTTTTTTTCTATTTTCTCCATGCTAAATTTGAAAGCAGGGGTTATCTTATTTATCACTGGGTTTTTGGACCTAATAATAGAGTGTCCGGCACATAGTAGTCCTCAGTCAACACTTGTTGAACTGAACCCCAGTTTGGGCCAGATGAGTCGTGTCTCCCCAGCTTTTTCATTATGAGCACCCTTGTTTTTCTCACTCTCGGCGCTGGTTCCACCCTTAGCAGAGTGGTTGGCGCAGAGTAGGTCTTCAGTGAGGATCAGAAGCAAGTCTGGCTGAGATGACTTGGGTGTGGCTGTCCCTCTGTCTGGCGTGGCACTTGCCGGAAACTTACTAGGTATGGGGTGCTCTGTTAGTGTCGTGGGGACACAGGGATCTGGGGTGGAGCCTTCCTTAAAAATACCAAAGCCCTCTCCCTTATCTCAAAGACCGGGTCATGGGCAACTGAGGGAAGGGGTAGTGCAGACAGCGGAAGGTCAGCGCTTTCTGGTTCGGAGGTCAGAATGAGCATGCTAGGGCAGAGGGCAGACTGAGACGGCTTCCTGGAGGAGGCAACTTCGGCGTGCATCTTGGGAAACACGTGGGATTTGTGAGTGGTGAGGAGGAGAAAGAGCCATCCAGGCGTGGCAGGGAGGGAAACAGGACGAGAGAAAGAGGAGAGCCTAGAGGTTTCATCTCTGGGCAAGGAAGTCCCATCTCTGAAAGCTGACTGTGTTTTCCAGGCTGGTAGGTGCCTCCGTCTGACACGTAAAGGCTCACCTCTGGTAGCCATGGCCCGCCGCGCCCTTCGGGAGTACCTCTCCCGGCTCCAGGCTGTGTCAGAGGTTATCCCCGTGTCCTTCAAGAGAAGCCTCCTGAAAACAGACACTGAGGCACTGAGGCAAATAGCTGACTTATTCGTAGATGCTCTGCAGCTCATGGTGTTAGAGCTGGCCACCTCCTAATGATTAAACACTACACAAACACCCAAGGACCAGGCTGTCCCACCATAAATGGGTTGTAAACCAGGGTGGGAGCAGCTGTCCTATGAGCTGGGAGGAAGTGAGGCTGGAGAAATGCTTTCTGCCCTAAGCAACAAACCCTCTAGCAAGTACCCAAGCAGGAGGGAGGTCAGGGAGAAGAGAGTTGGGGTTCTGAGGTCGTGGAGAGTGGAAAAGAACAAGTGCCTTCCTCCCCTCCCCTGTGCCAGGTGCTCGAAATATGCAGTGCCTTAGTATACATCACAGCCTGCTGGATTTGATCTCAGAGTTGGGGAAATAGAACTAGGAATTGATGGGCCTGGATTCAAACAGGATCTGTATTGCTATTCCATTTCATCTGCATATTCCCATCTATGAGGGGAAAACTATCACCACCATCCTCAAGTTAGATGATGTAACTGACCCAGAGAGACTAGGTCATTTGCCTGGAGTCACGTGGCAAGCAGAACCCAGTTGTCTGACCCTCTAACATAAGCTGCTCCTTTGTCTCCAATGATTATACTTTGTCCCTAGCCATTCCCAGGGGTCAAGTGACTCAAAGTACAAGATGTGCGACATTGTCTCTCCTACTCTCTCTCTACGCACTTCCACCATCTTTAAGTTAACGGCACTTAAGTCCAACTGGTAGAAGAATCACACCGGCTTCTGCCTGTTGCCTCCAAGGAGGCCACCAGGCCCTACTGGAAGGAGAGGTGTGGGGTTTATGCCCACCTACCTGCCCATATTCTTTTCCTGGGGCTCCTGGATGGCTCAGTTGGTTGAGCATCTGACTCTTGGTTTCAGCTCAGGTTGTGATCTCAGGGTCCTGGGATTGAGCCCCATGGTGGGCTCTGCGCTCAGCAAGGAGTCTGCTTCTCCTCTCCCCCTCCCTTTGCCTCTCCCCCTGCTTGTGTACTCTCTCTCTCTCTCAAATAAATGATCCAGGGCTATGGGTGTGAAGCAGACCCTCACTAGCCTCTGAAAGCCAGGGATGAGAACAAAGCCCTCACTTGTCACCAGCCACCTTGAATTATTGGGATCCAAGGCTCCCATTCTTCAGTGAGGAAAGCAGCCATTCTGTTAGCTTCTGGTTTTGTCATATTGTTAACGATAATATCTGGAGGGCATGGAGGAGCTTGTGTGGCATTAAGGAAAATTTGAAAAGAAAACACCTAGAATTCTGTCTAGTCTGAGTGAGTTGGCAACCATGCTTGTTGGCAAACCCCAGGAATTCTTGAAAGTTGGTTCTGAAACACGAGGGCTCTTGGAACTCCAATGGTGGACATACCTGTAGGCCATCCAGAAGCTCACCTAGAATTCCCAGTAGCTGTTGTTCTTGCACTGGCCCTACAGCCCCTCCATGGCACCTGGAAAGGCTGAATTTGTACCTTCTGTGTTGTGTGTCAAAGGGGGAGCCTACCAGCCTGCAATGTTCTGAAGACAGAACCTTGAGTTTCAGAATCCATGTTTCTCATGCAATCCACACCTTCTTTGTGTTTCAGTTTCTCCTTCTGTGAAATGGGCACAGAAGTCTTGGCCTTTCCCCTCCCGTGGAGCTTGCTGCACCCCTTGGAGCCGGGCAGCATTGCAAATGCAGGGCTCTGGCCAGAGCACCCCTGCTGCCACTGAGGAAATGGTGGAACATAATGGAACATGAAGCCTTGGGCTCAAATGCTGGGCCATTTTGATGTTCTAATCAGGTTACAGTTAATCCTTTCAGACCCTCCTTCCCTGAGAGGTGAGGCCTTGTTATTCCCCCAGATTCCCTCTCCCTGCCTGTGCCTTCCAGTACCTTCCTGTGAGGTGGTGCTAAAGGAAGATAGCTTCTGGATCCACTGGGTTGCTTTTCAAATTCCAAGCATTAGCCCCGGTCCTGCCCGGCTCTGGCCATGGCCCCCGTTCCAGAAGCCACCAGATGGGCTTTGGGGAGTCAGAGTTTCTCATCTGACTTTCTTTTTCTTTTCATGCTTCTTCTGATGCAAGACCTTGAACCTGAGGCAATATAGTGCAGTGGTGAAGAACAAAGACTCTGGAATAGACTCTTCCCCAAATAATTTGGCTGGAATAGCCACATCTCAGCTCAGCCGCTTACTAACCAAATGACTTAGAGGCAGTGAATGCAGATAATAGAGGCCCTTCTCCCTGGGGTAGGTGTGGGGCCTACGTGTGATAAGGCCAATAAATGGTAGTTATTATTCTGAAGGAAGATTCAAGGAAGATTCAGCTCCGGAGCAGGGCAGGAACAGGAGCATCTCCTGATTTAGTCTCACTAGATGATAAGCTCTCTGACAACAGAGACCCTGTCCATCTGTCCTGAACACTTTAAAAGCCAGGACATGGGAACTAAGCGTCACGTAGTAGAAACTCAGTAAATGTTTGTGAATGACTTCAGTCCCAAGTGGTTCTGTTTATTTTTGAATCATTCTTTAACAACAGAACAGGGAAAATGGTTCCCGTCTGGAACAAGAGAGGTTTTCAATAAGGAGAGGAACCCAGGCAAAGGGAACTGAGGTTTTTGAGCACTTCCCGTGTGCCCGGGAGTGGGTGAAATGCTCCCAGGATTTTACCTCATTTCACCCTGCAGGGCTTCTTCCTGCGAAGTCAGCGCGACTTTTACTTTTCAACTGGGAAACTAATGTGAGGCTCAGAGAGGTGAGCGTGCTTGAGGCCAGACAGCCGGAGAAACTGAGGTACAACCACAGCAGTAGCGGTGGTCAGAGCCATAGTAACAGCGACCGACATCAGTGTAATACTTACTACGAGCCAGGGACTTCCCTCAAATTTGCTCATTTAATCCTCTTGACAACCCAGTGAGGTATTCTCATTTTATAGATGAGGGGACTGCGGTGCAAAAAGGTGAAATAATTTGCACACAACTAGAGGTGTGGCTGAGGCTGGTACCCTGGTCTCCAGAGATCATTTTCTTCTTGTCTCGCAGAAGGTATTGGTAAGGACTTTGTAGCGATGAGCTTTCTGAAACAGAATTAGGTTATTAAGTAAAATGGCGGCACTTCCTTTCCCAGAAGTCTTTAAAATGAGGCTCACTGTCCGTATACCCAGGACGTGTGGAAGGAATTTCTCCTGGAGATGTAAGGTGAAGATGAGAGAACCCGGGAGCCGCCATGGGGCCTAGCCTCTTCTCCCCCCATTGATTGGGATGGCCATATTATTTTCATGGAAGAAACTGTTCTGCCCTTCTCTGGAGTGAAATGACAGGTTTGAAAATGCTCTCACAGTCTAAATTTAGCCAGCAGGGTATCCGTGGTCACCAGGAGAAAGATAGGTTTGACAGGTTGGCTGCAGGACAAAAGCCAGTCCTTGAAGAAATCAGTTCTTCTTTGACAGGTAGGTCGGAGTGAACGTTCCTATCCATTGAGCCTTGGGTGTGAGCCCGTTGGGCAGCAGCTGCTGCAGGAGCACGGAGTGCCGGGTACTGGCGGCAGAGCCATTGCTAGCTGGCCCTGCTGCTGTGACCCTCTCCCAATTTTATGTCCACAAAACGGGACAAGAGCATCGTGACACTTTACGCCTTGTGCGTGTCCTGTAAGACTGTTCAACGCAGGAACCCTGTTATGTGGAGGAGCCGAGGGAGAAGAGCCCATAGGTATCAGAATGCTCAGTCCCTGTAGTTTCAGCTTAAATCAGTCACTCGGCTTTTCCATTACTAGACCTTTTTATTTACATTTGTATTGACATTTTCAGTGTTTCTCTCATAGTGAATTTTCATTTTCACTAAAACGGGCACGTGTCTATCTTCATCTGCATCTGTCTTTTCGATCTCTTTTTCTCTCTCACCTTTATTATCCTTTCCTCAGCTACTTCTTGAGGTCCAAAAACTTCCAGAGCTTTCTCTGCACCCACCCCCTCCACCCCCCCCAACGGCCAACAGAGATTTCAGGGACACAAGCACAGCATGCTTGCAATCAGCACCTCCAGCTTGACCCTTTGGACTCTGCTCAGGCAAAGATAAAGAGGGGCTCGGATGAAGATCATTCACACCACAGCTATGTCCGTGCTGCAGCCGACTCAGACCTGGAAAAAAACTACCCGGCGTGGGGGATGACTAAATTTAGTATTTCTTTTTCTGCTGCTGTCTTTGATCCACTTGGCCTTTGAAAATTGAAGTTCCTCAGATCTGTTCTTCCCCCTGGTTATTTTGCTAGATAAACCGTTTGCACAGAATGGTGTGTATGCCTGCACATGCTTAATTTCCCTGGCATCTGATAAATGTTTTGAAATAAGGTAATGCTGGAAGCACTTTTCATTACCTTAAAGCACTTGGCGTAAATGGAATTGATTCTTTTCCTCAATTGCTGTGATGTTACTTTTTTTTTTTTTTTTTTTTTTAGTGGATAAGATCGCCCTAACTAACTTCCCTTATCATTTCCATCCTGTTCAACCATCTTTTCTGTTCCTTCCCTGGTGTGTTTATTGGCAAATGAGATTTCATGTCCCCGCATGGCTGCACAGGTGTGTGTGAGACCTCTCTGACACTGGGATGGGAATTTGGCATCCCTGGTCTAAATGGAGAAAGATGCGGTGGGGAGCGGGGAGCAGAATGAAAGCATGAGTCAGGGATTGGAAATCTGAGGTCTAACTTTGGATCTACTACTGAACTCTGTGACCTCATGCAAGGTACTTGCTCTCCTCCTGAACTCACCCATGAAATGAGGGAGCTGAGCCAAGTGGCCCCTAAGTTTTCTTTTTAGATCTGAACTTTTAGGGGCACCTGAGTGGCTCAATTGGTTGGACGTCTGCCTTCGGCTCGGGTCATGATCCCAGGGTCCTGGGTTCGAGTCCCGTATCGGGCTCTCTGCTCGGTGGGGAGTCTGCTTCTCCCTCTCCCTCTGTGTTCTCTCTCTCAAATAAATAAACATCTTTAAAAAAAAAAATCTGAACTTCTAGGGTCACTTCAGTTTACCAGATAGCCAACCCTGCTTAAGATTTGGGGTCTGATGATTGAAAATAAATTGCATGGAGGTAGGTGCTTGTTGAGATCAGTGGTGTCTGAGACTCTAGAACCTACAGCAGATGAACTCTGTGATAGTGGTGTGACTTGGAGCTTTCCATGGGATAGATGTAATAATTGGAAAAATGCTGAGGTTGTCAAAAGAACAAGATAAAATTCAAATAGTAGGGGGAGATTTCTGACCTGGGCAACAGAGCTGAGGTCATTTTCCTTTGGTATGCCTGCATCCCTGGGTCCCGAGGCTTTTCCAGAAGCAGCGAATGCATCCAAGCTCCCCGGTCTCCCCCAGGATAAAGTTCAAACTCCATGACTGGGCTTTACTGTGAGATCTGGCTCCATTATTTCTTAGCCCTTCTTTCCCTCTCTCCAGCCACACTGAACTACTTGTTATTCCCCCAAAAGTGTCCTCTCTCTTGCTTCATACCTTTGCTGAGGTGCCCTCTACATAAAATGCTTTTTTTCCCACCTTTACCCCATCCCACCCACAGCATGGCTTTGATCCTTCAGAGCCCACATTAAATGTTACCTCCTCTAGGAAGCCTTCCCTCACCACCCCAATCCCCAAGCCCAGATTGGGTGACCCTCCTCTTTGCTTATGTTGTCTCCTGAACGTTTCCTTATCATAGCGCCAAACACGTGGTATTATAAATGCCTGCTCTCTCCTGCCCCTTCATCTATACTCTGAGCATCTTGAGGGCAAGGACCTGTCCTATCACCATCGTATTCTCAGTACTGAGGCCAAATGAGGAAACTGCCCGGACAGGTGGATGAGCTCCATGTCAACCGCTCCTCTTCTTTGCAGAGCCAGAATTCACCCCCAGGTCTGCCTATCTCCAGACCCAACCCTTTCCTACACTCTGTAAAAACCTCTCCCCTGCCCCTGATTGTGAAGGAGTCTTGTCTCTCGGGACCTCCTACGATCTCATAAGAAGCAGTGGGGGAAAATGGAATTTTTCTCAGACATGTGATTTAGAGCCTCATGGACAAGACTGCCCCATGTCTGGAAGACTGAGGTCTTACATCGATTGACTTAGCAGGGCATGCTGTGCTGCTGGGGGCTCCGGAAGGGAGTCTCTGTTTATTTTCTCCCTAGAGTTTGCTGCGACAGTCCCATCCCAGATGCACTGGTGAGATAAGTGCATCTGCCGCTTTTTAAAAAATATTGTGGATTTTGAAATCAAACACGCTTTCTGCCTCTTGGATTCCAGCAGCTTTGAATGTCCTTGGATTTTCTAAAGGACGCAAGTCTATAATATGTGTACAGCTGCGGCTCTTCTCAGAATGCAGACGTGCCTCTCATTACTGCTAATTGCAGCTCTACCCCTGGGTGATCTGGGCTCCAACCTCCTAGCTCTGTGACGGATAACCTATTTTATAGCTTGGCTACATAGGATACATTACAGTATCTTCCAGACGGCTGCTCTTTAGGTAAATTAATACCTGGGGGTCTTTTTTCTTCTCTAGGAAACTTTAAGTACCGTCACAGGCTTTCATTTAAGGCTGTACAAGTCTTATTTCACCAGATTGCTATTTGGAAGTTCTAACAAAACACCTTTATGAATAGCGGCCATAATACCCTTAATCCACTAAACTTCCTGACATTTTAAACTAAGTGGATTGCTACGAATGAAATCTGGCTTTCTCGGGCTTTCCCCTGTCTCTCTGCTCTCTTCCTCTCCCCAGCCCTCCTGTGCATATTCAGGGCCAAGGTGCTAGGGTGCAAATTCTTTCTTGCTTTTAGGGCACCAAACTAGAAAGGACCGGGAAATACCATGTAGTTTCTCCAGACTCTAGGTTTTGCATTACCTGGCCTGACTCACAGCTTTTTTAAAAGAGAAATTTGGGTGAGGTTTCTGTTTCTCATGGAAGTTTAGGATTTTGTAAAAAAATTAAATGTGAGTTTCTTTCTTATTAAAGAAAAAAACTAAGCTTCTATTTTATTATGGAAAAATAGAAAATACAGATAAGCAAACAGGGGAAAAAGTAAAAGGTCATAATATCATAGGATGTGGTGATATGCTGTGACCACTGTTAGCACCTTGGTGCCTTCCAGACGATTTCCTGTTCATGTTAGCACTTACATGTTTTATTTTCAAAGGATCAAAAATTTCTTGAGTACTTGCTATGAGCCAGGCACTGTTCTAAGCTCTTGATGTACATTGATTCCATTTTTCCAGTAACTCTAGGAGTAAGAACCCATTGTACAGATGATGAAACAGATATGTATACTGCTTAAGGAATGTGTACAGAGTCAGCCAGCCAGAAGTGGCAGAGCCAGGGAGCATGACTCTATAGTCCTTAATTGTAAGAGCTACACTACACAGCCTCTAAAAAAAAAATGAGAAGTGTTTTATAATTTATTTTTGTATTTTGACACGACAGCATGAGCATCTTTATATCAGGATTATCAGGATTATCAATATCAGGATTACCAATATCATTTTTAATGGCCACGTGGTATTCTGTTCTATAGAGGAACCACAACTGCATTAACTCTTTCCCTCCTGATGGATGCTCACGACATTCCACTCCTTTTGTTCTTATAAACAACAATGCAAAGACCATTCTTGGAGCTAAATGTGTGCACACTAGCTTGGGCTGCACATAAAGCCTGTATTCTATATTTTCGTAATAATTCTGACATTTGTGTTTGCAGATGATGCTCTTGAGGCACTGTAGAAGAACATAGTCTCAAGTATGTTCTGGCTACTGGTGACAGGACTGCCCTGAACCATTCATACACTTTCTGTACCCATACCCCATTGTTCCTGGTACCATGTTTGAGAGAGAAGTTTGGCTGAAGAATGGAGTTTCTGTTTAAGTCCAGCTAGCTGCCTGCAGCTGAACCTACAAATGTTGCATCAGTTTGCACTAGGCCCTGAACTGAATGAGAGTTTTTATCTTTTGCTCTGAACTTAAATGAAAGTACAGAACTAGGAGTAACTGATGTTACCTACCCATGGAGTCACCTACACTTGTAGAGACAGAAAGAGGAAGGAAAGGAAACCAAGGGGTAAAGGTTGTCAATGCATGCTTAATGCTCCACCAGTTAAGTGGCTTTTGGTGAGATCGTGAAAATTATTCCCATTGTGCCAGATACTTGGCGCAAGGCAAAAATTCAGAGATGATTAAGGTGGTTTCAGTCATGGACTCTGCTTAGGATTCTTACTAGCAGTGTGGCCTTGGGCAAGTTACTTAGCCCACTGCTTCTTAATATCCTCATGTATACTGGGGATGATAATAGGTATTACATAGGGAATGGCAGAAGGATTAAACAAGACTGGAGAATTTAGCACAGTAAGCTCCATGATAAGAACTCAGTTAAAACGAGAGCTTAAAAAAAAAAAAAAATCCAGCGGCGCCTGAGTGGCTCAATTGGTTAAGCAATTGGTCTGCTTTCAGCTCAGGTCACGATCTCAGGGTCCTGGGATCAAGCCCCACATCAGGCTCCCTGCTCAGTGGGGAGCCTGCTTCTCCCTCTCCCTCTGCCTGCCATTCCCCCTGTTTGTACTCTCTCTCTGTCAAATAAGTAAATAAATAAAAATCTTAAAAAAAAGAATCCAAAAAGGATACTGATTTATGAATCAGGCGGACTTGTTCTTTAGCCCTTATTAGCTATGTGACCTTGAGCAACTGACTTAACCTCTTGGAGCTGTGAGTTGGAGATAATGAAATCTATCTTAACTGGGCTATTGTGAGTTTTAATATCAGCACTGTATAACCCTTGGCACACAGTTGGTTTTCAATACCCATAGCAAAATTTGTAAGCAGTTACTACGTGCCAGTCACTCTGTTTTATTTTCTTCCCTCATTCAGGACAGTTTTTCTCTTAGAAATTAGTGGTCAAACAGAAGTTTAATTCTTAACCAGTCTGTAACTTTTCAGCCAGTGTCACGACCAGGCAAATACCTAGAATGAGCTGGGCTCTTTGCCAAACTAACTTTTTTTTTCTTTTGACTTAGACAAGATTGTGGTTTAGAGATTGTTGAAGGTTTTGTGAACCTATTTTATAGCCCCTATAAACTCACAAAGGAAACAATGAAATACCAAAGCTAACATATAGAACAGGTTTCCTTACAAGGGACTACTACCCCATGCTGGTGTTAGAAGGGTTCTGTGGGATGAGGTATTTACATCACTTGATAAAACACCTGACACCTAGAAGGTCTGCAGTAAAGTTCAAGGGCTGTTGTCCCCAGCAGGGGACAGATGGCATATCAGTCAAATTCATAAGGCAAATGAATTTTCTTTTGAAAGGGAGTGGGAGACAGGGATCTGGACTTACAAAGTGTTGGTGCTTGGAGGGGTGTTAGAGAACCTCTGGGGTGGTCTTGGGGTGGCAGCCAGCTCATTGAACAGGCAAACAGTCTGAGAGCTGTAGTCAGGAAGTGATTTGGTCCAACCCAGCAGTCATTTGGTGTTTTCTCCACTGTTCTGCGGTCCCCTCCACAGTGTGAGAGCTGCTATGGTCAAAGGCTGCTGGCTTAAATCGCACTCCACTCAAGGCTGCCCATGATTGGTACCTCCATGTTTCCTCTCCAGTCTTGTTCCCAGTCCCGCCTACCCCTCTCCCTCATTATCTCCTCCTGCCATGGGCACACTCAAGGATGTCCTTGTAGCCGGAGCCACATTAGAAAAAGCCAAAGGGTTGACTTGGGAAATACTTTTATTCATTGCCCATCCGTTCTAATAGAGATAATCTTGCAGCTGCAAAAATAAATATTTGAACTCTTAGGATTCTCCCCATGCACCTATAACACCATTACATAAATACAATTCCTTATAGGGCGCCTGGGTGGCTCAGTTGGTTAAGCGACTGCCTTCGGCTCAGGTCATGATCCTGGAGTCCCAGGATCAAGTCCCGCATCGGGCTCCCTGCTCGGCAGGGAGTCTGCTTCTCCCACTGACTCTCCTCCCTCTCATGCTCTCTGTCTCTCATTCTCTCTCTCTCAAATAAATAAATAAAATCTTTAAAAAAAAATACAATTCCTTATAGCCAATGATATGATTTTAAATTTCCTTTCGTTTTTCTGCTTCTTAAATGAACAAATTGCTGCATGGATTTGCCTCTTTGGGCTTTTGTTTTTCGTATTTTCTTCTTTTTTAATTCTAATTTTTATTTATTTTAAAGAGTTTATTTATTTGAGAGAGAGAGAACAAGAGTGGAGGGGAGGGGAGGGACAGAGGGAGAGGGTGAAGTGGACTCCCTGCTGAGCAGGGAGCCTCATGATGCGGGGCTCGATCCCAGGACCCCGAGATCCTGAGCCGAGCTGAAGGCAGATGCTTAACCGACTGAGCCACCCAGGCATCCCTCATATTTTCTTCTAAATAACCACATTTATTACCAAAGTTAGAGGAAGGCCTTAGCTCTAAACTGTTTCCAAAACACCAGACGCACTAACTTTCTGATCTGCTCTTACTCCTATCGGCCATGGGCGCAATGACACAGGAAATTTTGTAGCTGCTGTCATTAGCCAGGGGTGTTTGGATGGGGTTTGATGGGATAATCTAGATTTTACAAGGCAGAAAGCTCAATCTAGGCACAAGTGTGGACATTTTCACGGAGGTCAACTTCCACCATTCTGGTACAGGGAGCCTAGGCACACATTTTTCTGACATTATGAATAAGAATCTTCTCTTCTCCCCTGTCAGGTGCTCTCACGGCTTTCCTCTTTCATGGCATGCCTCATGGTTTGTGGTGAAACGTGTATGGTTTTTATTTGACTGCCTGACACTCCCACACATACCAGACTACGGGCTTCATGAGGATAATGGGAGAGACCTCTCTTTTGCTTACCACTGTTTCCCCAGCACAGTGCCTGGCACATAAAAGTCAACATCCAGCCAGTATCTTAAAGAGAACAGCCAACTGGAAATATGGTAGAAGCCATGATATCACAGAATTTGGTAAAAGAGTAAATCCAGAGTGGACCAAGCCCAGAAGTTTTAGAAGCAGCTAAAGGACTTTGAGATAACCTATCGATGGCCCTGGCCCACTAAATGTGTTCGTGGCATCTGTTGGAGGTGGTCATTACCTCAAGCAGTGTGGTGTCATAGAAGTCAAACAAGATTTAGCATCTGAAGGTGTGGCCTTCAGTCTGTCTCTTAGCAGCTCTATGACTATGAGTAAATTTTCTGAGTTCCAGCTTATTTTTCTCTAATATACATATTAGCATAGTTGTGAGAATTAAATGAGATTTGATTAACAGGCAATAAAGTCTATAAATACAAATTGTTGTTGTCATTGAAAATAACTTTGGCCTCAGATGTCCTTTGTTGGAAAAGCTGCCATTTTGGAATGGATTTGTAGTTGACCGACAGACATCCTGTTAGAGAAGGCATCTCTGATGTTGGATTGAGGTTGGAAAGTCTGCATTTTGATTTTAGGCTGAAGATGCGGACAACACCCATGTTCACATTCTCCAGGCTCCCCTGTCCAAGGTTTGTTAACAAGCTTTGGTTTTTAGATTTGAAATGGGTGGGGAGTAAACATGGAGAACAGATTGTATACTCTTCCTGATGAACCAAGCCTTTTGTTTAAAGATGGAGGAGTAGGTTTGCTTTTGTGTGTGAGGACCCACAAGTGTGGGCTCCAGATGATCCCAAGAATTAACCAGTTGAAGGTAACAGAAACTACAAGCTCACAAGACAAAAGATTTGAAGCTGAAATGCGGCTCACTGTCTTTGTAAGAAGACTGGAGGACGGTATGAGCTCCTCTCTGGAGAAGAAGGGCGGGACCCACAGCGTATGCAAAGGCAGAGAGTAAGCTGGGCCAGGAGCGATGGAAGCAGAAATTCTGCACAAGCACCTCAACAGGAAAGGTGGATTTCCCATGTATGCTACAGATCCTGTGCCCCAGAAAGGAATTGAGGAAGTGGAAAAAGAAGGCTGGAGGGCCAGAGGCACACTGATTCCATCCCCAAAATTCTTTATGGACGCCTCACTGGGATCACTTGATACTAATAGGTTTGGAGTTCCCCGGGGGATGAGCTTTCTTTTCCATTAACACCTCCCATTAACACCACCCACTCTTAAAACATGGTAGCCACCCTTCAGTTCCTCAGACACACGGCTCTCCTCTCCCTCTGGCCTTTGCACTTGACATCTGTTCCTCCTGGAACACCTGGCTTCTCTCTTCTGATGGCTGGCTGGCTCCCTCTCATCTTTCACATCTAAGCTTAAATATCACTTCCGGAAATGCCCTTCCTGACCACTGTGTTTCAAGGAGGGGCCTCCTGTGCCTCCATTTCCCAGCACCCTGTTTATTTCCTTCATCGCTTTTACTGTAACATCCAGAATGATTGTCCTTGTTTGTCTCCTCCCAATAAGTCGCCCCATCAGAGCTGGGGCATTTTATTTTACTTGCCCTCTGTTTTTCCCAATGTCTGGTCTGGTGCAGGTTAGATACTCAGTAGCTATTTGTTGAATGTTGTTCATTTTCTACCCCAAAGCTTTACCTGGTTTCTTATGATTTTTGTTACAATCACAAACTTGCTAGTATTAATTCCTGGACTTTGAAGGCTGCGCTAAAGCCTCCGGGAGTATTTCTCTGCTTCCCATCATCTAGTGCAAATCACACTTGGTAAAAGTCCACAGCAGGAATGAGATGCTTCTTGTTGGCACGGATCTCTTAACCTCTTGCCATTCTTTTTCATCCATCCAGGAGAGCCTGCCCTCCTTCTCTTTTTGTTTTATTATTAGCAAGCCAGTAGAAAGTGACCCAGATGCGTCTAAGACCGGCTTCTGAAAGAAGGAAACAATCATGGTATAAACGTGGGACTAGACCTTGTGTGAAGTCAGTGCCGTAAAACTCAGAAGCAGCTGCCCTTAACCTGGGGTTTATGGACAGGCTTCAGGGGGGTCAGTGAATCCCCTGAAATTGTGTGCAAAATGTTGTCTGTATGCATTTTTGTTACAGGGAGGCAGACCTGAGCTTATATCAGATTCTTTTTTTTTTTCCTTTAAGATTTATTTCTTTTAGAGCGGGGAAGTGGCAGAGGGAGAGAGAAAATCGAGCAGACTCTGTGCCAAGCGCAGAGTCCAACACGGGGCTTGATTTTACGACCCAGAGATCAGACCTGAGCTGAAACTAAGAGTCAGATGCTTAACCGACTGCGCTACTCAGGCTCCCTTCTATCAGATTCTTAGATGGGTCTTTGGCCAAATAAAAGATTAAGAACCATGAAACTGAAGTCCTTGAAAGTACCAAGAGTCCCCAGGAGACTGCACAGAATGTTCAGTTCCGCTTTGTCCTCCCGTACCCAGTTAGTCCAAGGCCACATCAGTGGTACCATTGGCACTGTGAGGAGATCACTCAGAACAAAAGCAGACAGCCCTCCTGTCCTCAAGGAACTTACTTATTTTTTTGGAAAACACAAACACCTCTCCCCAGTGAAGAAGATAATGTGCCGACCGGTAAGTGCCAGGAAGTATCACGGGGTAGAAAGTAACTGCGCCAGAGTCTAGGGAGATATCGCTGAGGAGGTGATATCCCAATCAAGACCTGAACCAAAAGAAGGAGGCAGCCATGGGGAGAGGTGGGGAACGGCATTCCAGGCAGAAGGAACCCCAGCACAGGGCCTATGAAATGGAAAGAGGCTGGTACATTCGAGGGCCCAGGTCTTGTATTTGAACATAATGAAGAAGAGGGGCAGAGTGGCGGAGGGAGTGGGCAGGAACCAGATTATATAGAACCTTCTAAACGAATTTAGATTTTAGTCCAAGTTTCCTGGGAGACTATTGGAGGATTTTGGGCAGAAGGCAACCCAACGCGATGCACACTTGAAAAAGATGATCGTTGTTGCTGTGTGGAGGATGGAGCCCCGCAGGGCAAGAGGGAAGGCTGAGTGGCCAGGGAGGTGGCTGTTGGAAGAGAGATGGTGGTGGCTTGGACCAAAGCCATCTTCCCGTAGATAATGAGTAATGACCAGGTTCATGGTATATTGGGGAGGTATAGCCTAAAGGACTTGTTAATGGATTATACTGGAGGCAGTAAGGGAAGAGAGAACTGAGGATGGCTGAGAATAGTTGTACATTGGCTGAGACAGGAAGACTTTGGGAGAGGGAGTGCAGACAAGCTGGAAGTTGGAAGCAAGAGTTTTGTACAAGGTGCGGTAGATTTGAGGTGTGTCAAGTACCCAAAGAGGGCCAGGCTAGAGAAACAAACCTGAGAGTTGCCCGTCTGTGTCTAGTATTTGAAGCCCTGGGCGCGATCCCCTAGGAAAAGACAAGGTAGAGAAGAGAGGGGATGGAGGGCCAGGAACCTGGAGGTCTGGAGGGGAGAGGAAGGGGGCAAGCAAAGGAGACTGAGAGGCACAGGCAGTGAGCGAGGAAGAAACTCGGTGCTGGTACGGGAGGCGGAACCCGACAAGAGACCCAGTCAAGGAGGAAGAAGCTGCCCACCATGCTACATGTTTGTGAAAACTCAAATAGGATCAAGACCATTGGCTTTGGCAACAATTAAGCCATGGATGCTCTTGGGAGAAACAAAACATTTTTTCACTGGAGTTGTAGGGACTCAAGTCTGATTGAAAGAACAGGCCACAGGAGTTGGAGTACTGAGAGCTCTCCTTCAAGATGTTTTGCTGTAACATGGAGTGAAGACTAGCATGGTCACAGAGGGGAACAGGGACATGGAGTTAAAGAAGACTTTGTTTTGTTTGGTGAATTGGCCGGTGGGAAAGAGTCCATAAAAAGGGAGAAACTGATGATGTTGGAGGAGAAAGAGCAATGTATCTTTATTACTGTTGTTTTAATAAAGTACTCATTAGACACAAGTGAACATCTTTTTAGATTTACTTCAGTGGTTTTCTGTTTTCTCTAAGTACATACCGTAGCCCAAGAATAATACTTCCTTCTACTCTTTGGTACCTGGGCAGAGTTTATCAGCTCCCTTTTGGTTTACAACATGGCTCTATGAATTGACCTGGGAACCTTAACATCATTGATAACATTGTTCCTATGGAGAAAAATGCTATCAATTCTAGAAGGTCTTTGGAATTTGGTCTGTTTAGAAGTCAGGGTCAGAAAAGACAGGGGAAGACTGGCTCTTTGGAAAGCACCAAAGGGCATCTGCTCTCATGGAGTTGGTTGGCCTGCCTTCCATGTTTTCCCCTCCTTCTGTTGTTGGATCTCTTAGCCACACTGAATTGTTATCTTTCCTAGCATGGGAAAGCCCTAGCTAAATTTGAACCTCTAGCTACAAAGAATTCAGAGTGTTTTGTGTTGAAGATATGATTCTTTTAATCACAGAAAGAGAACTGAGACATCCCCCCACCCGCCCCCAAGCACATTGTCTTGTGCAATAAACTTTGCCCTTGTAAATATTTTCCTGAGAGAAAAAGCCAAGATGCTTACAGCAACTCACCAGGCTCTCCTGAAGCACCCCTTTCCCTCCCTTTACCCCTGGCCTCTCTGACCTGACCGCCTCCTGGGTTTCCCTTGTTTCACTGTTCTCTTTGCTCTAGCCACACCACGCTCTGGGTTCTTGGAATGAAAGTGCAAGTTGTATCCTGTCTCAGGACCTTTCCACTGACCATTTCCTCTTTTGGAAGGCTCTTTACCCCTAGATAGTCACATAACCAACTTCCATACTTCATTCAGGTCTGTAGTAACAATCATCCCCCAGCAGGCCTTCCCTAACCACTCGAAGAAAAATTTCAGACAACCCCCCGCCTCCAATCACATGCTCTTCTCTCTCTTATACTATATAATTTACATTTAGTCTCATTTATTTTATAGTTTTACCACTAAAAGCTAAGTTCCATTAATATAGGGAATTTTTTGACCTTTTTTTTTTTTTTGACTGTTGTATCCTCAGCAGTTAGAACAGTGATTTGGCATATACCAAGTGCTGAATAAATATCAGTTAGTTGAATGAATGACTTAAATGAATGGATAGGCAGCCCTTAATTTATGCTGGTGGTTAATCTGGACTTTTACATATTGTATTTGCCTAAAACAAGGACAAGGAACAAGTATAGCAAACAGGGAAAATTTTTTAAATGTATATGTGTGTGTCTATCCATATCCATATCCATATCTATAGGTCTCCATGTATATAGTCACCATTCAGTTCTACCCAAATTAACACAGGTCAGCCAGAGTCTCAGGTCATGTTGTAAAGATACCTTCAGTTCCAAGGACAGTCCAGAAGGTACGCGGAATGGTTTAAAACATCTTTGTCAGACAGAGTTTGGATCCATTCTGACTTTTTGTCTCCATAAATCTGAGCCACACTGCCTCCCCAAATTCACCCTCCCCCCGCCACCTTGGCCTCTGCCGCCCACTCCCCACTGCAGATGCTCCAAGAATTTTTCAAGTGGGGGGAGGGCCCTGAGGGATGAGATGTGAATGATTAACTTCAGCTGGGACTCCTTCGAGATTACAATCTCTGCTCCTGGGCACGTTTGCCTTTACATTCACCTGGGAAGCCCCACTAGACCCTGTTTCCTCTCCCAGCTGACCTTTTTATTCCCTCCTTCTTGGTTGGGGGAGGACTAGCTCTTCATTCCCCCTTTGAAAGGCTTCTGTTTGCTGAGCAAACTGACCACACAAGACCCTGCTTGGAGCCGGTTATTACTTCCTCCCCTACCCCACCCCCAGCACACACATGCGATCCCCCAGGCCCCCATCCTTCTAGAGAGGTAGCCCAAGCCAGGTGGGGGGGAGCCTTTCTCAGAGAAAGTCTTTGAAAGTTGCCAGGAGCCAACTGGTAGGATTTTTGGGGAGGGAGTTGGGGTTTTGGAGAGCATTTTAATCCTTCTTCATTTTAAAATAAAAGCTTGTGGCTATAACATAATTTTGCTTTTGAATTTTCAAGAGGAAAACAGTTGTTCATTGTTCACAGCATCTGTTTACATAGTTCCTTCTGAATTCCTTGATTACAGGTTTTAATAGGGATTAGTGGGTGCAACCCCTTCCCATCCCAGAACTAGGATTCTCTCCCATCCCACCTCCCATCCCAGCCTTTGTACCGTAATGTTTACAGTAGTGATGCGCAGAGTGAACTTCCTTTAAAAAAAAAAAAGCATCAGGAATTAATATGTATTTTTGTTGGCACTGTATTAAAATTGACATCACCAGAAATTATGTACGTCATTGTTCATTGTACAGATAGGTATCTTTTCCCTTTCAGGTTCAGAAGTTATCTCTGTAGGCTAATCATTTCAATCAAATGCTTTGCTTTCAACTGTCAATGGAATAAGCTGAGACAGGTTATCAGTGATTTTTTTGTGTGTCATTGTTAATAGTACCACTTTTGGCTGAAAGGATTTTTTTTCCAACATTTTGGCACAGTCCGTGGGGATTTTAAATGTTTTTTCACGTTTAGATTTCATTCAGCTGGACCCATTGTTGCAGATTCCCCTGGGACCATAGGGAGGGCTCTCCTACTAGATGCTTTACGGTAATGGTTTCAGAGTTTGGTGTTCGCTTTTGCTTTGCTGAAACTTTTCACAGCTGACTTGATACTAGCGGTCAGGCCTGACCTCTCGCTCCTTCAGCACTTAAGGGGTTAATTTTGTTGGTGGATCGGATTTCTTTCCTGGGCTGGGGAAGAGTGATCCGCGTCTGACTGGTCCTTTAGTAGCAGAGCTGCTGGGTGCCCGGGATTCCCTGGCCCAACGTGGGCTGGCTCAGCTGGCTGGCTGACGAGTTGCCACCGTGAGATTCATCCGGCTTCTTTGTCCGCTTTCTGTAAGGACCACAATGTAGTGAAATGCTCTGGCCTGGAAACCTTACCAGGTAGGATGATTTCCTAAAATTTTGGGGGCCTGGGGTGGGGTGTGCTGCGCGTCCTGCCTTGTCGTTCCTCGGATGATACTGGAAGGCCAGCAGAGCAACCAGGGGTGCCGCTGCCAAAATCCCCCGTGGGCTCGGTGGTGGGGGAGCTGCTGGTCAGGACTTCAGCATCCTTTACCCTGCCACCCCCAGCTCCTTTCACTCTAACCTTGCGAGCTCTGGAGGAAGCTGGAGCGTTACCCAAATGTCCTTGGTCCACCTGGACATTTGGGTAATGCATGTAAATCTTTTCCAGACCATTTTATCAGATTAGGGTGTTGAGACTGAAAAACTGGGTATTGATCACCCAGCTGTCTTGGATCCTTATTCCAGGCTTCTGGGGGGAGACCTTTCAGTTTGGGGCGGGAGTGGGGGTGGGGAGGAAAGAGCTGGAGAGAGGCAGTGTGGGCCCCGGCAAGGGCTGCTAGTGGTTTGGAGGGCCCTGATGAAAATGACTTGGAGTTGGAGGTTTTGTTTGGAATCTAAGAAGCCGGGTGAACTTGCGGTTGTATTTACTAATACTGCAAATTACTGGGTGGGTTTTTTTTTTCTGGAAACTGGGTTCCAGCAGAGATAGCATGGGAGATTTAAGTATGAGTATTTTTTCTTGTTAGCTAGGGCTGCTAGCTAACAAGAAAGCTGCCCAAAGAGAAACATTTCTATTTTTAAGCCAGACAAGAGGAAGAGAAAACAATGTTCATTATCACCTACTGCTAGCCAAGCATCTAGCAGACATTGTCTCATTTCATGTTCTCTGCAAAGCCAGCAATATTATCCTCAATTTGGAGGTGAGGCAATGGGAACTAAGAGAGGTTCAATAACTTGCTCAAGGTCACACGGCTAATAAGAGGCATAGCCGGCATGGGAACCTAGGTTTACCCGCCACTCTGCCTTCCTTGTTGGGCTTGGCAGATGGCTGTCGGAATGGCTTTATCTACAAGTTTAAACGTGGGTTCAGCTGGAGGAAGGACGCTTTTTGTTGCAGAGGACTCACTGAAGTGCACAGGATACTGGCAAGCATGGCCTGTCTGGGCTTTCCAGATTCTGCTTATTTCTGGGCGGGGGGGAGGGTGTGCCGGGGGGGGGGGGGGGAGTCCTCTTTAAGAAGCCGCTCTGCTTTGCAGCAAGACCTGCCTGGGAGTTCTATGCTCTTTTTGAGGCTTCCAGGCTGGTGGATGGCTCTATGATTGGATTTGTGCTTATACCTGGTTCAGGGTAGGAGCCTAAGTGGAAGTCAAACCTGGGACAGCTGATGGCCTTGGAGCTGGCCTTGGGCTGCTGGGACTGTGCCCTGGAACTCTCAGGGGGCCTCCTGAGAGGCTGGATTTATTGAGTCCTGGAGGGAGAGGTTGTACACCCAGCATGTTAATGCTGACCCAAGCTTGGCACTAGCTGCTCACATGTGTGCTGGGGTTGGCTAATTAGCTAGGGCTGAACTGCTGTTAGGTTGCAAAGCTGATTTTGAGTGGTTTCTGGTTTTGTGGGGTTTGTTCTGTTTTGTTTTTTTAGTTTATTTATATTTTCAGTAATCTCTATACCCAATGTGGGGCTCGAACTCATGACCCTGAGATCAAGAGTCACACGCTCTTCTGACTGAACCAGCCAGTGGTTGTTTCTTGACCTGAATTCTCTTCCCTTCCCTGTTGCCCCAGAAGGGGTAGCTTTTTTTTTTAAAAAGATTTTGTTTATTTATTCATGAGAGGCAGAGGGAGAGAGAGAGAGAGAGAGAAGCAGAGGGAGAAGCAGGCTCCCAAGGAGCAGGGAGCCCGATGCGGGACTCGATCCCAGGACCCTGGGATCATGACCTTAGCCGAAGGCAGACGCTTAACCATCTGAGCCACCCAGGCGCCCCAGATGGGGTAGCTTTTAAGGGCAGGCCCCTGACAAACTGCAAAATGAGGCTGGATTGGTTTTGGGGTACAGCCATCTCTCTCAGCTACCCCAGACCTCTAAGATGTATTGGGAACTGAGAGAGAGAGAGAGAGAGCGAGAGCGAGAGCGCGAGCGTGCATGCGTGTGTGTGTGTGTGTGTGTGTGTGTGTGTGTCTGGGTAGGTAATGGGGATGGTGGGATTCCACACCCCCTCTCCATCTACTCTAGACCTAAGGCAGCCAGCCAGTGCCCTGTCTGGAATTTGCCCCTTCCCACCTTTCTTTACCTACTTGGAGATGTTTTAGGAATAATTTGATTGCATTAAAAAGTGTCCTGGGCTTTTAGGATAACATGTGGGAGTTGTAAGTTCTTATATGACTGGGATCTACTTAAAAGTATCCTTTCTTGGGCACCTGGGTGGCTCAGTCGGTTAATTGTCTGCCTCCGGCTCAGGTCATGATCTCAGGGTCCTGGGATTGAACCCCACATCGGGCTCCCTGCTCAGCGGGGAGTCTGTTTCTCCCTCTTCTTCTGCCCCTCATGTTGCCCCCCCAAATAAAATCTTTTTTAAAAAAGTATCCTTCCCTCTGCTCTTAAGTTGGATTAATGTGGTTAAGAAGAACTTGAGTTTTAGAATCGGGCAGATCTAGGTTCCAGTCCAGCTCCGTTTATTAGCTCTGGCACCTTGGGCAGACTGCCTAGCCTCTGGAAGCCTCAGTTTCCACATTTATGAAAAGAACATTAATAGTTTGTGCTTTGTAGGGTAATAGGAGCGTGTGGAGTAACGTGTGTTTAAGTACTTACTGCGGGTGCCTGGATCTCACTATGAAGTTGTCACCTTGTGTGTTTGCTGTGATTTGCCTTAGCTATATATGGTGTGCTGAACTCTGTTCATGTTTAGGGTACACATATCTTCTGGTAAAGAGAACACACCAGGACAGGTTTGTTGAGGTCTTTTGGTCAAAGCTGACTGGCAGTGGACCGAGTATCAGCAGCCCTCTCTGGAGGAGCCTTGGAGGAGAGAGGGCTTTGTGTAGCTGAGGTCAGCAGACACGCTGGTGCCTCTTGTAACAATGAGGCCATAAGGCATCCTTCTGGGCTTTCCAGCCCGACCAAGCCCCTGGAGCCAAAGGGAGGAATTTCACGCTTACTCTGGGGACCACCTACTTGTTAAAGGAATGAGTTACCAAAATGGGACAAAGGTGCTGTGGGGTGAAACTCAACCCCTGGCATTCTGAATGCTGCTAAATCCCCTTGGAGCCCTCTTTATGGGGCTCTTGTTTCTCTCTCTCTCTCCACCCCAAAGATTGGCCTTGCACCTGGCACCGTCTGTAGAGGCTGCTTCTCCCCTGGGACGCTGTGGCAGCGAGAAGCAGCAAGTTCTTGCCCTAGAACTTCATCATCGGTTTCGTAATGTGGGCCTGTGTCTCCTTCCTGTGGCTCTCCCGGCTCCCGGGCTTCTGTACTGTAGCTGACAGGAGCTGGTTATCTCCGGAGTGCCTGCAGATCTGGTTTGCCGCGCCCTGCCCCCCCCCCCCCCCCCCCCCCCCGACGAGAGGCTCCTGAGGCCTGGTGTTAGCACCCTACCGCAGGAGAGGAAGCCTGGCTCTCCTGGGGGGTGGGGGTGGGGGGAGGTGCTCTGACCAAGTCAGTGGTAGAGTCAAGGTTCAAATAAATCGATTTTACTTTTCTCTCTAGGGCTGTGCTGCCTCCCTCTGGAGCCTCCCGGGCTTTGTGGTCCCCTGGCCCACTGCTAGAGGAGACTACATTACTTGGGGTTTGTGTCTGCCCTTACTTTTATTCAAACTCAAGTTCTGGGCCATTTTGCAAACCATGGAGGCTGATCTCAGAGGGTGAAATCTAGAGAGAGGAGGCTTGCTTATGGCTTTTTTCGAGTAACTCTTATCTTTTTTTTTTTTTTTTTTGGTGTGGAAAACATTGAAGCCCTAACAGTACATATGATGTGCAGGGAGTAAAGTGCGTCAGATAAATAAATAAGCTGGTTACACACTCTGGGATCTGTGTTTGAACCCCAGCCTCAGCATTTCTTTGTATGACCTTTGGGCCTTCTTTCCAGGCCTCAGTTGTCTCACCTCTAAAATGGGTATCATGTTAGTACCTATCTCATGGTACCCAGAGAAAATGTAACTAACAGGGTCTGGCACGTACGTAAGCCATCAGTAAGTGTTATTTGTATCATGGAGTTGTGAGGATTAACTGAAATAATGCATGTAATTAGCATGAGGTCTGGCACAACTTTGAACTTCATTTAAAGTAGGCTGTTCTATTATTACCATTCCCAGATAGACAAGGAAAGGTGGGGTTCTGTAGGAGTGCTCTTGCAGTCTTTGAAGGTGGATTTTCTTAATAGGCCCCAGCAGTGGCTGGAGGAGGTGATGCTCTTTAGAATACCTCCTGGGAGGGAAATAGTTAACATACCTGTCTGGTGGGAAATGAAGGTAGCCAAACCCTTTCCCTTCCCCAGGGGTTACTGCTAAGCCTACAGTTGGGCTTGCTCACTCATCCACACCAAAGGATCTCATTCCGCTCGGGCCCTGGGGTTTCACGGGAACAATTGCCTTGAACAATAGCCAGAAAACGAGTTCCACCAGTCTGGGCTTTTGCAATACAGCTGTCTGGCGGGGGGCACAGGGCCTTGAAAGTGAGCTCTGCTGTGATTCTGGGGCAGAACTGGAAAAGTAAGCAGGTAAGGCCTGGACACAGCCTTGGTGGCTCTGTAGCATGTGTTCAGCCACCAGGAGAGAGGCAGAGAGCGGGGCTGGCCCGGACTGCTCCTTAGGACACAAAGGGCCTTCTGGAAGTGGACCAGGCTTTGGGGTTTGGGGGTAGGGTGTTAGGAGCTGCTGCTTGTGAAGACTGATTTTAAGAACCATAGTTACAGTAGTTCCTCCAGGCTAACCTGCTGTGGTTTATCACTGAGCAGAGAACGAGTATGTATCTGCAACAACGTGATTGTTTTTTTCGTTTTTTTTTTTTTTACAACATTGGTTAGCATGTCTTTCCCTTGAGTAAACAACATTATCTCACAGGGAGTCCGTTTGAAGAGTGTAATGACCCTCTGGACCCTTCAGTAACTCCTCAGAGCTGGAGTCTTGCTGAAACGCAGGATTCCTCACGCATGGGTGTATAAATCCTAGTGGAAAAATCCGTTTAATCATCCCTCTAACCTTGGGATTCCATTTTGCTTTTTTGCTTCATGGGAGATGAAGTTATAAATATGAAACCACATTAATTCAGGACCATTACAAATTCCTGCTGCATTCTGGGTACTCCCTGGAAGAGCTTGATATTAAAAATGTGTCCAGATTAGAGGTGGTTTTTCGGGGAGGGGGTGCACGGGTGAAGGCACGTTTCTCTTCCTGGTTCTGTGGAATGCGCACTCCCAACAACAGGGAGGAAAACAGGGAGTGTGAAGGGCTAAGATAATTTATGATGCTTTCACCTGCGTTCTTCGTAGCAGATAGCTTGTGTTTGTTTGGCTGTTAAAATTGTGCTTTAAGCCTTCTGAGTGGCGCTTGAATTCCTGACACAGTGATGTCAGTATGTCTTCTAAGACTGAAACAGGATCCTCCTGCTTATGGGCCTTTCCATTTTTGAGTGGATTTTCTGATCACTTTTGGAGAATCTTTTCTTTTCACATCTGTCTTTCAAGAGGTAGTAGACAGGGGCCTCTGGGTCGCTCAGTCGGTTAAGCATCTGCCTTCGGCTCAGGTCATGATCCCAGGGTCCTGGGATCGAGCCCCTCATTGGGTTCCCTGCTCTGTGGGGAGCCTGCTTCTCCCTCTCCCTCTGCCTGCCGCTCCCCCTGCTCCTGCTCTCTCTCTCTCTCTCTCTCACTCTCTGTCAAATAAATAAATAATTTTTTTAAAAAAAGAGGTAGTAGACAAACAGTCAAGTAGACAAACCATGGTTGTGGTCAAAATGAGGTCTCTTCTTGATGCACTTGGTTGCTGTCAGCTGGTGGAGGTTCTTTGGTGATTCAACCTGCTAGCAGACAGATTTCCAAGCTGATCTATATGTACTCGATTTTGGATGAACTAGAAGGTTGCATGGAGTCTGGTTTGAAAACCACCCTTCTGATGACCTCTGGGCCCTAAGCCTCTTGTTTCATCCCGTGGAAAATGAAAGTAGAAAAATACATGTAATGTGCCTAGTACAGTACCTGGCTTTTGGTAAACACCTTCAGTGGTGGCTATTAGGTAAGATCGCATTCTATTCCTTTGTGGATAAATAGTGCGATCTAATGCAAACTCTATATTGTGCCTTGGATTGTTGCCCCTATAGGAGGTTCTGCAAACTCAAATTGCAAGGCCAGCCAGGTGAGTGAAGAGGTTCGGGTGGGGATTGTGTTAAATGGGAAAGCGTGTCTCTGTCCAAAAAGGGCCGCTGCTACTCAGGGCTAGCTGATTGTCTCCTGTGTATGAGATATTGGCACCTATTCCAAGTATTTAAAAGATTGTGTGGGCTTAAATAAATATTCGGAGGGGTGAAATTAGCAATGAAGAAACCCAAAGACTAGAAAGTCCAGTTACCTGTCGGGGCAGTTTTTACTGACTGGGAGGAGATGCTCTGAGACTCGTAGGGACCTTCATGTGCCCATTTGCCTCTGTACCAACTTTTCTCTGAGCTTAAACTCCTAGGATGTCCATTAGAAAGCGACCTCCAGGATGGCTGCATCCAGCTCCCTCATTCTTCGGATGTCTGAGACCTAGAGAGAAAATGAGGTCTCCAGACTCGAACAGGAAGTAGTTCTGGGGAGGGCTGGGGTCAGGGCCTGGCTCTCCTGGCCCCTTGCTGTCGCCACTTCCATGCCTCGAAGGAGAGTGTGGCACAGCAGAAAGCGTTGGTGGGCCTGGGATCTGCCACATTGCAGGCTGTCACTATTACCTGTGCTGGCACCTGGCTGGTGGCTTGAGGAGGTATCAAAGGCTATAGAAATGTCTGGAACCCGTGCAGTTTCTACTTGGTGCAGTTTCTTTTTGCTCATCTCCCTGTGTTACATTTCCGTTTGTGTCTGGGCTCTGTGTTTTTGTCTGTCACATCCCCTGGCCTTGCTGTCGAGGGTAGGGACACCTGGGGGTCATCACTGCATTCATACTGCCTTGCACGATGCCTGACACGTAGAGGGCACTGACTGAGTGGGTAAGATGAACAAATGATTCCAAGGTCCCTGGCTCAGGATCCAAAGATAGTGAGTTTAAGAGTTTGGAAGAACAAGGGCAAATGTTTGACGGAGTTCCTTCCACCCACCCATTGGCTGCAAATAGGTGAAGGTTGTTTTCCGTTCTGATCACTTGTCACTCCTGTTGTGCCATTGTATGACTGCCAGTGGGGGGCACTTCATTGAGTAGAGAAAAAGGTGCACGCCTGATCTGCCTGCAGAGCAACGTGTTTGCATTGATGGTTCGAAGCAATCACTGGAAGCATCTTCTTGCCATTTTTCTAGCTGTCTCTGCCAAAGAATTTATAGGGCATAAACATGATATGCTGTCGTGGGGGGGAAAAAAAAAAAGTCAGGGAAACCAGCCAGGCTCTGTATCCCATGCTCTTCTGAATTTCCGATAATACAGCCCATGAGGCAGGAGGAGGGCCTGGGGTTCTGCTCTGCTCTGCTCCTCTCCTCAGGGTGTCAGATACGGTGAGATTTGGGGAGCACTTTTGAAGTAGCTTTGAAAGCCTTGCAATGTAGAGCAAAGGTGAACTGGAGTCGGGGAGAACTAGTAAAAAGAGGAGGTGTGCTCTCTTGGGTTCATTTATTCTTCTGGTCATCCATATAAAAATCATTCATTTATTCACAAAACGAAATCTACCATAATAGTTCTCTAAATGTCTAAGGAGTGCTCTTGTGCTCAACAGGAACATCTTAGAATTCATTAGGTTTTACTGTTCAATTTACTAAAGCTTTGAGTTTTAAACCTAGGTTTTCTTAGAAATCTCACCTATAAACCAAGTGTTTTTGTATAAATTAAGATGATTTCCACTTGTTATTTGATTAGTACTTTGTTAATTTAGATTGAACAAATTGAATTTTGACAATTAGTACTGTTTGGAAACCTGGATAATTAAATTTCCTTAAGTATTTTTGATATTTAAGGCAAGTTCAACATGCCTGGTTTCCTCAAGTTCTTCAAACGTCTGACAGGGTGGACTTACCAGCCTAACAAGCAAAATCTTTCTAAGCACTTAACTCTTGCAAATCAAATAAACTAAAGTTAAAATGTCATAAATTAAGTTTTCTCAAACACTGTAATTCTTTTTTTACAGGCTAACTCCCAATCCTTAAACCTTTCATCTTAAAAATCTCAAATCAGAAATGAGGAGTCATTTAAAATGGAAATCAGAAGACTGTTTTTATTTAGATTCCTTTAATATGCCCCATATTCTTTTAAGTATTATAAATATACAGAGATTATCCCAGTGATCACAAAGATTTCATCCTGTACTTAAGTATTCATATTGTGATTTACTCCCTCAGCTCCCCTCCTCTTTTTAAACCTTCCCAACGATTTAAAGTCATTTGCTCCCAACGAAGGGGAATGGGTTTGTCATCTCCAGTGGGCTCCCAACCATCATACGGGTTCAAGAGCAAGACGCAGGGATGTTCACATAGTATTCCAGAATGGAATGATTGTTCCAGAGCCATAGCTGGATACACGGTAGTTCTTTCCGCTGTGTACCCTGGGTCCCTTGAACCTCTTAGCTGGAATCTCATTTGACCATGCAGCCAACACAGATCCTTTGTGTTCCTTTCACATTTCCGTTGTAATCCATTTCTGTAACCCCTTTCGATATTGCTCACTTGGACCTGGGTCAGTGGACTTTGGTACCCCGGGTGCAGGTTGTACCTAATTGCCTTTGCCACTTGATTTGATGCAACTAATGTTCTTCCTGCCTGAATGAATTCTGCATGCTTTCTACATTTTTCCCATCTGACTCTTCAGCCACATGTCTGGAGTCATTTTACAAACAAATGGCAGTTCCCAGTTCGGGAGCACAAATACACCAGGTGACAGAAACCAAAGCAAACTAGTTTTGAGCAAAAGAAAGGAATTTATTAATTCTTACTTCCAGCCACCCAGGGGGTGCTTCTGTCTCCCCAGAGCCTCAGGTATGGCTGGATAGAGGTGCCCATGTGACAGTCATTCCTCTCGACTCTGCTTCCTTCTGTGCTAGCTGCCTTCTCGGGCAGGTGAGGGCAAAGTGGCCCCTGGAGGTTCAGACTCCCTCTGCACCTCTTGCAGAGTTGTGCTTGGTTCTTCTCGGCATCTCCTGTGTGGTCATGCAGGCTGGGGGAGTGCTGTCTTTAGGCCAAGTTAAAGAGATCATTCCAGCACTTGACAGCTCTTCAGAAGTTTATGGGCGCCGTGAGTATCTGAGAGGGGCCCAGAAGAGCCAGCGTCTGGCCCACGTCCCCTTATTAGGGCAGCACCGTTATCCCAGGGCAGCTCCTGCAAGGACTTTACCTTCAAGTCCCATCTTGAAACTCACTGACTCTGATCTGGGTGGCTCGTGATCCCTTACACCCTGAATTTGGGGGAGAGGACAAGTGGGAAGTAACTGATTTTTACATCCAAATGGACTTGCCAGTATCCCAAAAGATCCAGAAGGGAGGGAGACATGGCTGGTTCTCCATATGCAGGGACAGCTGGTCTCTGGCACAAAGAGAGCTTCTTGCTCAGCCCGGGCTGCCCTCGGTGTCACTGCATCCTCATCCCCGGGGCCCTCATGCCCGCCTTCCGTGGCAGCAGCCCCTGGCTTCTCCCCATCCGGGCCGGCTCAGTCAGGGCAGCCCCAAGATGCTACGGGCACCGATGTGGGAAACATCACGTTTACAATAAGCGCCACATGCCCTTCTGGAATAACAGCTTGGTGTTGAAAGGCCATACGGGAGGAGCGGGTACAATTTCAAAGCAAAAACTCCGGGGCTTGGATTCATGGGCATCTGTTACTAACTTCCCGCCTTCTCCCTGCCAGCCACACTCCTCTCTTCAATCCTCTTTCTTCTTCACTGGATTATAGGAAATTTTAGATATATTAAATTGCTAACCCCAGAGAGCAGATGCAATTAAAGACTCCTGTGACTTTTTTTTTTTTTTTTTTTTAATCATCAGGAGAGCCGATTTGGGTCCTTTTTCATCTGTTAGGTCATGCTCTCCCCAGCAGAGCTTTACATGGTTGCCAGCCTAGTGGTATCATCCACGTGTCCCCCATAAAGAAACTGAGGCCTAGGAGTTGTGGCTTGTCAAAGAATGAGCTGGGGGGAGGAGGCCGAGCTCAGAGGCCACAGATGGTGGTAACTTATTGTCGGAGCTTGTCCTGTCTTTCCTCTGCATAGGATTTCAGCCCAGAGGGGTTTGATAAGCATGTACCACGCGCCTGGAGGCAGAGGGGACATGGCTCACAAAGGGGTGAGGTTGACATTGCTGCAGCATCGCCCTGCAGGTGGAGGCAGAAGTGCGGAGATGGCCTGTGGATAAGACCCTCCGAGCCTCGGCCTCCTCCCGAGGGAGTGAGCCATGTCATATTCTGGTGTGCCCTGAAAGCTGACATGGTGGAAAGCCATTTGGCATCACAGTAAAGAAGGTGGCTCTGGAGTCAGAACGGCTGGACCCAGGTGCTGTTCCATCTTTTACTGGCTGTCTGGTCCAGTGCAACCTTGCCTGCCTGCCTTTCTTTTTTCTTTCAAAGATTTTATTTTATTTTAGAGAGAGAGCACACACGTGAGTGAGGTGGGCAGGGGAGCAGAGGGAGAGGGAGCGGGGAGGAATCTCAAGCTGACTCTGTTCTGAGTGCAGAGCCCGACCCTGGGCCGGATCCCATGACCCCAAGACTGCGACCTGAGCCGAAACAAGAATCAGGTGCCCAACCAGCTGAGCCACCTGGGCACCCCACCTTTCTTACCTTTCTAAGCCTCAGTGTCTCCACCTGCACAATAGGAAAACAAGAATACTCACCTTTTCCCACTAGATCAAGTAGATCAGGTTATATTTATATACGAAGCTTACTTTGTAGTTCACTCGACTTCTCACTCCCATGAGTTTAAATTCACAAGTATTTACTGAGCACCTGCTCTATGCCTGCTACCCTGCAACCAAACAAATGAGAAAATGTGGCAGGCTTGGTTGGGGTGCAGGACGTGGGCATTGTAGGCCCAGGGACCAGGGGAGGCCTTTCTGAGGAGGTGACGCTTGACAAGGAGGCAGGGGCGTGTCCAGGAAGAGGGACAACAACTGTAGAGTCTTGAACCCAAGAACCCTGTTGGCATAGAAGCAGCCCATGCGACCGGAGCCAGTGAGCGATGAAGAGGTGGGCCCGAGGCAGGACTGGAGAGGGAAGTCGGATTGGAGGCTCTTGAGCACCAGAGGAAGGAGTTTGGGCTTTAAGTGCCTGAGAAGCCCCTGGAGGGGTAGTAAGCCGTGGAGCCAGAGGATGTGATTCATGTTTCAGAACGATGGTCCTGGCTGCTATTGAGAATGGACTGTTAGGGAAAAGTGGGGCAGGGAGCCCAGCGGCCTCTTCGCGGTTGCCCAGGCAGAGCTGAGACCAGCTGGAAGTGCAGACAGCAGGAGAGGTGGAGGGCTGGGCACGCGCGGATACATTTTGCAGGTAGACGCCGTAGGACCAGGGGATGGGTTAAAAGTCTTGGTGGCGGTGGGACACGAAGAGGGGAAAGAAGAACCATTGTTTGGAGGTTGGACTTGAGCGGTAGGGGTGGCCTCAGTGGATTTGTGGGCTGGGAAATGAACTCTGTTTTCGATGTGTCCTGGGATGCTGTTAGATTTAGAAGCGCTAATCGAATTGACAGGTGTCTGCTGACTTCTGGGGCTTTCCTTCCCTTGGCATTTCACTCCAGGAGTGGAGTCCAGAGAATTCGTAGAGCAGCTCATCTTGGCACTGTGACCCCGGAGAGAGTGCCGCTCTTGACTCTGTCTGTTTCCAGCACTAGTCCCCAAGCCCACCACTCTTCCTCTGCCGCTAGGTCTGCGAAGTAGCCATTGGCTTCCACAGAGTTGCCAAGATGGAGTTGAGGACGGGGTAGGAGGCAGGTAGGGTCTTCAGCCCCCCCTGCTCAGGAGAGCACGCTCCATGTGGGGGACGGTCCGTCTCAGCCACTACACCCAGCAGCCAATCCAGAACAGCAAGGATAGACGGTGCCCTGGAGGTGAGTCACGTTAGAGGCAAAAGAACTTCGTCTGGGGCTTTATGACACGAGGTGCCTTCGGGGCTGGTATGCACTTGTCTGTATTGTTGGCCTGAGCTGACCCAGCATGAGGTTTGGGTGCTCAGGATGTGTTTGTCTCGGCAGCTGGGATGACAGCAGCTCCGTCAGCAGTGGGATCAGCGACACCATAGACAACCTCAGCACCGATGACATCAACACCAGCTCCTCCATCAGTTCCTATGCCAACACACCTGCCTCCTCTCGCAAAAACCTGGATGTGCAGGTAAGCAACAGGCTTCTCCTGCAGCCCCTGCCAGCAGGGGGCCTCGGGCTTGAGGACCAGGGGGCCATTTGGGGTGAGCAGCATCCCCAGGTCCATGAGATGAGGCCTGATCACCTGCTCACTGCCTGTGCTCTCATCTCACTAGTCCTGGCCTCCACCTGCAGAGAAAGGAGGGGTCAGGCAGTGGGGCACTAGAAACAGGAATGGGGAGGCCTCACCGTTGTCTGTGAAGGTCTTGATAAAAACCTGTTTCCTTCCTGGACTTTCATTTCACAATCTGTTTTTGTTTTGTTTTGTTTTAAAGAGGATGCTGGACTCATTTGGTCATTCTTAGCCTGGAGTGTGTGTCTTCTCCTAGCCACAGTGAGCCACCGCTGTCCAGGGTACATGCCAATCTCCCCAGAGTGATGGGGTGGGAGCAAACGTTGACAGCCTTGGGCTGGAAGACCAATAGCTCCTGACCAGAGGCTGGGAAATGTTGGTCTGAAGGTCACGTCCTCATGCTGATATTTGTCCATTGGCTTATGGTATCCCCTTCTTTTAAACCAGATTCCATTTCAAGTTTTATATCTATCTATCTATCTATCTATCTATCTATATTTATTTTAAAGATTTTATTTATTTGAGAGAGAGAGTGTAAAAGCAGGGGGTTTGCGGCAGGGAGAGGGAGTAGCAGACTCCCCGCTGAGCAGAGAGTCCAACGTGGGGCTCGATCCCAGGACTCTGGGATCATGATCTGAGCCGAAGGCAGATGCTTAACTGACTGAGCCACCCAGGCACCCCTGATTCCGTGTCAAATTTTAAAAAATTGCATTATTTCACATGAAAATGAGATTCTGGTTTCTCTTAAAGATCAGAATATATTGCTTTCTTGAGCCTACATTCTCCACATGGCAACAGTCAACAGGTGTCCAAGTGTCTGCCCCCTTCAGACAGGGAGCCCTTGTTCCAGCATGCCCCAACTGCTCCTGCTTCAATATACCTGCCAGACCCCAGGGTGCTTGAGTTTTCAACCCCTACTTTAAAACACTGAGACTGTATGTCTCGGATACTGTGCTCCCTTCTGTTTGCTTCCAAAGTGGTTTCATGTGGGTGTTTTCACTGACCTTCATAGCGCTCCTTCGTGGGCAGAGGGGTTGGTTCTAGCAAACCCATTTTACTAGGAGAAAAGTGAGGTGCCATCCTCATAGCCAGTCCCCAAGTTGGGACTGACCTGTGCAAGGACTGGTCAGCTGTGGTGGCCCTGGCTTATGTGGCCTGGGATCTTTTTTATGATGGGTCCTTCCCACCGGTGGGGGCCAGTGCCTCCGGTGACACCACTCGAAGCTCTGATTGGGACACAGTCTCCCAGAGGAGCTTGGGGGAGGGCAGAACTGACACTTGCCCCCTTCCTTCACTCCCTTCCACACCAGCTTCCTTTCTCACTTGTTTCTCAGCGAGACAGGAGGTTCTTTGGAAATTTCTATGCTTTCAAAGGTATCTCTTTTTTTTTTTTTTTTTTTTTTTTGAAGACAGGGCTAAATAAAGAACGTGTCAGAGTGTGGGAGTACTTGTGTCCCACAGAAATGTGGACCTTGACTGCCTGAGGAAATATGTTGGGTGTTGCCTCTGGGATTGCCTGTGATTTCTTGAATTTGCACTTTCTCCAGAATTTCTAATTATTTTTAAGTGAGAGTTGAATTGTGATGGTAGTGGTGAAGAAAAAACACGACCCAGATGAAGGAGGTGCAAGATGTTGGGGGTGCTGATAATATTCTATATCTTGATCTGAGTGGTAGTTATGGAAGTAGGTTAATTTTATAAGACGTATTCAGGCTATATACTTAATATTGTGTGTGTAGTATATGAATGCTATACCCCATTTTAAAAGGGTAATTAAAAAAAAGGAACCATACCTAAGCCACACTGCTTGAGAGTGATCACTGTTTGATCAGTGATCAGACACAAGTTAGAAACACAGCCAGCCTGTGTCCCTGCTGCCTAACCCCTGCCAACTTTTTTCCTTTCCTCGTGGACACTAATTTTTTTTTTTTCTGAGAGTCTTTTAAATTTCAGGGTAACAATAACAAGCTCTTAGACTCTCCTTAGATACTGAGGTGGGGAACCAAGAGAGGAGAGAGACAGACAGACTGAGGGGGTTGCGGTTTGTGGAGAGAGAGGGAGAAAGAGGATGGGGGAGGGAGGGAGAGATGAATATCCGTAGGTTTCTCTTTTGTTTACTTTTGGAGGTAGGAAGAGTCTTGCTTTTAAGATGCAGGTTGAGCCAACAAAAGGGTTAGAAGAATCTCTTGTCTTTGTTTCCCTCCCACAAAGGTAGGATTGGCATCTGTTTTCCATATTGATACAGAGTAAGCATCGGGGATTTACAAATGATTTCCTCTCTGATAGACTCAGATTTGGCTGAGGCCAGTGCCGCCTCTTTGACCAGCTCTTTGCCTTCGTCTAGAAAATGTCACATCAGAAAAGGTTCAAGAATACTACACAAACGTGTCTTTTGATCAGTTTCAGAAGGTTAATTTCAAGGGATGGAAGGGGTTTAATATTCATTGGGTTGGTTTGTTTTGTTTTTGTTTTTTGGGGGGTGTCTTTTTTTGCTATAAAACTGCCTGAATTTGAAATATTTAAATAAAAACTAAGCCAGTAAGTCTTGGAATACGATCAATGCAGACTTGCACCAGTAGTTACTAAGATTCCCAGGGAGGTGGTTTCTCTGGCATCCCTTTGTTCCTGTCCGGGGAGTATCTCCAAATATTTGAATCGGCGTAAATTGCAGCCTTGTCCCCTCCTCCCCTCATCCCACTCCGAGGAAAGCCAAGGGCCATTACTCCTCTCAGAGCAGCACCAGGCAACGGGAAGATGTGCGCTGCCATCATTCCCCGGGGCTCGTTCAGGTTTCCGTTGCAGCCCGGCTTCCCGACCGAACGGGGAGCGCGCAGTGTCCCAGGCGAGGCGGGGAGAGGCGGGGAGCGGCAGGAAGCCGCAGCTCAGCAGTCTGCCGGGAAAGCAGGTTGAGGACAGGTTGCCTGGCCAGCTTTGCCTATTGGAAAAGCTGCTGAGGAACTGCTGAAAGGAAATCCACCCAAGGAACAGGGAAGTTGTGGTCTGGAAGCCCAAGGAGCAACCTTGTTAGCGGAGCAGATCACAGGGGAGCTGTCCTTGAGAGACGAGAGCCCCCTTTGTCTGTGAGTGACTGTTCTCCGCAAGGATGTGGAGGGGCACTGAGGGTGCCCTCGGCAGGACGCACATGCCCAGGTGTCCGGCACCGGGCCTCCCATCACTGCTCCCCAGCTGGGCAGAGAATCTCCTGGCTTGAGGTCTGACAGCCTTTGGACGGACTTCCTCCATGAGGACTGGTGAGTCCAGTTGGGCAGCCAAACCAGGTTGCCGGGTTAGGGAGAAGGGGTTGAGCTGCTGGTTCTGTGGCATCCTCGGATAAGCTAATCAGCCTCTTCAAGCCTCTGCCTCCTGGTCCGTAAAATCACAGCAATTAAGGAATGTGGTAGTGACATGGAAATACTTTATCTGAATGTGGTCTCGTGGTATTTCATTGGTACTCAGGAGTCTTCTTTTTTTTTTCTTTTTTCTTTCTTTCCTTCCTTCCTCTGGATTACCTGTCCGCCTGCCTCCCTCCCTCCATTCATGTCAGTAACCAGAGTTTGACTGTGTTCTTAATATATCTTGCAATTCATTTTATATTTTGCAGCATTTTATTTTTAGGACAGAGGACTTGTAACAAACACCTCTCTCTCCCCCACGTAATCATCTCATCTGTCCATTCATGTCCGTGGTCATTCAGTATTTCCTCTCAGTCTGTCGAAGGTTCCATTCCAGGTGCCAAGATACAGAGGAGCGTATATCAAAATTCCTTTCGTTTTCACTGCCTGTGAGGTTTTTAATATATGAGAGGAGGAAGATAATTCCACGTGAGTTTAACTTTTGCTACTCAAGGAAATAAAATTCTGAATTCTGTGGCAAGGATCCCTGTCCTTTGTGAGGCCTCGAGTGAGCCTGGAGCTCTCTGGCTGTTCTCTGGATGTTGGTCTGGATGCAGGGATAGGGTTTGGCTGGGGGCAGGCAGGGGTGGCCCTTTGGCCCACCTGCTAGGTGCTGCTGCTTGTGACTATAGGCAAGTTACTTTCCTTCTTCCCCCCTCTACTTTCCTGGTCTGTAGAATATGGATAATAGCACAAGCTCAGAGGATTAGATGAGCTAATAATGTATGCAGAAGTGCCAACCTAGCAAGAGAAGTGGCAGGTGATAATGCTGATGCTGACAATTAGCTCTGTGATGACTGCAGTTACAGCTTGAGCCAGTTCAGCGTCTTGATCAGCAGGGGATGTGGGCGTGAAGAAGGCAGTGTCTTGGCTTCTAGAGGCTTGTGGCCCAAGAGCTGGAAAGACGAGTACCTTGTTCACCCTCATGCAGGACAAAAATGGAATAAAGACAACCAAGTGCTTGAGGTTTTCAGAGGTGGGAGAGTTGGTGACAAAAGAGCCACTGTGTGAGTCCCTCCACATTTAGTGACAACTGTCTACCCTCTAAGACGCCTGTCTGTTGCATCTCCATTTTATGCACAGGTCATGACCTTAGAGGAGGTAACCCACTCCCTCCAAAGGAGGGAGCACCCAGTACCTGAACTCAAACTCCAAGCCCGTGTTCTCCCCAACACATCAGGCCACGTGGCCCACCTTGGTTCCACCCTGTCACTCTCAGATCAGCCTCCCTTCTGTGGTCCCTGAGCAGCCTGGGCCCTCAGTGGTGAACCCTCCAAAATTTCAGGCCTTCTCCCCACCTACGTTTGGTTGTTTCCCTACCTTCCCTCAGGAATGTTGAATGAGTAAGTGTACTTCCAGTTAGGGACAATAGGAAAATCTTGCCAGAATTAGGTGCCATTTGAAATGAGAACAACTGATGAGGGCATGGAGAGCCAAGAGAAGGATACAGCTCTTTGTACATCCCCAGGCAGCTGTCCTGCTACCCTTCACTTGTCAGCTCTGGGAACAGAGAGGCTAGGAATTTTTCATCTTTTTTTGTTTTAAAGATTTTATTTATTCATTTGATGGTGAGCGAGCACGAGCTGAGGGGGTAGGGGCAGAGGGAGAGGGAGTAGCAGACTGCCCACCGAACAGGAAGCCTGACACGGGATTCGATCCCAGGACTCCAGGATCACGACCCGAGTCAAAGGCAGACGCCCAACCGACTGAGCCTCCCAGGTGCCCCACTTTTTCATCTTTTGTTCCCTATTGGTGCTACCGAATGATCTGGCACATAAATCAGGAAGGTTTTGTTAAGGAATTGTGAACGTAAAACCAATAGAGTGTCCCAGGCCTGCTGTGCAGAGTAAAGCTGGGAAGGCTACCTCCCTGGGCCAGCCAGGTTGGGGCTGTGACGGTTGGGTGTTTGTTCATTCTAGAGGGGGGATCCGAGTCATAGTCCTGGGCCAAGACCATGTGCACTCTCTCTGCCACTGGGTAAATCAGAGTTGTAGGGGTCGCACCCTGGAGCTGCTCCAGCGCTGGAGTTGGGGAACAGGGGAGAACCTACTGGGTGGAGGAATTGTGTGAGGTGCTGCTAGGCATGCAGAAGTGTCTCATGTCCTTGGCCTTATTCTCCAGGAAGGCGGCAGTGTGGCATAGTGGTTAAAATCTGGGCTCTGCATCTAAGACTCCCTAGAATCCTTGGATCTCCATTTCCTCACTGTGTGGTCTTGCGCAATTTTCTACTCTGTACCTCAGTTTTCATATGTAAAATTGAAATACGAACTGTAACTTCCTCATGGATTCTTGGTGAGGATTAAATTAAATAATAAATGAAAAGCGCTTTGGCCCAGTGCCTAGCACATAGTAAGTGCTTAATAAATGTTAGTTGTCACTGCTACTACTCTTAGCATCACTACAGTTTGATTAGGGAAAGTAAGATATGGGAACATGCAAAGAATAACTAATATAGTAACCCAGAATGTAGTTAAGTGCTAAGTTTTCAGTATTTCCTGGAGTATGTTAGAATGTGTCAGAATGTACTTGAACATAAACTCCAGGAAGTTAATGACTTGTATTTGTTCTTATTCATTTACTACAATGGGGTCCCAGGCCCCATGAGTTTGCCTGGCATATGGTGGCACCCAGGTAGTACTTGCAGATTGAATGCTTCTAAAGGCAATTTCTTTCCTGCCTCAGGACCTTTGCATGTGCTCTTCCCCATGGCTGGAATGCTCTTCCCTAAACTCTTCTCAGTAAGTTTGTTCTCACTCTTCAGGGCACTTCTTCAAAGGGGACTTACCTGACCACCGTCCCTCATCCTCCCCCTCATCAACTAAATTACATCAGTGTATTTTTTTCTCTTACTCCTTGTCCTTTTTCTTATAAAACCTTCATAATTCATAATTACTCATTTGTATTTATTTTTCCAAACTCTGCCTCTGTCACTGGATTGTAAACTCCAGGAGGGATGGGACTTAATCAGACCCGCGGGTCCTCAGACCTTCCATGGCACCTGGCAAATGGCAGGCTTTGAGGAGTTCTGGTTGAAGGAATCTACTGGAAGTGTTTAGAGGAAGGAACATGGGCTGGAGTAGTTGGGACAGGGAGTGGGTAACGTTAGTCTCCGCTCATCTATAAAACTGAAGTGAAGGCAATACTATGTACTGTCGTGATGCTCCTTAACCAGAGAGTGGTCAGAATCAGAGATCGTTTTGTTAAAGTGCGCTGTAGCTTGAAAAGGATGTGTTCGTTGGTTCCCTCCTTTACTCATCAAGCCTTGATGGAGCTCCTGCTCTGTGTTCAGATGTGGGAACACCCCGTCTGTGTCCCTTGCCACAGCTGAACGGGGGGATGCCCGCAGTCAGGGAGTGAGTCTTTTGTCCCCCCTCCTATTCTGATGCCTAGTACCCAGAGGGAACTCAGTATGTGTTTGACGAATGACCGAACAAGTGAAGGCACCATCAGGTGGCTGCGATGGAGGACTGGAATTTAGGGAGGAGTGCAGGGTTGAGGGGTGAGAGAGAGGCGGTGGTGGTGACCAAGAGGTGACTTAACTGGGGCTGCTTGTCTGTATTCAGCTTTGCCCCATACAGCAGTGTATCCACAGAGGAAGGCATCGATACTAGCTAGTACTGGTCTTGGATGAAAGGCGTTAGGCCAGATTCTTGCTGGGTAATCATTCTGATTTCCTGCCCTGCTGGTGTTGCCCACTGTTGGTAGTTAAGTATAGCCAACACGGGCCTTGTCACTCAGTGTGGCCACCCTAAAGTGTTGCTAACTCCCACCCGCATTCACTGCACTGTTTCTCCCTACTGGCATCCCCTTGGACTGGCCCCAGCCCCCTAGGGAGGCCCCCAAAGCCTTCTGGTTAGCTTTGTGCCTTTTCACTGCGGTGAATCATTAACATCACGCTTCTGTCCCCTCCTGGGTTCCATGGCCAGCAGGTCAGGGCTCTTCCGAAGAAAGCTAGCTAATTATATCCCTTGTCTGAACCAAATCCCACAAGAGGAGCAAAGCAGTGGCATATAAATGGAGCCGGGCGGGAGCAGGCACCTCTGGCTTTTGAGGATTTGTTTTCTCCCGGCCCCTCTCTCTCTCCCTGATCCATGTGGAACTAGCAGCCGCCCTTGCCTGCTCCGTCTGCGTGTTAGGCTGTGGCGCTGTGCTGTATTCAAAGATCTCGCTGCTAGTGGAGTGATAGGAAGACAGCAGAACAAAAGGAAACAGGCCAGGAGGCTGCATGCTGGATGAAGAGAGGTCTCCGGAGTTAGAGGTGCTTGTTGCCAAGTGCCAGAGAGTTGGTGGCTGAATTCTCACCCCGTCTCGGTCTGCTCACGTTTCTCCTCCGTGGGGCTCTGTCCCCCTTTCCCTCCCAGCCCTTCCCACTCTCCTTCCTCACTTCCTTCTAGGACATAGTTATATTCTGTACTTTACTCCAACCAAAAAAAAAAAAAAAAAAAAAAAATCAGGCTTTCTAGCAAGATAACCAGCCTGTAAAGGCCCGGACACTTTCAAGTAGTCATCTGTCATTGTATTGGCATTCTCGCTCTGGGCTGAGCGGCTCCCGGCCTGGGATTCTGGAAGGCCTAATTCAGCGTCTCATCCACAGACCGACGCTGAGAAGCATTCACAGGTGGAGAGGGGTTCCCTGTGGTCGGGCGATGATGTCAAGAAGTCAGACGGAGGCTCAGACAGCGGCATAAAGATGGAGTCTGGGTCTAAGTGGAGACGGAATCCCTCAGACGTGTCTGACGAGTCTGACAAAAGCACGTCGGGCAAGAAGAATCCGGTCATCTCCCAGACGGGCTCGTGGCGGCGAGGCATGACCGCGCAGGTGGGCATCACCATGCCGAGGACGAAGGCGGCTGCCCCAGCAGGCCCACTCAAGACCCCAGGAACTGGTGAGTAAGAGGCTGTGCTGCCTTGCATCTGCATTTGTCCGTCTGAAATCCAAAACCTGCAGTCACTCGAGCAAGAGCTTCAGTCCCCATCAGTACTCAGGTATTTCTTCTTTGAGTTTAGACTCTGCTAATAACTAGCTTTCGGAAAGGTTCACATCCCTACCTTTTCAAAAGTGGAAATAGGTAAGTGTGCAAGCCTCAAACTCCGAAGATGGTTCAGCTACCGAGGTGTGTGGAATGGGTTTAACCAGGCGCTAGGGAAGAACCAACACGCCCACGTGCAAGCTGCTCAAGAGCATGCGTTTACAAGCTGCCTTTATGTCAAGTTTGTGTTGCCCATGATTTAGGGATGTGTGTAAACAAGGGTAGTGTTTTTGCAGAAAGGCAGAGGTGCCCCCTGAAAATGTTAAGGAGAGCCTTTTAATGGACAGAGAGGGAAGAAAGAAAGGTCAGTAGAAGGCAGGATCTCTTGCCCAGACATATCAGTGATTGGCTGGCTTCGCTTTGTTCTGGGTAAATTTAGGCTGCTTTGCAAATGAGTAGAATCATTGACATCTCCTGGAAGGCTCATGGTGACAGTAGTAGGCTCGATAATCTTTACAAAAAGCCTCCTCCTTTCCCCAAGGAAAAAGTGAACCAGTTCTTTGGAGGAGGGGAGGATTGTAAGCAGGTGGGGCTGTATGTGCTGGCTTCTTGGTGTGCACGCTAACCTTGCTGCTTTCTCCCTTAGGAAAAACAGATGATGCAAAGGTGTCTGAGAAGGGAAGACTGTCTCCCAAAGCCTCCCAGGTGAAGCGCTCCCCATCAGACGCAGGCCGCAGCAGCGGTGATGAGTCCAAAAAGCCCCTCTCCGGCAGTTCCAGGACCCCCACTGCCAATGCCAATAGTTTTGGATTCAAGAAGCAGAGCGGCTCGGCCGCTGGGCTGGCCATGATCACAGCCAGTGGGGCTACCATCACCAGCAGGTCAGCCACACTGGGCAAGATCCCCAAGTCATCGGCACTCGTCGGTCGGTCCGCTGGCCGGAAGACGAGCATGGACGGGGCTCAGAACCAGGACGATGGGTACCTGGCTCTCAGCTCCCGCTCCAACTTGCAGTACCGGAGTTTGCCAAGGCCCAGTAAGTCCACCAGCCGCAACGGGGCCGGGAACAGGTCTAGCACCAGCAGCATCGATTCCAACATCAGCAGTAAGTCCGCGGGCCTGCCGGTGCCCAAGCTGAGGGAGCCTTCCAAAACGGCCCTGGGCAGCTCTCTGCCCGGTCTGGTCAACCAGACAGATAAGGAGAAAGGCATCTCATCCGACAATGAGAGTGTGGCTTCCTGTAACTCGGTGAAGGTGAACCCGGCGGCCCAGCCTGTGTCCGGTGCGGCTCAGGCGACGCTCCAGCCAGGCACCAAGTACCCGGACGTGGCCTCTCCCACGCTCCGCAGGTAAGCGGGTCGATGGCGCTGAGCAGAGCTGGAGTACATGGAATGGCATCCCGAGTGAATAATTTTTTTTAGTTCCTCAGTGAAAACAGCTCCTGCGTTTCTCCACTTCTGTTTAGTCAGAGCCTGCCAGCGATTTTGTAGTCTGCTGATTATTTCCCCACGCAGGGAGGAAGAACCTAAGTGTCTGAATCAGTCATCCTGGGTCCGAATCCTGAGTCCACCTTAATTAGCCACCATGTATCCTTTCTTAACAATTCTGTTTCGGTTTCCTCATCTGTAAAATGGGAACACCTACCTGAGATTTCATGTGAAGATTAACCTACATAGCCATATCTGGCCCATAGTAGGTGCTCAGTCAAAGCTAGCTACCGTCCAAGATGAGATCTTAATAATCCCCCTAGACCCCGCGTGGGTATATAAGGGGAAGGCAGAAGATCTTCCCTCCTCCCCTTGTCTTATTAATTCTGTGGCTGAGATTCTTCATCATTCTGCCAGACCGTGAGCTCAGCCAGATCCTTCTTCTCTCAACCAGCCCAGTATTCCCCCTGCCACATACTTTTTTATACTGCATGCTTAATTCCAAATTTGTTTCTGAAATTTTAGCTTTCTTAAAAAAAAAAAAAACCTTTTAAAGCAGGAGCGTTTCTGAACAAGAGAAATTGATTTCTTTCTTATTCCCTTAAAAAGGCATTGTCCTGCATTTCCACACTGAATGGAAATTTTTATGTGAAAACAGTGTTATTTTTTAAACAGTTCCTTTCTAAATGTATAAGCTTTTGCTTGCTCATGTTATCTCATTATCATATCTGCTGGACCATCCTCAAACTGCACACTCTAGGACAGAGCTTATCTTACCTTCCCAGGAAATGGCTTATCCTAGGAAAGAGTATAAGTACTGGATAGAAAATTAAGTAGTGAAAAATAAAGATTATGTGCCCATGTACATATTTGGGGGTGAATAGGAATGTTTGAAAAGACTTCAGAAGAAGCATGTCACGTGAAATGTGTAATGAAGCAGTTCCCTGTTCTTTGTCTAGACTTGATTATTAGAATTTCAGTAATGATTATTTTTTCAGGGGAAGGTCCTATTGGGCTGCTCTTTGTTGTTTTAACAGGTTGCCTTATAAATGAAAATTTTCTCTGCTTCTTGCCTCAAGTATTATGTGTAATAGTCACTCGGTATTAGAGATTTCCTTTAGTAACTACAAAGGTATTTTACTGGACCCTTGGGCTACTGTAATAGAATACTTGAAAATGCATGCAAATTCTTAGGCTTGCATTGAACATCTTTCAGCCAATTCCTGTTAATTACATTTTTCCTAAATCATTAAGAGGTGTTCTCAATTTCCTCTTTGTGCATTAGTACAGAGAAGAGAAATCTTAGATCAAGTGATAGCTCTCTTCAAATGATTTGAAGGACTAGCAGACAAAAGATCGGGCTTTTTCTGTGTAGTTATATGGAGGAGAATTAGGGGCAATGAGAAAAAGTGAAGAAGATAGATTGGATTTTGGTTTTCTAGTGATTGGAAGGGCTTCACAGTGGAATGAGTTACCCTTAGAAGTAGTGAGGTTCCTGTTACTGGAAGTATGTAAGCACGCCAAAGCCAAGATTCTACCAGAAGATATCTCATTCTCTGGTTGTCATCAGGCAAAAAAGAGTTTTCTAATCTGTCACCAGATACTGTAGTGAGGATTGATTATGTGTATGTATGTTTGTTCTTACAATTATTGGGATTTTTAAGGATTCCCAGAAGAGAACAAAGATCAGACTCATGCCATGGAGTAGCTGGGTGCAAGGCAACCTGCCTCTCATGATATGTAGTAGTTTTGTCACTACAGAGATGCACATTCCACGAGGGTTTCGTGGATGGAATTACTTGCATTCTTAGAGCGTGTACCAGTCCTTGGACTTTAAGACAGTTCTGCCATTCTTCATAGAGAGTCCTGTTGCCAAAGGAAGAGAGACACACATGCCATTCTCTGTGTTTCAGATGGCACATTTTTGGTCATCAGCAGGTGGGATGACATGGAATGACATTTCTGTCCCCAAGACCCAGTGTGTCTGATCTTACATCTCATGACTCCAGCAAGATTTCTCTGTAGATCCTTAGGTAGGACTAGCCTCCCATCTTTCATGTGGGCATTCACTTGAGGAGAAATCTGTGAAGATACTTCTCCCAGGCCCCATCCAGATCTAGACTCATGTTCTTGATTGTTCATGTCATCCTTAGAGACCAAAGCAACCAAAACCTTTGGAATTGAACAGTTATAAACTGAGTACCTGCATTGTGTCCGGGGTCTCGGATACAAAGACGGCTAAGACAGCTCTTTATCCTCTAGATGTTTCCCGGGCCAGGGCAGTTTTCTAGTTACCCGATTTATGGAAATAAAGGGAAGCAAGATCTGGGACCACCATGGCTAGGCTTATAGAAAATTATTTCGCGTTGCCCTTGGGGTCTCGGCTACAGCCTAGAACTTGAAGCTGGAGCCTTGTGATACACTGGTATCCGGGCCCACTGCGTGGTGGCCTTTGCCAGTGGAGCACCATTAGCCATTTCATACTTTTAACAGCTCGGCGCCCCTCGTCGCTGGCTGTCCAACCTGCACAACCCTTTGTCTCTTCACAGACTCTTTGGTGGGAAGCCTACCAAGCAAGTGCCCATTGCCACAGCAGAAACCATGAAAAACTCAGTGGTGATCTCCAATCCTCATGCCACCCCGACCCAGCAAGGTAACTTAGAGTCCCCCTCAGGCAGCGGCGTCCTGAGCAGTGGGAGCAGCAGTCCTCTCTACAGTAAGAATCTGGATATCAACCAGTCTCCTCTAGCCTCCAGCCCCAGCTCAGCCCACTCGGGCCCTTCCAACAGCCTCACCTGGGGCACCAACCCCAGCAGCTCGTCCGCGGTCAGCAAGGACGGCCTGGGCTTCCAGTCCGTCAGCAGCCTCCACACCAGCTGCGAGTCCATTGACATCTCCCTCAGCAGCGGCGGGGGGCTGAGTCACAATTCCTCCACGGGCCTCATCACCTCCTCTAAAGATGACTCCCTGACTCCCTTCGTCAGAACCAACAGTGTGAAGACCACGCTGTCAGAAAGGTTGGTGCCGTGCGCTCGCATCTCTCTGAGAGACACCCTTCCACAAGTCAGAGGGTTTATGTTAGGAATCCCAGATGTCAGTTCTCCTTTGCCTGGGAGATGGCGCTCTTTCCAACCACTGCTGTCTTTCCGTGGGGAAGCCAGGTCGGGATGGAATTCAGCTCGGCTCTCCTTCCTGTTACCTTTTCCATCGTGGTTATTCTCAGTGCTTAGAGCTGCGGGCAGTCTCTGGGGGGCAGGTTTAATGTTCCCATTTGAAATGGCATTCCTCCTTGGAGGTCCTTCCATTTTATCTTGTTCGCTCATCAGCTGCTTGTTTCCCCTCCTCTTGTCCTTGTGCAGGCAGAGTGGGTGGCAGGAAGCGTTTTAGGCAGCGGGGTGGACTTGGTGGGCATCATGGCAGACATCCCCCTACCGAAGGGCTGCCAGCCAGAGGGATGGAGAAACTCAAAGCCGCCTCAGAGCCCTGGATTTCACGGCGGCGTGCGGTGTGTCGTGTTTATCCACGTAGGCGAGAACGCGGGGATCTGCCCTGGGACTGAGAGAAATGTTCTGATCACTGTGTGTGTAACGACCCCCCCCCCCTTCCTTCCCATCTAATGTTCCTTCTCTTATTTTCTACCTGCCTGGACTTCTAGCCCTCTCTCTTCCCCTGCTGCTAGCCCTAAGTTCTGCAGAAGTACTCTGCCCAGGAAACAGGACAGGTAATGACATTGTAGGCTGGGGACCCCACCGAGCCTCCGGGTTCCTCTGCCCATCTGTGTCAAGCCAGACGTCTTGTGTGAGGCTGTTGGCCTGAGGCTTCCGCTTGTGTTCGTGGCTCTGATGTACCCTGTGACCCCAGACATGCCAATGAGGGTCTGCTCCACTGTCCACACCAGCCCTGGAAGTGGTAGAGTCGGGCCGGCCCCTCCCTCCCCAGCTTGGGAAGGAAGCACAGCCGCTTGAACTGGGGCGGCAGACGCCCTCACTTGCATCTCTGCCTTCCTGTGGCATGTTCCTGCTTCCCAGCTCCCCAGCTTCCCACCCTTTCTCCCGTCTCTCTCCCCTCTCCCTCCCAGCCCAGAAATGATCTACCACCCACTGTGCGGCGCAGCCCTCACCTTTGTCTCCCCCACCCCTACTCCCCACGCAGCTGGTTCTCTTCCCTTCCAAAGTCCTTTCCTGCAGTTTGGCTGTTGCGTCTTGCAGGCTGTTGTGTTCTGTGTGCCTGTTTCCTGTAATGATAATGAAAAAGAGGATGTAGAGGGTTGAGGCTCTACAGACTGAGAGGCTTGCTTGCCCCTGGCTGCCCTGTGGGTGGGCCTCAGAGGTGGACACTGACCTCCAGTTTGTGGGGGAGCCACAGCTTGGCCAAACATAATAACCAGATGTTGTTTCAGCTAGAAAAAAAAAATTAATGAAAATCCTCTTCACCCCGTCAACAGCAAAAACTTTGTTTTTGTCAGACTCACAGACCAAGCCTTTAAACCCTTATTCTTTGGAAATCCAAATGCCTTGACTTTATCAGCCAGCAAGTTGTAACATGCCCCGACTCGGGCCCAGGGCTCAGCTCCGAGCTACAGCAAACTAAGAAGGACCTGGAATTCACGTTGTTACAGATGAATTCCAAATATGCAGACTGCTGGCCTCTTGACACCCTCCAGCAAGTCCCTTCTCTCACGGGAAGTCCTCGTCAATGGCATTTGGGGGTGGGCCAGAGGTAGGGGTGCAGGGAACCTGGCACCTCTCTCTCCGAGAAGCAGTGGTGCTAGTACAAGGCTGGGTGGACTGGGCAGCAGAAGGTGTGGGCTCTGCTTTGACCTGGGGCAGCCCCTGAGTTTTGCTTGGCACCTGTGGCAAAGGAGGAAGAGTTGGGGCCCAGTGGATGGCTCAGGCCTCCTGGTGCCTCGGGAGTAAGGTGGAGTAAGGTATGCTCTGGTGTCAGCCAGGCCCAGGATCAGGTTTCTCTTGTTTTCCGTGGATGTGGATGTGTTGCATGCGCAGCTGGATATAAGGGAGCACTCCCTGGTGCCGTGAGTCTCTTGCTGCAGATCTCCGGCCCCTCCCTAGCCTTTCCCTCCTTCCCTTGCCTGCTTTCCCTGTGCTTCTCTGAAGTTCTCATTTTTGTTTTAACTTTCCTACAGTGACCCGCACCTTGATAGGAACACTTTGCCTAAAAAAGGACTCAGGTATCTGCGTTTCCTCCTTCCGTCCGTGCCATCTGGTGTGGCTTTGGGGCTTGGCTGCGTGACTCTCATGGCTGGTGGGGGTTCGGGCTGGGCTGGGCTGGGGTCCCCGCTTTGGCCACCACAGCAGGACCCTCTGAAACGGGGGCTTCCCCCGGCCCCCTCTCATTCTCATCACTCCATCTGTTGGCTTTTTTGCTTGGGCAGGGGCTGTGCTTTTTCAGGCTTACTGTGGCGCAAACCATCTCATGAAGAACATCCCTGGGCAAGCCCAGAGAGCAGTGACTGCTACTCGTGGGACCGGCGGGTTCAGTCGACGAGCTCTTCACCCTGACCATTCTGCTCACGGCTGTCTTCCCAAGAGAAAGGACGTGACTCATAGCACATTGGTTAGCCAGGACACGGACAAAGGAGAGAAATATCTCCCCCCAAATTGGAAAATATTTAACTTTTCGGGCCACAGAAAATTACTAAAGGCAGATGCTTTGCCCTTCCTAAATATTTTCGTCGAAAATCGTGTCAGTTTTCGGTCCCTGACAAGACACGGGTGTGATTGGCTTTGGTGTAAAGAAAAGACTACCAGGAAGGAATGTCCTTCCATTCATCGTAAGTCATGGCTCATTTTTGGTGCAAGTCCTGGTTAAGCAAGATGCTGTAAGTCACCGTTGCTCGCGCCATCTCCTTCACTTTGCCAACCAGAGGGACTCCAGTTCTAACGCCTGCCCCATGGTCCTACTGTATGATGGTTGCGGCTGTCATTTCTCCTGCTCTTTAAACACCTCGTTCTTCGTAGCATTTGCTTCACCCTGCACTAAGCATTAAGTGCTTTTGCAAAAAAAAAAAAAAAAAAAGGAACTTGGAATGAAATGTTTCATTGCTGTCATGTATGTCTGTAGCTAATAACCTGCAGCTCTTAAGGCTGAGAGCATTTTGAGCAGTAATGGGAGGTAGGTATCAATGCTGCCTTTCAGTAGGAACTTGAGGAAAGCCAATTCTGAGAATCTAAGAATAAAAGTATTGAAAATCCTCCATCAGACGTCCTGCGGGAGGAAGTTCAGCACTGCGGCCATGGAGCGGGGGAGGTGGCAAGGCCTTTTGTGCTTAAGTTTTCTTTGTGCCTGTGAGGGCTTCTTGTCAGCACCCAAGCTAATACTTAGATCATGGCCACTCTCAAGATGAGTTTGACATGGATGCCCCGCTGTTGCCTCTAAATAGTAACTTTTTAGGAAGCTAGCCCCTCTAAATAGGAACATTTTTAAGTTATAGATACATATTTTTTTCAGTAGTGCTAGTCTATCAAAATGATGTAGCTCTGGCTTTTTAAAATTATTTTTTTAAATTTCAGAATAGAGATATGTGCTAGGCTCTCTTCGTGCAATTGATGTGACCTAGAAAATTGTCTGTCCATCACCAATAGCAGAAACATTAAGGGAGAAACCTTTTTTTGCCCCCTCTCACTCTGTCTCTCCCTTCTAGCTCCCTCCCTCCCTACACATTCATGTGCAATGCCAAGACACCAGCAACTCCTTTTCTTGAGTCAAAAGAATCCCTCTGGTTCCATAATCAGTAGTTGCCCCACGGTAATCTGTGTATAAGTCCAAAGGTACTCTGGCCGCTGGGCACTTCAGAAATTTGAGATGCTGCCTGCAGGCATGATGAGAAGAGCATGGATTTTGGAATCAGACACAAAATGGATTGAAATCTCAGCATGTGATTTGAGGCAGCCCCCCCCCCCCCCCCCCCCCATTGAATGTAAAACGGGAAAAATAGCATCTGCATTGCAGGGTGGGTGGGAGGTGTTGGCGAGATGTTTCTGAAGGCACCCAGCACATTGGAGACATTGAATACACCATTACCAGATAACGTGACCTAATAAATGAGGAGGTGGACCCCATGACTTCTGTGGCACCCAGTGATTTGGGGTTCCTGTTACGGAGACGTACTGATGCTACACTGCAGCGAACCTAAGCATCGGTGTCCTCACGCCTTCCAGCATGTCTGGTTTCTGAAACACTGGGACTTGCGGCCACTTAACGTGCTCTCGAGAATGCAGATGCCACGAGCTATCTAATTAAAACTTCCTCGAAGCTCTGACAGCAGCTCCTTTTGTTGCTTCAGTCCTGTCAAGGTGGGGGCTTTGAAATGACACTATCATGAATCAACATGTTACAGATACGCCCAGGGACGGCTCCTTTGAGCATTTACCGATCTTGCTCCCTTTATGTATTCCCTTCACACTGAAAAGAATTGCAGTTTTCCCCAAAGGCAGCCAAGTAGCAAAAAAGGTTTGGAGAAACTTCATAAGTTTCAGGATGTGTAGTGATGTGATTTTTTTTTTTTTTTAATAATAATCTTTGGATCTGCATTTTCTTTTTTGTCTATTTATCATCAGCTCCCCGGAGTTCATTTTCATAAGCGTCGTTCATAGTTAATCCCAGCGTAATTTCTGTCTATCCAGGTATACTCCCACCTCCCAGCTTCGCACCCAAGAAGACGCAAAAGAATGGTTACGGTCCCACTCTGCAGGAGGCCTGCAGGACCCCGCTGCCAATTCCCCTTTTTCCTCTGGCTCCAGTGTAACGTCTCCCTCCGGAACAAGATTCAACTTTTCCCAGCTTGGTGAGTAGCCACTGATCATTAGCTGTGGGGATCAGCTCCGTGGGGCAGAAGTTAATCTTGTATTTTGAAGGAGGCGTGTGGTCATTGCCATGCGGTCATATCACTCTCCATATTGATCAGCCCTCAGCAATATAGTATGATTATAGGCAGTTGAGAGCAAAAGAACGACAAAGAGAAAAGGTTTTGTTACTCTAATCAGTAATTTATTCATGTGGTAGATGTAGGTAGGCTCATAGCAAAGAGCAAACCATTCCATTTTTGAGAAGAATGTATTGTTTCTAAGACCTCTGAAGACATAGGTTTATATCTGAAGAAGTGGCAGCATATCCCGAGTTTGGTCCTCTGCATTGCTCTACTAAGGTGGAAAATAAAGATCCGGTTTTGAGTGAACAAGTATTCTTGGAGATGCCTACTACTGACATAATGCTTTGACTGGCACAGTGGGGAAAGGAAAAGAATTTGTAAGACAGCCCCTGCTGACTTGTTAATGGATTCTTTTTCAGAGAGACAAACACACCCACACAGACTCATAAACAGGGTAGAAGGGAACAATCCAAAGCTTTATATGAAACCAGGTAAAAACCAACTATGATCAGGTAGCAAGTATTATATATAGTTAGAAAAAGGGAAGATCCGTCCTGGCTAGAATTAACCAGAAAGGATGGGAGCTTGAGCCTTCAAAGGCTGATGGAGGGTGGGGGAAAGTCTTGCCCACTCTCATCTTGCTCTTTAGAAAGGCAGCCTTTTCTGAATATTGTGAATAATACACACGGAGTCTTTAAGGACAGGTGTGTGGCTTGTAATCAAGTAAGGCTTAACTTTTCCTTTTTAATTAAGTAGATACTTTGGAAATACTGTATATTATTGGAGTGGACAGGGTTTTTTTTTGTTTTGTTTTGTTTTTTAAGATTTTATTTATTTATTTGACAGAGAGACAGCCAAAGAGGGAACACAAGCAGGGGGAGAGGGAGAGGGAGAAGCAGGCTTCCTGCTGAGCCGGGAGACCGATGTGGGGCTCGATCCCAGGACCCTGGAATCATGACCTGCGCCGAAGGCAAACGCTTAACGACTGAGCCACCCAGGCGCCCCGAAATGGACAGGGTTTTAATGAAAAAGCCTGTTTGGGCCAAGGTGGTTGTGCCCCTTTGCCCTGAAGCTCTTTAGGTGCCATTACGAGCATGCCCCACTGGAGGCAGTGAGACCTGTGTTCATATTGTTCTTTCCCAGCCATAACTCTTTGAGGCAAGAGTTTCTTGTCATGCACAAATGCTTCCCATCTGATCAAAAGCCCAGTTGGACTATTTTGGGCTTTGGCTTTAAAGGGAGTTGTTCCAGATGAGCCCAGGACTGAGTAATTAGCTCATGCCTGGAAGGTGACACTGGCTTGTCGGAACGTGCCAAGTTGGAAAGCTGAGGCCCAGAGCCTTGCTTTGGAAATGACCCACCTTTCCTCCCTTATTTTTAGCTCTCAGTGTGTTATTCAAATGCTGGTGTGACAACCTTCTAGAAAACAGACAAGGGAGGGAAGTTGGCAGGGACAACAGATATGGCCGATACTAATCAGTCCCATTGTCGTCCCCATCCAGGATTTGGACAGAGACGTGAATTTCCAACCTTTCAGTTCCCTTTCTCTTTTTCCAGCGAGTCCCACCACTGTTACCCAGATGAGCTTGTCCAACCCAACCATGCTGAGGACCCACAGCCTCTCCAATGCCGATGGGCAGTATGACCCATACACCGATAGCCGATTCCGGAATAGCTCCATGTCCCTGGATGAGAAGAGCCGAACCATGAGCCGCTCGGGCTCCTTCCGGGATGGATTTGAAGAAGGTAAGCAAGGAGGGTTACCGTCTCAATAGCCTTGCTATTGCGATTTACCAAGTGAGAGGTGGTAACAGTGGTTCATGGCCCTCCATACCGAGTTCATGATGCAAGAGCCCACCTGTAAGTGTTTCCACCTCCATCACTCACTCTGGGGGTTGGGGCTGGGGAACGCTGAATAGCAGGGTCTGGCTCTTCATTCACCTTGTAGGGGGAAGAGGCTGCTGAAGAAACATGAGTGAACTTGGAGCTGACCGAGTTCCACTCGAGGCTTCTCCCTCTTGGGCTTGGGCCACAGCTTCTTGGCATGTGCCTCCATCTTGAGGTTCAGCTGCTGGCTCACCATCTTGGCAGACTGAGTTTCTGGAAAGTTAGTTCATTTCTCTGTGCTAACCTACCCGTGTAGCTCTGGGGGCCTGTGGGCAGCCGGCCTCTCCACTCCAGAATTTTCTATTTCTCAAGCACCAGTTTTTTTAAGTTTATTCAGTTATGCCCTTTTCCTTCAGGTATGCCCTTTTCCTTCTTTGCTCACTAATTGTGAATGTTTGGGGTTGGATTTTTCTGTTTTGCTCATTTTAATCAGAACGTTGGGAGAAAGTAGCTGTGGGCATCGTTGCCAGTCCTGTTCCTAATTCGGCTCATGTCTCTTTCCCTTTGTTCCTTCACTCAGGGTGGGAGCTAGGGAAGCAAGCGGTGAAAACGCTGTGGAGGGACAGCCCCACCCCCGAAGCTTCTTCCCGAAGTTGGGAATGCTAGGACACTGGAGTCAGTACTCACTGACTAGTGGTTAAGCATATGGAGTAACACTACCAGGGTTTGAATTCCAGTTTCCTGCGTCTTCGGTATCTGATCTTAGACGAGTTACTTCACCTCCCTGTGCCTCTGGTTTCTTTACTGACAAAATGAGAATGGTAATAGTACCCAGCTCATGGAATTATGAGAATTCAGCCATAGATATAAATGTTCACCCGGTAATGTCATTACATGTCCTAGCCTGTAGACTCCGCGTCAGCAGTGATGTCCTGGCAGCTGGGGCTCCCCAGCCAGGGGATGGGGACTCTCAGAGCAACTGGAGCCCGGGCTACGGCCATAGCCCTAGTTGTGCCTTTTTGCCAGTGACAGACAAAAATGGGGGAGAATGTGGGAGGGAGTCCTGGGTGCTTCCCTCTGCTCCCAGCGCCTGTGAGAGTGGGGAAATAGAAGCCCAGCTGCCTCCTCGGAGGAGAGAACAAATTTGTCTTGTTTTGTTTTATTTTTTTTTAAGATTTTATTTATTTATTTGAGAGAGAGCGAGAGAGAAAGTGAGCACAAGCAGGGGAAACGGCAGGCCAAGAAGGGAGAAGCAGGATCCCTGCTGAGCAAGGAGCCCGATGCCGGGCTCAGATGTGGGGCTCGATTCCCGGACTCGAGGATCACAGCCTGAGCCGAAGGCAGGCGCTTAACTGACTGAGCCACCCAGGTGCCCCCAAACTTGTCTTGTTTAAGAAATCCCTACACAAGCTGAGAGGGAAAGAAACAGAATAAAGGTTTCTGCTCTTGCCCAGTGTACTTGCTTATAAAAAGGGTAAAGGGTTTAGTTACAGGGCACTTGCCCCCTGGTCCATCTTCCTAGCGACATCACTCCCTTCACCCTGCTTTATGTGTCACTTTCACCCAGTGAGCTACCGTGAGCTACAGTCTGCAAATCCATATATGGAACCTGCTGGGACAGAGGATTAAGGACAGGTGGAGCCAGAGTTGCCAAGAGTGTTCTGCTGGATTTAAGAGCTAGAAATGCGTGTTGTAACCACCCCGGGCAGTCATAGTGGTGGATACGTTGACCCGAAGGTGAAGGAGTAGGCAGTTGGTCTTGAACTTTTTTCTATCCCGTGAGCTAGCCAAGCATGGCCACAGAGCGTTCCCCAGCCCGCCTGGTGACGACGCACATATGGAGTGCGTCCTGGGCCATATTCATCTTCTCTGTCGTGTGTACCTGAGTGAACCATGTTCAGGACTGAAACTTGTCCAAACAAGCACACTTCGCCTCATAAAGATCCGGGACCATTGCAGTATCATCATCAGAGAGCTTTTATTTATTCCATCTGGAATCAAGCTGTCAGGCAGCACCACCGTGGAATATCTGGGATGTCAAAGTGACATTGATTAAAAATGCTTGCCCACAAGCAGTGTCTAGACTTTTATAAACCCTAATGATTCATGGTGACGTGGAACTAAAGGGCAGAGGTAAAAATCAAATTTGGGGGGTAGAGGGTAGGGACTGCTGTCGATATACTGTGAACACATAACATTTTCATCTTTTGGGAAGGTTGCGTCAAATTGCTTTTATTCCTTCCAGGACTTATTACATTACAAAAGCGAAATAGAGCTCGTGCAGTTAGGTGTTTTTAATTCCACTGGGTGAAGGCTTCCCCCTGCCTTTTGAATTTCTAAATCCCAGGGTTATGGAAATGGGGAAAATTTCACATCTCATGTCTGGACGAAACAGAACCTCCTTACAGGAGTCAGTTAGGTATGTCATATGCCAGAAAGCAGGATAGAAATTTAAGAAGAATTAGCACAAGTGCTTGGGTGAGGTTTTTGTGGGATTTAATTAGCACTTTCCATTTTGAAGGAAGTGGGAGTCATAAATATGTAGATTAGGTACAGGCATGGCCCAGATGCAACCTTTCAAAGTTATTTCAGGTAAATTAATTTCCATCAGATACATTATGCAATCTTAGAGTCAACTTTAATAGCATACATTTAGGGAGATGCTTGAGGCATTTTGAAAATGGATGTCTTTGCCCAGGGACTTTACCAATCATCCCTAATTGCTAGTGCAATCTTAAGCAGTTCATATGGAATCCATAGGAACAGAGCGGCTTATTAATAAATAAATCTGCAACTCACTTGGGTTTCTAGCCCCTGAGTTATACTTGTGATTGAAATCCTGGCATGTCTACTGCTAGAAAAGAGACTTGGGGAAAGGGACCTGACCCTGCTCAGCCTATTTCCTGTTCACTACAAGGTAGAAAATAATTGTGCCTGCGTCAGAGGATTGAAGTGAAGATTAGGTGAGATAAATCCCCGGAAAGCATCTAATGCAAAATGACTTTGAAAGAGGTTTATGGTAAGTATTCAGTCAATGGTAGCCATTGTTACAACTGTCATGTTTTGTTTTCTCCTTCTCCCCAAGGGCCCTTACATCCCTGTTTTGTTTATGGCAAAACTGAGACCGAAGAAGTGCCTTGGGGACTTCGTGCAGCCAGGACTCGGTCCTAAACTCTCGACTGTCAGCCCTCTGTCTTCTTGTTCAGTCCTCCCTTGACATTTGGTTCTGCCTTGTTGGTCACAGCTGGGCTTACTTACCTCTGTGAGGCGGACTCAGATCCTTCATCGGTGTGTTCTCTGTTTTCAGTTCTGCTTCCTTTGCTGGTTCAGAGGGAGGTTCTTTACTGCTAGTACCTCTGATAGTACCAGCAGTGGAGAAGACCTAGGATACAGTGCCCAGAGGCACATTCTCTGCTCCTAACCAGCTGTGTGTGCCTGGCCGCTTCACTTAGCCTCTCTGATCTTAATTTACTCTCTTGTGTATTAGTGGTACAAACTCCTGCCCTGTCTGGGAATATCACCTATAAGTTATCTGAAGTGATGAGGATCACTTCTAACAGTAGTATACATGAGAAAGTGCTTTGATTGGTATGAAGCTGAAGATACATGTGAGATGCCAAGTGTGGCATCAGAGGCCTTTGATTGCCTTATTGGCTAGAAGATGCCCAGTTGTTTCATTCTGTCTAGAGCATGTATGTATAATCGCCTGTACCTTAGGGGTGAAAACATGTTTTTCTCAAACATGCAATTTTTTGCTCATTTGGTTCCAGCTTTGTGTCTGTGTAGATTGGATGAGGGGCTGGGGAAACCATTTTAAAACATACCAAAAGGCTTCACCAAACACCACCACCACCAAAATAAAACAACCCCAGAAACCCCTAAATCAGGTCTCTCAAGGGCAAAACAGTCTCCATACTTCCGGTCAGCAGATCCTGTTCCTGAACGTTGTGTGACCTTAAGCAGACCATTTAACCTCTCTGGATTTCAGATTCCTCAGGTGCAGAGATGGCCTAGACAAGTCTCTGTGGTTCCTCATAGCTTCACAATTTTGGAGGTGTAGGTACAGGGCGGAAAAAGCATGGTGTGGTTTTGCCGTTCTGGCTTTGTAAGTCTTGTGTGCCTTTTGCTGTCCAGAAGCAAACCCGGGTTCTGAATTGGTCCAGCTCACTTGGAGCAAGGCCCACTGCAATGGTTCAGGCAAGCCTCATTCAGTTTGGAGTTGACCCTGGAAATCAGGGAATCTTTCTTTGGACCACAGCCTTGCTATTGCTATTTACCAAGTGAGAGGAGTTAATTACAGAGAAAAAGAGTTACCTCCACTGAGGCCTGCCAGATGAGCTCTTCGCCTGCGTCCCCGGGTCTGCACCAGGATATTGCTGAGGGCAATGTCCGTAAGTTTGTGCGTATGAGCTGGGGAGGTAGAAGAGACAAACTTCCATTTTCCAGCAGCCTAGTTCCATGTGGCAGCCCTGTGCTGGCTGAGCAGGTGATGTGATGGAAAGGCGTAGCTGGAGGGTGGCTGCATGTTAGCCACATCTCTTCCCCCAGTTGGCTTCCAGCATAATCTGCCCCTACTGCCCGTGTCATGGGGCTAAAGTAACCTACCCCTTTAGAACATTAGGCCACTCGGTTGGGGCATGAGAGGCGTCTGCTATTGTGTCTACATATTAACACGGAAAGCCATTATTGGCCATTAACGCCGTAAACTGATTTCTTACGGGGCGTGGGCCAGAGAGGTCATGGATGGCAGAAGAATGGAGGAAAAGAAAAGATCTAGAACCCTGGCATTGCTAAGGAAGGTGGATGTGACTGATGGTGTAGCGATAGCCTCAGAAGAGCAGGCACCTTCCAGGAGAGAAGAGGGCCAGACAGGCAAGTCAAGAACTGGGTGGGTTCAGAGAGGGAGGAAGTGCATCCAGTGCAGGCGGTAAGGGAACCGAGGAAAGGCTCCATGGAGAGGCGTTGTTTGACTGTTCCCAGTGATTTGGACAGGCAGAAACGAGAAGCATCCTAAACAAAGGGAACTGTACAGGCAGAGACTCTGAGGAGGCCAGGTGCTAGGCAGGGCACACAAGAGAGAGCAGCGCGGGAGTCAGAATGGGCTAGGAGTCAGAATGGGCTAGGAGCACATAAAGGAAGAGCAGGTCAGGAGGTTTACGGGAAGACAGTGTGAAGGCACCTGGGTGGTGGGCTGAGCTGTTCGTCAGATATCTTGTGGGCAGGTAGCTTCTGCCCAAAGCTGATTCAAGTTGAGTTCACTTCTTGGGTGGTAAGTGTAAGCCATTTAGTGCACGTGGAAAGTTATTCCCAAGCCTCCCACTCTCAAGACCACAGGGGAGGTAGAGTGTTCGGCTTGTGGTCAGGAAAGCTGTGCCCACTTAAGCGTCTCTGATGTCTCCACAGGCATATTTTTGTCTTTCAGAAAGTTATCAAGAGATTAGTAAGAAAATGTCATTAAAGAATCTGGTTTCCAGAAAGAGAAGTCAGAATACTTAGTCCTAGGAAAGACCACGATTTAAAATTACAGAAAAATAATAAAATATCTCCACTGGCCGGGGGCCGGAAGGGGTGCAAAGAGGGTCTGAAGAGGGTTCTAAGTTAAAAGAACCAGTCAGAAACAGAAAAGAAGACACCACTTGCTTGTCATTTTGTGCACATGGTAGAAATCAAAAGAAGAACCTCTGTTTCAGTAGATGATGTTTTCTAGACAAGCGTTCTGTGATCTAGAATAAGTTGACTGTGGCCAACAGCCAGTCTCCTTGTTCATAGTAATGGGCTCATCTTTGTGCAGCACGCATGACAGATGCTAGCAGGGTATAAAACATATACGCAATCCAATCACAGCTCTAGAGGAATGCAGGAGAATAGAAGAAAGGAGTAAAATGTGCTGGGATGGAACATGTCACAGGCTGCCTGTGGGTAACAGAATTATGAGTCATGCGGGCCGTGGCAGTGAATATGTTTTCTTAACACTTCTCTGTCCTTGAAAATCTTTATTTAGTAATCATGTAGTATTTCCATAGGGGAAAAAAGTACGTAGAGGTTGTAGGGGAAGAAAAGGGACTCCCGTAGCAAATTATTCCTTATTTGACTCTGACCTGTCACCAGACCAGGATGAGGTGGGTCAGGGTGGGATTAAGTCACCGGGTCGTACCCCATGGTGCTGAGTTTCTCCTTCTCTCTCTCTCCCTTTTTGTCTCCATGGTAGCCAGCTGTGCGATTCACCTTTTTCTTCTTTTTTTAATAGTTCACGGATCCTTGCTCTCCTTGGTTTCCAGCACGTCATCAATTTATTCTACAGTGAGTATGAGTCAGTGCTCTGTAGCTATGACCATGAGAACTGGGGCTCCCTCATCAAGTGTGTCAGGAATAAAATAGAAAATAAACTTGCTTCTCCTAGAGAAAGTATGTCCATTGTAAGGGGCTCGATTAATTAGGGAACAAGATTTGAAAATTCACAAAGAGCTATTGACTATAATGTGTCAACCAGTAAATCAGGAACTGACTCCTTTGTTAAAGTGGCATTGTGCTTTGGGTGGTAACCAGGCAGAATGTGTGAGAAGCCTTGGCCACCTGCTGGTAGCCTTCCAAAAGAAAGGCCTTGAACAACTTCTGTCTGCCTCAGTTTCTTTATCTGTCAAGTAGAAAGAATAACGGCCCCTACCTTGTGGAGTTGTAGTGAGGATTCAGTGTTAGGAAGATGACCTTTCACTACAAGATAAATGCCTTGAGGACAAGGACTTTTTCTGTTTTTATTCCTAGCACCTACAACAAAGCCTAGCACATAGTAGATGTTCAAAAAATAGGCTTGAACGAAATAAGGAAATGCATGTGAAGCACTGAATATAGGGCACACACAGCACAGAGCAGATATTGGCTGTCATTCGTGTTGGCTATCATCAATGAGTCGTCTACGGAACAAAAGCCACATACATCAAATATGGTTCTGGATTTATTCAGGGGTGCTTGCCTTTTTATAGCTATATGCATAACTGTTGATCTTCAAAACTTTACTTTGGGAATTCCTGTTGGAAGAAAATCATTTTATTAATAGAGAATTGGAAGTTCTTTAGCCCTTAATTCCATGGAGGACAGATGTTTTAGTAATTAACTTTTTGGTAATGCCAGGTTCCTGGGATATATATATGTAGCAGGACAAACTCTGTGGCCCCTTAGAAGCTAAAGGCCATCCCGGAATCAAGTGAAAGAGACCAGGGCCTGACTGTTCTTTCTTAGGCCTATAGCGAGCAAACAGACTTCAGTGACTGCTGACATGGTCTGACTTGAAGGACCTTGAAATGATCTCTTCTGCTCCTACCCACCTTGCCCCTCCCCCTCCAGAACACCTTGTTCCTCAGCCAGTCATCTTGTCTGAAATGTCATCACAGAACCCTCACTTTTTCATTTCTTAGAGATTATTGAAGCCTTTGTCTACTGAGAAAGCATAGAGATGACCTTCTGTCAACTAGTCCATACATTAAGTCCTTTCTTCCAGAGGGAAATCTGTGACATGGATGCCAAGATGGTACTTTCAAACCCAGATTGACTTCTTGAACAGGATTTACTGGCCTGCAGTCTGTGCTGGGCTCTGGGCTAAGCCCCAAGGGTGAGATGTAGGTGGAGAGAGGAGCCTGCTTCTGAAGGAGGAAGCCAGAGGCGCTCAAGGACACCTAGGGTTATGAGACTCTACCTTCACAGGGTTGGTGCAGAGCATCTAGGGCAGACATCGCTGTGCCCAAGCCCCTTGTTTTCCCGGTGGAGTTCCCAGAGTTTCCTGTCAACACAGAGAGGGTTTCTTCTTGGAAGAGTGAAAAACAGGGGCTGGCCTGCATCAGCCAGCCTCGGAGGGAAAGAGCTTGAGCTTCTTCCGCTGTGAGAATTCAAATGGAGGAAGCCGTCCCTGGCGTTTCCTGGCCACACTGCCTTCGTGCAGACCACTGCAAGGCCTTGTAGTCAGGCGCCTTTCCGTAGCTCCTGTTCTCGATGTGTGGACAGGAAATTTCAAATGATTCTTTCTGAGTTGATAGAAATTCACACATTACCAGAGACCTAGGAATAATCTTCCAATTCCATGTTTAACTAGATAGCCAGAGACCCAGGGCTTTGTCTTTGTTTTTTCTCACTGTGTGACTTTGTACAAAGGACCTCATTATTCCGGGTATCTGTCAGTTTTGTCCTTGCTCTCAGGGAGCTGGGGGGAGGTTCTCAGGGGTGCCTACAACCTCTGACATTCACCAAGTCGAACGTTCTCCTTTACCTGTGCCTTCTCTGAGCATATAGGTTATTTTTGTAGACATTTATAAGAAAAAAATAGTCCAACATTTGAATGTTTTCATGCTAGAGTAATCTGCTGGTTCCAGACTGTATTTGGCTACACTGCTACCTCCCAGCATGGGCGTGCGGTCCCTTACCTCTAATTCGCCTCTTGGCAATGATAGAATTCTGAAACTCATGTACCTTTGTAAATGTAAAGGTGAACAAGTTCTTATTTGTTGTCTAAAAGGAGATTAATGGGGTTTCCTAAGCTGCCACCAACCCAGACCTAAGAGCCTGTTTAACTGCTGAGTGTCTTAAAGGCCCTTATTGGATAATAATAGGGTTTTTTTCCCTGATACCTAATTCTTGGATATTCAAGAATGCTCATTCTGGCTAAAAATCGCCTGTAATTTTAATTACAAAGGAAAGAAAAGGCCACATGTTGGTAGTTGGTAAACAACTGCCTGCCGAGGAGTAGAGAAAATCTAAGGGGTCACATCTGGCATCTGGACTGGCTTTCCTGGACGGTAGGGGGCGGCAATTGAGTTCCTGGGGGAACTGCCGAATGGAGGGAGGCTCCTGGCCTCACTTAGAGTTCCCAGATGTACAGAAGAGCAGCAACTGGGGGTAAGATAAAAAAACACGTGATTTTCCAGGCTGCTGTCTTGAACAGGGGCTCAACCCTAGACACAGGCGGGCAGAATGACAGACAGTGGCAGAGGTATGGGAAAGGGGGTTAGGCCCGTGGACACAAGTGTTTAGAGGCAGGGCTCATCCTATATGGATGGTTCAGCCTGCTGACAGACCTCCGCTAGCTTCCCAAACATTGGATCGCCGTGACGTTCTCACCATTAACTTTCTCCTTTGGGTCAGACTCCGAAGTCAGGGGCCTGATTTCAGGAAGGCCTCAACATGAGAATGTAGCTGTAGTAAAAGAGTAGGAAAATGTGCTCATTAAGATCATAGACTGTAGAGCCGGACTACCTTGGGTCCAATCCCAGCTCTGCCTCGTAACAGCTGTGACCATGGGCAAATTATTCAACCTCGCTGTGCCTCAGTTTCCTCATTTACAAAATGTAAGTGAATAGTATTCGTACCTACTCAGGGGGTTGTTATGAGGATTAAATGAATAATGAACGGAAAGGGCTTAGAACAGTCTCTGGCACGTGGTAAGCTTTCAGTAAATGCCACTTACTACCTGAGGTGAGGAACTTAGTCATGCTCGCAGCTGTACCCCGGGTTCTTAACACAGTGCATGACACATAGTAGGATATCCATAAATGTTTGATAGGTGGTGGTAGTAGGCACGAATAGATGAACACAGATGGACAAAGAGGGATGGATGAATAGTCCCAGAGAGGGAAGAGTAAGCCCTGAGGACATCTCCCAGTGTTCTCCCGAAGACGTTTCTTAGATGAGATCGTCCAGCTGTGTGACGTTAGGCGAGGTCTGACCTCTCTGTGCCTCAGAAGGAATACAGACCTACTCTGTAGGGCTCTTGGAAGGATTAAATGGTTTGGCCCCAGTATTCCTAAAAACCAGTTGCTGTTGTTAGAAGCCAGCTGGAGGGAGGGCCCTCCTGGGCAGGATTAGGAGTCAGGGCAGTGGGGTGGGGAGCAGGGGGCAAGGGGAGATCGGACAGGAACCAGCCCTCCACCTGCCACAGCTGATGGGTGTAGGGTCTGCGGGGTGTAATGAATCATACCGCTCTGCATTCTGAGCTAATGGAGAAGTAGACCCCAGAGTCAGATGCTGATTTTTTTAAAGTAACAGATTTGTCACTGGTAGCATTGGATTAGGACACATATCTAGGACCCAAGGACAAAAAAAGAGTCTTTACTGATTTTCACTTGCCTGCCTGGCTTCCAAGTCACTGCCCCACCCCTGGGGAAGTGCGAATGGAGGGCGGGGGAGTGGACGGAAGGTAGGAACGCTTGCAACATTGCCCCAGAATGTGGGGGTGTCATCTTTTATGAGAACCCAAAGAGAAGGAAAGAAAGGTTCCCGCTGTTGCAGGTTCCCTCTCGGGGAGGAGAGGGGTAGCCTTCTAGTCCCTGGCTGGCGGGTAGCTGTGTCCGCGCATACATAGGGCCCAGTAGGGAAGACTCTCCCAGTGAGAGGGCCCCGCAGGCTGCACCCGTACCTCCCCGAGTCCCAGGTAACTGGGGGCCGTGAGGTGGGGCAGCGGGAAGATCCTCACAACCCGGGGAGGCAGCAGGCTGGCTGCTGGGGGCTCCCAGCCTCCCTCATTTGGGAGGCCTTCCTGCCCTGCGGCTGCTCCTGGGGCAGTGCCTCAGAGAGAAGGGAGGGAGGGGTGAAACGGGCGCGTAGCCCATGAGCGGTCCTCCAGCGAGGATCACCACATCTCGTATAGAACGCCCAGTCACGTTACAAATTCAGATGGACGACTGATAATTGTTTAGTATAAGTTGTCCCCAGTGTAGTATGGGATGGACTTAAACCTGTATTTTTATTTGCTATATTTGGACATCCCGACCCTGGCTCAGCCCCTCTCGTCACGCCTTCTTCTGAGCTCCTGGCCTTTTCATCTCCACATGGGAGCAGGGGGGCTCCTCACAGCCAAAATAGTCGGAGTGTTCTCATTCTTCCTGAGTTCTTATAATCATATGCTGTTCGTATTTGGCCTTTCTGATTGGTCAAATCAACTGAACCAGTTTATCCAGAAAAATACACCAGGAAAGAAACTTGTAACTCTTCAGGACTGCCGTAAGCATCCCAGTCTGGTGTTCCCCACAGGCTACACTGCCCCGTTCTTTGTTCCTCAACTGGTCTAATTTCCCTTATGATTTCCTTACAGCCAGAAGAAAAGTGCCAGTCGGAGGTAAGGAACAGTTTGCTGGTTGGATTTCCCGCTTCGCTATTAACCATTACTTCGCCCCGCTCAGCCTGGGAACAGGCTCCTTAAGCAACTCTGTCCCTTGCCGCCTTTAGATTCGCAAACTGCGGCGGGAGCTGGATGCCTCACAGGAAAAGGTTTCAGCTTTGACCACGCAGCTGACCGCAAACGTGAGTACAGATACTGGGTGCTAGCCACGGGCGGGGGGCAGCCCCTGCTCCCTTCTGACATGACGTCAAGGCCGCCTGCCCCTGTGGACCGTGGGAGCAGTCCCGTGGGAGCCTTTAGCCTCGTGAGTGTGAGCGCCCACTCTGGCGCTTCCTGGCTCTGCGCTCCGGGCAGCGTCTTTAACCCCTGAGCCTGCATTGGCTTCTCTGTGCAGTGGTGGACGGTAAGCCTCAGCTCTCCGGGTTGTCGTGTGGTCGGTACTGGAATATGTTAAGGGCTCAGAAATGTTTGTTTCCCTTTTCTTCCTCTTTCCGAAACTTTTCATCTTCAGCGGGGTGGGGGTGGGGGTGGGGGGAGAAAAAAGAAAGAAATCTAAGGCTTCAAAGAAATAGCTGACTGTTCTATAATTATAATATACACAATTACGTGTTCAGGAAGTGCTGCCAACCAGCATTGAATTCAACAACTGTTTAAGTGCCAACTATGCCCCGGGCACCATGGTTTCAACAGCAAAGCAAGCACGATCACGGTCATCCTTGTGTGCTTTCTCTGGTACCGCAGAGAGACAAAACTGTTTTGCTATGACATGATAACTCTTAAGACAGAGATAAAGGGAGAAGGTTGTGGGAATATGTAAGGAGGAGCACCTCACTCAGTCTTGTGTGTGTGTGTCGGGGGGAGGGGGGGAGATCAGGAAAGACTTCCCGGAGGAGGTGGCATCTGAGGGATGCTGTGTAGGGGAGGATGCATGGGAAGGCAGCATTCTAACCAGAGTGCAAAGTGTATTTGTGCAAAAGCCCAGGGTGAAGATCTTAGTGCATTTGGAAACTCTTAAGTAGCTCAGTGAGTAATTAGAATCTATGGCTTGGATATGGGGAAGAGGCAAGGGGAGGGGGGAGACGGAAGAGAGGAGGAGAGGCATCAAAGAAAAGCTAGGGGCATGTCCACACATCACAGAGGCTCTCAGCTCTTAGGTGGAGAGTTTGGGCTTCCTACTGAAGTTAGTGGAGCCCTACTGGTGTGTTTTAAGCGGAGCAGTGAGGCGGTTCGGTTTGCTCTTCACGGAGCTTCCTGACCGTGGTGTGGTGATAAGATTAGGGGGTCAGAGTAGAGGCAGAGACTTCTGGTCTGCAAAGTAGCCCCCCTGCAGAGCTGTGAGCTGGTGAGGGCGGATGTTCGGAGGGCAGAGCCTGAGGTTTTGGAAGGTGAGGAGATGCCCCTGAGGCAAGGCATCCTGCCGGGAGCTCACAGACACTTGTGTGTGAGCCTCTCCAAAAGCAGCCTGCACGACCCCATAATATGCTGTTAAAATGAAAAGCAACTTCAAAAGGTTGTCTTCCCTGGACCAGGAAGCTGAGTCAATACTCGAATGAATCATTTACCTGGGGTTTTTGCCCAGGTCGTTCTGGCTGAAGCCTGGGTCAACTAAAGGAAATCATTTCTCTTTAAAGTCTGCACATGAAGTGCCCCGTGCAGTACTTGACTTAATTACAAGCTCAATAACTCGTAACTTCTCTCACTATTGTTCATTCTCCTGAGTTCTCTCACATTTCTGGGAGTCTTTGAATTTTTTCTCACCCTCCCATATCAGGGTGATATCATTATCCTTCTTTATTCTCTTTGCTTCTTCCACCAGCAGTAATGCTATCAGAAGAACATCAGAAATTGACGTGAGATCTGGATTTTGAAGCTTAGGCCTGACTTTTAAAAAAAAAAAAATCCCCAGAGGTATTTTTCTATGAGTAGTCTTCATCTGGGTACCATTCGAATCGAAGACCAACCCCAAACCCAGTGAGCCAATCTGGATATAATCCAAATGTGAGGTTTGACTGCAACCCCCATCCCAAGTGATTTGGAGCTACTCCCCTAGTTAAGAATTACCACTGTCCTTTGGTACCCTTTTACTCAAAAAATAGTCATTAGTTTACTTATCAAAAAAACAGGGGTTCATTGCTCCAGTGACCTGGTGCTGCCCCAAGGGCCTTACATTGGGCCATTTGGAACTCTACCTTCTGTTCCAGAAGAGTCTGAGTGAGATCCCTTATATTACCATTATTCCAAAAGTATGTTTTGCTCCTCACCAAAGCCACTGAATCCAGTATTGTTTGAAAGTAAATATTTAGTCTTACCACACACCACTGGCCTCACTAACGTGTTTTATTGTCTGCCATCTTCCTCACAAGCCAAGCTGTGTTTGTTTTTCTAGGACAAACTACTCAAAGCCACCTTCTCTGGGTGTTTTTATACGATTCGTGTTTGTTTTCCTGGGAATGTGAGAATGGCACTTGGTAAGAAGTCAGCTGTGTGGCTCTGAACCAGGCTCTGAACAGCCTCTCAGCCCGTGTTTTCAGTTGCTCGTGACCCAAAGTCAGTCCTTTCTCTCGGCAGCAAAATGCGAACCTCTGGTTCTTCAGCGCAAATGTGGCTGCTTCTTGAGTTTGCAAAAACACTTTCTCAATAGCAGTCTTCTTGGGGTCAGGTTTTTGTTTTTAAGCAAATAGAAAGTATGAGTGCCCACAAATAGAATCCTGGGTGGCAATCAAAGAATTGAAATAAATGGAAATTCGGTCATTGAAAGTTGACCTTGGCGTTCCTTTGAAATGCAGGGTTAGCAGTAATTCTTTTCAACATCCTTGCCCTGGCCCTGTTCCCTTCATCCACTATGTAAACAGTCTTGAATTGATTGGCTTTGGTTCTACCATATTCTCTTAGGCAAACTAAATTAAAGCATATCTCTTGATTTCAAAATGCAACAGCATTTTCTCAGTTTTTAATAGGGAGAGAGCGTGCATTCAGAAAGAAACTGGGCAGTCCATAGAACATTTCTATTACAAGAGGTCCTGCTCCCTGCTAACTCCTACAGCTGTTGGGAAAAAAGACCCAATAGTTTATGCTAGAGATGTCTTATCCAGTATGTTCCGGTATGATGGAGTCTAGTGACAGGCCTCCTCACTTTTCCGATCTCTCCTCTTTAAGTTCAAATGTCTGCTGACCCTCCTCACAACCCAGGACAATGCCCCACCTGCCCCCTGGCTGTGCCCTTTGATTCTTCACGGAGTACATCAGCCCTCTTTTCTTCTAGAATGTTACATACCACATGATCAGATCTCACTTCTCCTTCCTCCCAAGACTCACATTTCCTCTGCTGGCTCTTCTCTTTCTCCTGCATCTGCCCACCCCTCTCCTAAGACCCTTTCCTGATCTCTCCCCACCTGTTTTTTCTCATCCTGTCTTTTGTCCCTTTCTCAATCCCAAACGTCTCCCTTTCCTTTCCCCACAGTGTCCGTTCATTCCTATGTTTATAGACCTATATTCACCTGTATTGTTTCACTTAATTAATGCTCACAATAACCCTGGGAGGAAAGTAGATACTGCACCCATTTTAAGATGGAGAAACTGCAGTCACTAGGATTAGCTCTCCTGTCCACTCTTTATTCTTGATTTTAATCATATTATCAGGACCCGCAGTCAGCCAACCAGTGCATCACCTGCTGCTCTGTGGAGGGAGGAGGAGGCTTCGTGTTAGGACATGAGGTTGCATCTTGTCCTTGAAGAGGGGTGCAGAGAAAGGGGCAGACAGAAAAGCATCCCGTTTCTCAATTCTGAGATACATGTTTTTCCCCCACATTTTTAACATCTCTGCAAGTGGGATGCATATTTTAATTATAATTGGCAGCATTTTTCAAGATGTTTTAGTACTATATGAAATAGTGGGGTGTCTGATGTCGTGTTCTAACAGAGGTGTCTAAGAGTACAGAGGGGCCTTGGGGGAAAGTCCTAACTCCCTGGAGGAACAGGGGAAGGTTTCTCCAAGGAGGTAGCAGCTGGGCCTTTCGGTGGCTTTTTATTAACCAGATTATAACAAGCAAAATATGCCAGCCACTTTGTTCATCCCTTCTACAAACATGCTCGACATGAGCCTCTCCTGTGAGCTTGGCACTTGGTGAACAAAGCACAGGGGAGCAGAGGAGACAGACGTGAGGCAGCAGTCGCAAGAGTCCCTCTGTCTCTCACTGTGACACCGAAATGCACATAGACCAGCCGTCCACATGCTTTTGCGCGTGAACACGAGGGAACCAGCCCATCTGGGGGTGTCATGAAGATACGAGCTGAGATCTCTTGAGAGGGATGTATAAAAATCAGACAGGGAGTTAGTGGGGGAAGAGCATTCCAGGCAGAGGGGAAGGCAGGTATAAAGGACCTAAGGCAGGAAGAAGCACAGGATCTTTAAGGACGTAATAAGCTGGAGTGACTGGATCTCAAAGAGAGGTGTGGAGTGGGGCTCCAGGGGCTGAAGAAGTAGATGGGAGCTAACCCACGTGGCCCCAGGGAGGATTTCAGCCTTTAAGACCCAGCACCCATTGGGCCCTCTTGCCTTGCAAGGTAATCTAAGGCTGTGTCTTTCCTCCTCCAGGCTCACCTGGTGGCGGCCTTTGAACAGAGTCTTGGAAACATGACAATCAGGCTCCAGAGTTTGACCATGACAGCTGAGCAAAAGGTAAAGCACTCCTCCCTGCTTAGAATTAACAGCAAACCTCCAAATCAGACTCTCTCTTGCCCCAGAGAACGGTATAGATTTTAGCGTATTTGAACCTTTGGAGTCGAATCGTAAAGAGTTGCACCCTGTTGTGCGCAAATACGGCCCAGATGGGGGTGGGGTGGTGGAGTGGCAGCAACCGTCCACATCTCACAGCCCTATTTCTGCTGCCCTTTTTTTTTTTTTTTAAGGATTTTATTTATTTGAGAGAGAGGGAGGGAGAGAACAAGCAGGAGGGAGGGGCGGAGAGAAAAGCAGACTCCCTGCTGAGCAGGGAGCCCCACACACGGCTCGATCCCAGGACCCTGAGATCATGACCTGAGCGAAGGCAGATGCCTAACTGACTGAGCCACCCAGGCACACCTATTTCTGCTGCTTTTGCGTGCTTCTATGCCCACTGAAAATTGATCCAGCCTAACGCACAGGACAGAGGTTTTGTGGAACTCCTTCGTTGCCTGCGCTCCCATGCTGAAACCGAGTTGCTCTTCATTTGAACTCTGTACAGGATGATTGTATGATGACCAGTATTTGTTGCTGTTCCTCAGGATTCAGAACTGAATGAGTTAAGAAAAACCATTGAGCTGCTGAAGAAACAGAACGCAGCCGCCCAGGCTGCCATTAATGGGGTCATTAACACACCGGAGCTCACCTGCAAAGGTAAAAGAGGAGCAGTCTCCAGCCCCATCTGCCTGCCCTTAGGAACCCTCCCCTGGCAACATGGGGCACAGCCTCCCTGCCCCGGGGTGCGTGTCCCTGTCAGTCCGACGGGTCCTGGGAGGCAACGCTTTCAGTCCATAATTCGGGGCCCTAGGAAGAGAGCTCTTCCAGCTCAGCCTCTTCCCCGATGTATTTCCAGAACGGAAGGAGATCTATTTCTATTGGCAAAGTATCAAAAGTGTTTCACTTAATTTCACCTGTGCCCTTATCAGGCTCTGATATTTACATGTGGATGCGGGCCAACCCGAAACGAGCATCTCATGTTCATCCAGGGAAGTATTTCTGAGTAAACTGCTTCGTGCTTCTGTATCTTACTTGGGGGGCCAAATGGGGCTGTGAGGACAAGAGCCCTTCCGCTGCAGTGTGATACACCTGCTGATGGTAGAAGTCACAGTGGCAGCCGGCATTTACGGGACACTCACTGTGTTCTAAGCACTCTGCTCTGTGTTGTAAATCATTCGTGATGTCATTTTCCTTCCGTGACCACCTTATGAGTGCGGTGCTGGTCCTCTCCACGTTGGACAGATGAGAACACTGAGTTGCGGGGCCGAGAGTCCCATCCAGAGGTCGCAGAGTAGTAAGATACAGAAGTGGGGCTACAACCCAGGTCTCTCTGACTCTGCAGCCAGTGTTCTTAAAGAGTAGGCTGTGGGTTTCGTTCTGTGCTTGCACGGGAAACTGGCCATACCCTTTATTTGGCATCACCGTTATTTCAGATATCAGGTCTCCTGAAACGCAATGACAGAGTTGAAATGGGAGGGATTAGCAAGAGTTGGCCAGCCCGAGTAAGCGAGGAGGGGCTCACCCACTTTAAGGCCCTGAGATGAGACGGGCTCGGCATTGCCAAGGGACCAAGAGAAGGCTAGTGAGGCAGGAGCATATAGAACAGAGTGGGGCAGGGTGGTGCCCCGACAACACATGACTGCCACCGTTCAAAGACATAACCGGTGCCTGCCTCAAGCTTAAGAGAGCTGGCAGGGGCCGGGGGGCGGGTTGAGAATTCTCTCTCGAAGCCTCCCCTGACCTCTTTTTGGTGGAGTGGCTAAAATTGGGCCCTGCTTTAATTGACTAAAGAGGGCATAACATGTACCTGCTCGAGGATCTTAAAACCAGCCGCTGAGAGCAGAAGGTGATGTCAAATGGGAAATACCTAGCGATCCTCAGGGGTGTGTGGATTTAGCTGTAGGAGTCATTCCCTGGGGCAGAGGAGTGGGCTGAAGGCGGCAGCAGCTGATCTCCTGCCTTGGGTCCCCAGGAAGCGGTACCTCGCAGTCTGCAGACCTCCGCATCCGCAGACAGCACTCCTCTGATAGTGTCTCCAGCATTAACAGCGCTACCAGCCACTCCAGTGTGGGCAGCAACATAGAGAGTGATTCCAAGAAAAAGAAGAGAAAGAATTGGGTGAGTATACATCTAGAGACCTTCGTGGGTACTAACAGACCAATGTGTCTCCCCGCCCAGAGCATAGACCTTTGGGAGTGGATCCAAAGAACCTCTGGGTATGTTTCTACCAAATTCAGTGTTGTGCTCAGCCAAGCACTAGGACTTACGAAAGTACCACCACCTTGGAGTTTTTCTGTTCCATGAGACTTTATGTGACATACTCATCTTTCATATACGTGTCATTTCATCCTCCTCATAACGTTAGCCACAAAGTTCCAGGTACTAGAGCAAAATTACTCTTCAGTGGTTTCTTCTTATTTATTTATTTTTGGAGTGTGTATTGCTAGTTATCCCATCCTTATCCATATTCCTTATCTGTTTCTTTACACAGTTGCATATGATAGCATGAAACCAATTTTCTTTGAACAATTTTTGACCATGTCCTGTAAGTAAACGTTTCATAATGTAGATATTAGGCGTTAGTGAAAAGTTTTAAACTGGTGAGTTGTACTTCAAAATGGCAAGTGTAGTAGACCTGGTCTCCAATGCATTATTTCTCCGTGTTTCCATAATCCCAGTGAGCCACTTGAATTTCTGTACAGTGGAGTGTTGAGCAGTATTTTCCCATTCTCCTGGGAATATTATACCCACCCACCCAATTTTTTTTAAGTAGGTTCTGTGCCCAATGTGGGACTCGAACTCAGGACCCTGAGATCAAGAGTTGCATGCTGCACTGACCGAGCCAGCCAGGCGCCCTTGTACCCACCCATTTTTTAGTTGTGTCAAGGCTATGGAGCTGTGATTGACCTTTACTGCTCCCTGTCTTCAGTGCAGGGATACTCCAGGCTGATCTGGAGTGGGCTAGTGCTCACAGGGCCCCATCCACCAGTGCTGACAACATCATGTTTCCATAGTGGCTTCAATGTCCTCATTCATTCCATACACTTCTCCCTCATTTTGTGTTATCTTGGATGGGTGGCGAGGTCTAGCAATAGAGCAGTTGAGCTTGAGTAATTTCAGTTACTGACGACTTGCACTAGAAGACTATAAGGCCAAAAAGGCCAGTTCAGTGTGACCCTCTCATCATTTTGATGAAGTTTTTTCTTTGTTACTAATGGCTTTTAGTCAACTCATTCGCTATGCCTTAAATAGGATTAACATATGTTGCTGTTTCTAATATACTCTTGGTAAAATATGGTCTGACTTGATTATCAAAGTGATGAGAGAGAATTATTTTCTATGAAAAACAGTGTTGATCCATTCTCCAATTCAAGAACTAAAACTTACTTGCATTAGGACAGGTCTTGGTTGTTGGTAGAATTGGGGAAGTTGGATAATGGGCATTTTTCAGGTGATCTCAAAACTTAATTCTGTCTAATCTTGGTAATCTCCTCTTCCACTTGGCCCTTCACCAGAGGCTTTAGGTTGATGGTTTGTGTGCCAGATCCTTCTGTTTCTGTACCTGGAAATTTGATGAAAAGTAGGAAATGGGATCTCGATCAGCCACACTGGGACATTGCCATTCCTTATGGATGTAACACCGATGGGTTAGGAAAAAAATCCCATTAACTAGTTCAGAATGGCCTGTTTCAGAATTTCTTAATGGCTAAGAAAACCTCCAGGATGTTTTCAGAAGGAAAGAAAGATTTTAGTAAAACAGAAATTACTTTTTAAAAGACCTTTTTTCAAGACAAAACTTAATTTTTTTTTGGTCTAGAAAAATACGTGCTTATCATGGCTTTCAGAGAAGACCCTGCACTTGAATTCTTTCTGTTCTCATTGGAGTTTTCAGATCCATCGCATGAGTTGGGGAATTTGTGATATGCTAGTTCCTTTTTCCCAATATAGTTAAGGCATTTCTTACAAATGCCTACTTTTTTTGAGTAACAAGTGAGACGGCTAAGTCCCTGCTTATTCTGTCATCTTATGTGTATACAAGGACAGTAGGAACTCCTAAGTAGATCTCTCCAAAGGCTCTACAGCCATGTTGGGACTAACGCAGCAGTGAAGCTATTCTCGCTGAGAAGAGAAGACACACACAGGCCAAAAAAAATAAAGTTAAGGCCTTAAGAGACAAAAGGGTGAGAATCACAGGAAGGTCGGGGGCAGTCATTTCAGCCAAAGAGGCTGGAAGAACTCGGATTGTAGGGACTTCCAGAAGCACTATTCCTTTCCTTTCATAATGAAGGAAGATGCCTCTAATGCTCTGGAAGATTCGTGTTCCTACCGGCAACCTCCTCTGTGTGTGGTGTTTACTACTGGCCATGTTATGTCTGAAAAGTCCGAGGCTTTCCCTGTCACTGGCTTTCTCTGTTAAAAATTGTCTTTTTTCCTCCCCCTTCCCCATTTTTGCTTGCGTTTTCCCTGGCAGGTCAATGAGGTAAGCAAGACCAACGTTAATATCAGATACCAAGCTAACCCATCCATTGATATGACTAATCTCCTCTGCATCCGTCACCATGTCTGAGCATCCTGCTTTGTTGCTGTGTAACCTCATCCTCCCGCCATCCATCTGCTGAGCCAGGCTCTGTCTTGCTGTTGGCATCTAGCCTCAAAGCAGGAGTAGGCATGGAATGTCACCCATAGGTCCAGTCCTTTGAGCTGTCAGCACCAGATAACTCTTCTTCCCTTACTGCACTGATTCGAGAGAGCTGTTGGGAACCTTTGTCATTGGTGGTGGGGGGAGGGAAACATGGGAGAATTAATTGCTCTTTTGTCTGCATGTCTCGGTTTTGCCAAGGCCTGAGTGTTGCTTGCCGCCCCTGCCTGGCTGACAGTCTTGTATGTTCAGTTACGCAGCTCCTTCAAGCAAGCCTTTGGGAAGAAGAAGTCCCCCAAGTCTGCATCCTCTCATTCGGACATCGAGGAGATGACCGATTCTTCATTGCCTTCCTCACCAAAGTTACCACACAACGGTTCCACGGGTTCCACACCACTGTTGAGGGGCTCTCACTCCAACTCCCTGTAAGTCTGTCTGTTGGGGACGCACGTGGGGCAGACGATGCCTTTGGTCCCCAGGAACCCTCCCAAATAGGAATGGATAGGTGTCCTGTTAACCATTCATTTTCTCCTTGGAGTTTTGTACATCATGCTTTCATAGGCCTGGGCATGTTCTTCCAATGTTTTAGGACTGGAGAGGTCGAAAGAGAAAGGAATCTTACATTGTTCTGATGGTGTCACTGGGAGGCCATGGGCAAGTGCTTAACCCCTCTGTTTCCATTTTTTTATTTGTCAAACTCAGATAATGGTTGTTGGCTACTTATCCTATCCTAAGGGTCAGACAAGATAAATGGATGTGAAAGAGCTACAACCGTCTTGCTGAGAGGGGGAAGATAGTGTTGTGAATGTTAACAGTTTTTGCTGAAATTTTAGTTCATTTTTGTGATAAGACTTAAAGAGATTTCACCGTTCTTGTCTCAAAATTTGGTGTTGATTCTTTCTCTGAGGTCAGCACTGAGCAATTGGACGTTTAGAAAATGGAGAAGACTCATTATCTTCATGATAATTCTCTTTACCAAAGGGTTCTCTATTTGGTAAAATGATTTGTCACCAGGGACTCCCCAGTAAATTTTAAATGAGTCAATTTGTAAAGAGCTCTTCGGGAACGCAGCTGCTTCTGTTAAGTGAGACAGGTGTTTGCTCACGTGACATTGGCTTAGGTGCTATTCCCCTTGGCAACTAGGTATGCAGATGGAAAGAGTCCTCTTCTCTTGCCCAGCCAACCTCCCATGATTTCCAGTGAGCACCCACTGATCATTGCTCCATCAGGGGTGTAGGGAGACAGTCCTGTGCCCCATCTAAAAACAGAAAGCCCAGACTCTGGAGGCAGGAGCGCATCAGGAATGGCTTGAGATGGACAGGTGGGGACCCAGGTGTCAGCTCAGAGGGTGGCACAGCCAGCTCCCTGCAGCGGTGAGAAAGATTGCCCCTGCCCCATAGGACCAAATTTCCTGAGAGGCCATGGTACACCAGGCCAAGAGGAAAAGAAGACCTGCAGCTCAAGTGCTTCGCAGGGACATTTGGTGAGATGAGACAGTGGCCAGAAGAGAGCCACTGTGGCTGGGGTTAGACAAGAAAGTGGGTGTCTGCAGACGCCTCAGTTTTGTCATGGGTGAAAATGAGATTAATTACATCTCCTTCCCTGGATTCTTGTGAGGGCCCAGGCAGATACTGTGCATGAAGGACCTCCTTCCTCTACTTCTCCTTCCATCTCAGGAGGTCAGGTGTAGGGAGCTGTCCCTAAGTCCATTTAAGCAGCAGGCCACCCTGCTGAAGACAGCAGCTGCACACGTCTCCCAAGGCCGGCTTACGAGATGGGTGCGGGCAGTGTGGACGAGGGGCTTGGCTGCGTCTTTGCAGCGCACCAACTGCCCAGACACCACAGAAGACAGGAAGTGGGAGACCGGAAACAGCAGAGAGCCTCCACTTCTCAGCAACCCCACCCACCCATGAAGCATGGCTCTGTTGGGGGTCTCCGTTTCACTTAATTAGATTAGCAGCTCCTCTCCTCTTGAGGAGCACCCTGGTAAGAGGGTGGCCGCAGGGACGTGTACTTCATTATGGGTGAGGTGCAAACCAGGGTGGGTGGGGGGACGCGCGGAGGATGGGACCGCAGTGCATCCCTGCAATGGCCACCCCAAGTCTGGGCTCCTGTGTAAGGAATTACATACACACCCGAGAGTGTGAGTCCCGTTTGACCTGCAGGGAGCCTAAGAGGTAAATAAGGGAAAGGTTGCCTGTGACTTATGCAATCCATCATCCCAGAGCATCTCAGTTTCTCTGACCGGGAGAAAAAGGAACTCCTCCCTTATTCTTTATTTGTGGATTTAAACGTTAGATGTAACAACCCATGTGAGCAGGGCTCTGCTCTAGATGTGCTTAACCAGAGTCCCACCCCTGGGGATTAGGGACCAGTGGGGACAACGCACGGTAGCTCATTTCACTTCTGAGCTTCTGTTCCCGCTCCACGCCACGCACTGGGTACAACAGTGTATGTACCAGACGGATGAAGTTCCAATTCTGGTAGACCCTGTATCCCTGGGCAAAAGGCAGACATGAAACAAATCTGAATAAACTAGAAAACAATCAGCTAAGGGTTCATGCTGGGAATTAAAATAGTATGTTGGGATACAGAGTACTTGGCAGCAACTGTGGACAGGGTGGTCAGGAAAGGAGGTGACATTCCAGCTGAGATCTGCATGATAAGAGGGACCACTGGTTAGTTCTGGTCCATAACACTAGCTGCTGTAACATACACAGTCCCAGAGCTCAGTGGCTTGACATAGGACTGTTTATCTCTGGTTCACTCCGAACCCAGCACAGATCTTCCTCTCAGTGAGCAGGCGGCCTGCCATGGAATGCTCTTTCCATCTTGTGTGCCAGCCATCCCACAAGACCTCAGTTCTCTGCTGAGTCCTCTGTGTCCAGCCAGCAGGTGAGGTTGGCGGGGGGAGAGAGTGTGCAGGAGAGTTTTATGGGCCAGGCCTGGGGAGACACATGTCCCCTCTTCCCACAGTCCACTGCGCAGGGCCCTCCCACCCACAAGGAAAGAAGTGAAATCTCTGCACCCAGGAAGGAAAGGAAATAGGCTCCCTGCAGCCTTCCTGACCCCCAGATCTCAAGGAGCCTAAGGTGGAGACAGGCTGCGTGTGTCTGGGAAGGAGGGATGGCCCCCAGTGTGTGGCAAGTGTGGCTGCTGCATGATGGGAAGTAGAAAAGTGGTAGGAAAGGAGGCCATGGAGGCAGGCAGGACCAGAACTTGGGAGGCTTTGAAGTCAAAATAAAGTATCTGCTTCTGTGTGTGATGGGTTATCAACCATTGGAGAGAGTTTTTGTTTTGTTTTGTTTTTAAGATTTATTTATTTTAGAGAGAGAGAGAGAGAGACAGCAGGGGGTGGGGGTAGAGGGGCAGAGGGAGAGGGAGAGAGAATCCCAGGCAGACTCGCCTCCGAGCACGGAGACCGATGCCGGGCTCGATCTCATGACCCTGAGAGATCGTGATCTGAGCCAACATCAAGAGGTGGATACTTAACAGACTGAGCTACTCAGGCACCCCATGGAGAGGTGTTTTTTTTTCTTCTAAGTTTATTTAAGTAATCTTTGCACCCAGTGTGGGGCTCAAACTCATGACCCCCCAAGATCAAGAGCCGCATGCTCCACTGACTGAGCCAGCCAGGTGCCCCGTGCATTGGAGAGTTTTAAGCAGGAGTGGAAGATCATCTGAATTCATGTTTCACAGAGATCAGTCTCCTTTCTGCAGATAAGGAATTAGGGGGAGCAAGAGTGGAAGTATGGCAGTCACATAAAAGGCTAGTAGCGCTCTCCCCCTCGTCCACCCCACTCTGGCCTCTTTCCTGTCCTTGGAACACTCCAGTCACACCCCACCCGGGCCTTTGCCTTTTCTGTGCCCTCTGCCTGGTACACTCTTCCCCTAGATAGTCTCTTTCTTCAGGTCCCTGCTCAATGTTTCCTTCTCACTGATGCCTTGCCTGTGCACCTTGCATAAAATAACACCCCCACCACAGCCAACATTCCCCGTCACCCCCTTTACCCATGTTCTGTTTTTCACCACGGCACATGTCACCACCTGACGTGTAGAGTTCCTCAAGTTACTAGTTCTTTGTTCTTTGTCCCTACCACCACCACCACCCCAAAAAATGCAGTATAAGCTACATGGAGGTAGCTACTGTTGGATTTGCAGACATTCAAATATTAGGTGAAACAAATGGTAACTCAGAGTAGTAGTGAGTCCTGGATGGATTTAAGATGTGTTCTAGAAGAAAGTTGACAGTGCGTGTGCGGGAAAGAGAAGAACGATCCTTGAGTATTCCTAGATTTGTAACTTGTGTACCTGGGTATGTTTCTGGAAAGGGTAGGAGGCATGGGCAGGGCAGGGCGGGCATCAGGAGCTCTGGCTTGACTGTTAAATCCAAGCTGCTCAGGAGACAGCCATGTGGAGGTGCCAGCCAGCCTGGGACTCCTGGAGGTACAGATCTGGGAGACATGGGCTCATGGGTGGTCCTGAAAGCTGGGAACCTGGCGGATTCTCCACAGGGCTGGATAGAGATGGAGAGGAGCCAGGGGTGAGCTCCGGGTGCTCTCAAGAGCAAGGAAAACAGCCAGCGGGATGGGCAGAGGTGGGAGGAAACTGGGAGCAGAGAAAAGAAACTGCCGGGAGGGGGGCGGTAGCTGGGCCAAATGCTGCCGGGCAGCCGGAGAGGATGAGGGAGAGTGGATGATGCACTTGGCTGTGCAGCATCCCAGTGGCCATCGCGAGAAGGCTGCCTCCAAACCCGCTCTCCCCGTGGGGGATTGGGCGGGGCAGGCTCTGGGCTCTGCTGCCCTTCTCTGGCATTCCACAGCATCCAGGCACACTGGAGATGTTTGTTTTTGGTCTGGTTTTCCAGAGTGTGGGCAGAGAGCAAATGCTTCTTTCCAACCGTGAAGGGTTTGTAAGAATGTACAAATCTAGATGTGAGAGGAAGTTCAAAGAAGAAACCCAAGGCAGAGGAGTCAGGGGCCCAGAAAAGTTCCTCCCCTGTGGGCGAAAGGAATGGTGGTGTGGGAAGGCAGTTGTTTCCCACACTTGAGATGTTTAAAATTAGGTATGCCACCAGCCCTGCATCTGGCCAAGACAGCGGAAATATGGAAGTAACATGTTAGGGACTGAGTCGGAAAAAATCTACATCAGGTTGCTTCAGTAAGTCGTCCATGAGGTGGATGAGCATGTATTGAGTGCCTGCTGGATATAGTTCAGGAGCATAGACTCTAGACTTAAGGAGACCCACCAGATTCTAGCCCACTTCTGTTATCCTGATTTTTTTTTTAATGGGCACGTTAATCTCTCTAGGACTCAGCCTCCCCCTTTTTAAAAGGGGATAATTGTTTTTTGGGGTTCTTTTAATTAATTTTATTTTATTATGTTAGTCACCGTACATTACATCATTAGTTTTTGATGTAGTGTTCCATGATTCATTGTTTGCGCATAACACCCAGTGCTCCGTGCAGAACGTGCCCTCTTTAATACCCATCACCAGGCTAGCCCATCCCCCCACCCCCCTCCCCTCTAGAACTCTCAGTTTGTTTCTCAGGGTCCATAGTCTCTTATGGTTCGTCTCCTCCTCCGATTCCTCCCCTTCATTTTTCCCTTCCTACTATCTTCTTCTTTTTCTTTTTTTTTTTTTTTTAACATATAATGTATTATTTGTTTCAGGGGTACAGGTCTGTGATTCATCAGTCTTACACAGTTCACAGCGCTCACCATAGCACAAAGCCTCCCCAATGTCCATCACCCAGCCACCGCATCCCTCCCACCCCCCACCACTCCAGCAACCCTCAGTTTGTTTCCTGAGATTAAGAGTCTCTTATGGTTTGTCTCCCTCTCTGGTTTCATCTTGTTTCATTTCTTCCTCCCTTCCCCTGTGATCCTCTGTTAAAAGGGGATAATTGTAATACATCTCCAGGATGGAGTAAATTAAATAATATACATCAGATACCTGGCACAGTTGTTCATGTATTCAGTAAGCATTTGCTGAGCACCTATTACGTATTGGTCAGTGTGATTAGACACCGGAAGTGATGCAGAGAACCCTGGTCCTGGAACAGCCAGTAGCCACGCAGGGGGTAAACCTGTTGAGTGCAACCAAATTATCAGACGTAACAGAAGGCTAGTGTAGAAGGAACCAAAGGAAAAGGTGCTGTCTGGGGTGCTAGGGTTAGAGACTAAAACTTGGCTGGGACTGTTGCAGAAGAATTTAATTTTGGAGCACCTGGCTGGCTCAGTCGGTGGATTCTGCCAGACTCTTGATCTCAGGGTTATGAGTTAGAGCCCATATTGGGTGGAGAGATTGCAGAAAATTAAATCTTAAAGAATTTAATTTTCAACGGCATTCTCTGGGTTGAGTAGGACATTTCTCCCATGTCATCTTGCAGTTGTGTGTTTCTGAGAACCGGGCTATTTTGGGGGAGCATGGTACTCTTAGGGCATTTACTCTCAACACAAGCTTTATCTTAGTTTGCTTCTCTTAGTAAATGTATTGAGTGTAAAGTCACTGGTCAGGTTTTGCGAAGTAGCCCATGTAATATATCCCCACAAAGCAGGTGCTGAAGAAGTCTTGTCTCTCTTGCTGTGAAAGCTTTCTAGGGGAAAGGTACAGACCATGTGAAGGAGACTGGGGCAAGATGCCTGCCCCAGACGGCCAGACACACCAGACTGATGGTGTGAATCGAAGCCAACAATTCCCTGCAATGAGTTGGAGCCTCCGAGGTCCATGCAGGGCACGGTTTAGCAAAGACTGGAGTGTCACGATGGAATCTGGTTCAGACTTTACACGCCATTTAAACTGGGAAACCATACTCCTCTCTGAAGAAGAAACCAGTGTTTGCGAGCTCCCTCTGCAAACCTTGGCAAACCAGAAAAGGCATGACAATATAGTTAAACCTTACAAACCATAGGCTAGTCAAAGCACAGGGGTGGGGGGGCAGGGAAGAGGAGGATCTGCAGTCTAAAGACAGTTTCGGGAGTTTGTTAGAGGTTTTAGAAGATTTTGAAGCCAAGAAACTTCCTTGGCTGCTAACCACTTTTAAAAAAAATCAGAGGTAGTTTTCCTCTCTTTGCATCTCTCAAATGAAAACCGTTCAGATGCAGATCGAGAAAATAACAACAGAAAGATTTGGCCGTTCAGGTGTTAAACCTTTCTTCTAGTCCTTTCTGCCCCCAAAATACAATTACGTTTCTTTTAACAATTATAAATGGTTTCCCTCCAGCAACGAACATTTCCATACCCTCAACCAGTTTTACAGGTCAGGCTTTTTGTGGCCTCAAATCCAGGACTTGGTCTTGGGAGAGTGGGCTGCACGATTATTTCTGCAGAGACCACATGTTCACCATGTCTTTCGGAGGTAATCAACCTCAGCTTTGTAACTTTATGAACGTGGGTTGTTGTTTTTTTTTTTTTTTTCTTTTCCTTTTTTTCTATCTTCAGTCCAAGAAATGTGAAAGCTGCTTATTCTGGATCACCCCTAATCCCGGATCCAAGGATCTTTGAAATCAACAGACCTTTTTTTTTTTTTTTTTTTTTTTGAGAGCCCTCCTTTCTAACATGGCAATTCATCATGACTTTTCTGATCTTCCATTTAATGCTGCCTTGTCAGGTATCTGAACAGCAAACCTAACTACTCACATAAGGAACCCAGCCTAGATGGACCACCACTTAAGACAGAGGGACTCCACGGGGCCCCAGGGTCCCCCGATCTGGCGTGCAGCTGGAAAGACATCAAGCCCCACACAGTTGCTCAGTTTTCACATAAAACTGGGACTTTTGTGTCATATCCTCCTGTCTGCTTTCTGATGATCTGAGATGCTTCTCTTCCTTGCCATGAGCTTATTTAAGCAGTGTGGGTAGGTGGGGCAAAGGAAAGAATGTTGCTCTCTTAAGACACTTTTAAAAGATTGAGTTTTAGAATGTGACCCAAAGTAGACTAACTCTTTCCACCAGAATCTTTCGGTTACTTTCACTTTGGGGCAAATAAAAATCACCCCTCAGCTATTTGACCTTAGAGTGTCTAATCTTTAAAACAGACAGTTGACCCTCCTTCTCTGAGTGGTTTTAGATCTCAGGGGACATGTGGTGTCATTACAGGGGCCCAACTGTGTACACATTGGGATGGGGGAATTGGTTTCAAACCCCAAAGGTTAGTACTCCCTTTTGCAGACTCCTGTTTATCCCAAATTATTGGAATTTTGCTGAAGGCACACCAAAGCCATTCTGATCGCCTGAGCTCTGCAAAGAAAGAGCGTGGAGAAGCGATACAGTCTGTGAATTTCAGGAGCTTTGGTATTACCGCCTCCGGGAAGCCCCGGCCGTCTGGTTAGACAGGGTGACTGCCGAACAAACCTGCTGGTGGACATGGGCCGGTGGTCAGTGGAGGACTGAAGGGAGATGATCTCAGAGCTGCTCTCATCAGTTAACACCTCTCCTTCCCTAGCATTTCAGAGTGCATTGATAGTGAAGCCGAGACGGTCATGCAGCTCCGAAATGAACTGCGAGACAAGGAGATGAAGCTGACAGACATCCGCCTAGAAGCCCTCAGCTCTGCACACCAGCTCGACCAGCTCCGGGAGGCCATGAACAGGATGCAGGTGAGCCCTGGAGCATGTGCCGAGCCCCACGCTGTCTGGGAAGGAGCACCGCTGTCCACCACGCCCCCCGGGGCCACAGAAGATGGTAGCCCTCTGTTTGCGAGCCTCTTTCTCTCCTCCTCTCTCCTATTCTCTTTCTTTTCCAAAGAGCAAGGCTCCTTCTCATGCCCTCCCAGATATTGCTCAGAGACGAATCTTTTCAAAGCCCAGGCAGAACCATGCCTCCCCGCTTGGTGTGACTTCCAGTGGCTACGCGTGCCACAGTCCATCCCCCCCCCGCCCGCCCCCCGCAAGGCTTCTGCCGGGTCCTTTGTACTCAGAATCTGCCACCCCACCCACTTGCAGTTCCACTTCCCAGACTCATCAGCCAGAGGGAGCCCCTGACGGCTCCCTTTGCCGGTGTCAGGAGTTTCTGTGTCATAGCCCTCGTGTTCCCTCTGCCGGGAGAGCCTCCTGCACAGCCGAACTGGATCCTTCCCTCAAGGATTAGCCTCCCCCTCTACAAAGCTTCTCCAGGTCCTGCATCTGCAAGAGTTAGTGCCCTCATCTGAATTCCTTCTAGAGGTATTCTCACCTTCCACCCTGGACTAGAAGGCGTTTGGGTCTTCTGGCTGTTCTTTTTTTGGCACCCCTTTCTCTGGATGCAGCCCCGGTGCTGTGCACATGGTAGGTTTTTTCCTACAGAAGTGCAGAGATGAAAGAGCCCTGTGGGCTCTGCGAAATGGGGCCTCACTGGAGAACCAACATTTCCCAAAGGAGGTTCCACAGAGTGCTTGTTCCATGAGAGGCTCTGAAAGGAGAGCTCCAGGCTCAGCTGTGTGTAGGACTGCTGCACACTCTGCGCCCCATCTCAGGTCCACCATGCAGAGCAGCTCCTAAAGGCTCTAAGCCCTACGGGAAAGAAACCTGTCAAACCCACAGTCTGTCGAACCTCTCGGATGGTAAGACTCTTTCTCAGTTGAGAATCAGGCAGCAGGCTCTGGGAAGCATTTCTGAGGTCTTCAAAGGCCAGCTTTCCACAAGGATGGCCCTTGCCCAGCCAGACAGGGTCTTGTGTGTGCGTAAGAACAGCCAGCACGGCTGGACCTCGCCGATGGTGTGGCTGGCTGGGCCTCAGCTCGGATCCCCACCTGATCCCTGCACAGGACTTTCCCGTCCCTCCTCCAGAAGACGCTTGTTCGTGTTCCATCCACCCGGTAAGCGAGCCTCTCCCTTACTCTTTGCAGAGTGAAATAGAGAAGCTGAAAGCTGAGAATGACCGGCTGAAGTCCGAGTCTCAAGGCAGTGGCTGCAGCCGGGCGCCCTCCCAGGTGTCCCTCTCGGCCTCCCCTAGGCAGTCCATGGGCCTCTCCCAGCACAGCCTGAACCTCACGGAGTCAACCAGCCTGGGTGAGTGGCATCCCGGGGCTACGGGCAGGCCAGGGCCTGCAGCCGGCACTCCACTCTCCTCGCAGGAGTCCCAAGAGAAGCAGATGAAAAGATCAAATGGCGAGGCAACAGGCGTGCGTGCACTTGGGGTGTGTGTGTGTGTCTGGGTGTGCGTCTGCTACCGACATGAGCTCAGCCGTTAGAGTGCTGTCATGCTTTGCTCCAGTGCCCCCAGTTCTCCAGGCCATGAGCTTGGATCCTCTTGTCCACCATGCTGAGTTCTGTTTGATCCATTTTAAGAGGCTGACCTACAAGCCGAATGCTGCATAGAAACCCCATAGTAGCAGGTCCCCGTTGGGGCAGTGGCTTGGTCTGTGGTCTTCCTGCCTTCAGGATGGATTCCCGGCCGGCACCATCATGAGCGAACATAACCTAGGTTTTCTTTGTAAGCATATTGAGGCTGACGCTTTGATTTCTTACCCGTGATGCTGCGTTGCTCTCGTTTTGGTTGAGCCTCCGCCTCGCACTTCCATTTGGCAAGGTGCATCGTCAGCCTGCTGGTTCTTTGGTTGGTCCACCATTGGTTTCTGTGGTTGCATTCTCCATTCTGCCCTCTCCCCTTCCCCCACCCCACTTCCTTGCACCCCGACACCTGGTTTGTCCCGCTGCCGTGCCAACAAGCAGCGGGGGTGTCGGGAAGCCGGCTTTGCTGTCCCCATGTGCCTAAGGCTGTTGATGTTTTCCATTCGCAGACATGTTGCTGGATGACACTGGTGAATGCTCGGCTCGGAAGGAAGGAGGCAGGCATGTTAAGATAGTTGTCAGCTTTCAGGAGGAAATGAAGTGGAAGGAGGTTAGTTGGATCCCTTTCCCTGCTCTGCTTGTCCCTACCTAGCGTAGAAATGGCATCATCAGACCGTATCACCTCAGCACTGAAGGTGATTCGGAGGTACTACTAACACTTTCCTTAACTAACCACGATCCCCAGCAGCATTTTGACACAATTAAAGTAAGCAAACGGCCCTTCCCTCCTCCCTCTCGCGTTTGGAAAGTCTAATAAAGAGTACTAAAGATACTCCCGTGTTGCCCTTGCACGGAACTAACTAAACACTAACATCAGTCAGAAACGGCTTTTCTGAATTTAATGTGTTCCGAAAGCCCTTCAGGGGCAGCTAAGCACATTTAGCGCAGAAGGCACAGAAGCAAGCTGACCCAATGCAGCTGACCAAGAGCACCAGTCTTGTCCAGTGTTCAGAGACCGCGGACAAGGTGGGACGCCGACGGGGCCGAGCCACACAGCTGGCTGACGTGAAGCCGGTGGGGCATCCCGACTCCCCAAGACTGAGGAATCTTGAGTTTTCTGAGTAGTTCCTCTTCTCTTCCAGAGCCTGAGGAGGCCACACCCACACTAGGAACTATTTTGGGGGTAGGGGGTGGGGGTTGACAGAGTTGATTTTTAGCCATTGATTGAATCACATGAAGCTGTAATGACCATCTCTCAAATAAGCGGAGAAAGATTTCACGAGGGGTTATTTCAAGTCCTTCTTCAGCTCTTTGTTTGTTGTTTCTCAGCATCCTTGCCGACACGCTGTTTGTCGCCTAGGAGTGCCGGAGAACCCCACAGTGCCCACCACAGCAGAGCTGTCTGCAGCCAGACTCTCTTTGCCAGAGGATTCCACTGTGTGGCTGGCTCTCTAGTCTTGTTGAAGGTGGGGAGGCCCAGATTTTGGAGCTGCTAGTGATTGTCTCCTCATCTAACCTAAAAATATGTATCTTTTACATATAAAAATAAATATAAAGAAGTCTATTTTCAGAGCTTAAGTAGTGGCATGGTAGGACTATCAGGGGGAAAATTCATTCTTAGAACGTTCTTATAAAAAATTCAGGTGATGCCTGGGGATGTGCATTAATCCAGTGATCCTCAACAGGAGCAGATAGATTCTACATTTTACAGAAGTTTGAGTCCCTTTTAAAAACTGTGTTGTTCTGGATCACTATGGCATCCAGATGAAGTTGGTCAACCAGACGTTGTTACCTACATTTTGCAACTGAAACCTAGTGTCCAAGCATCATTTACTTGAGGTTATAAGGTAACTGGTGAGGCCAGATCTTCTCACCATAAGACTGGTGCTCTTTTCTCCGCTGATTTTGCTTAACTGCCACATACACCCCTACTCCCCGCTGCCACTCTCCTAATTCTGTATTCTTCTGAGCATGTCAGAGCTAAGATTTTTAAAATGCGACAAAATGGAATATTCTATTAATTTTTCTTTAATCATTGTGATTAGTTAACCCCCCCTGCACAGAGAGCCCTGTGGGTGAAATTCAAAAGCAGTAGAAAAAGAGTATTTTTTTGTGAACTTCCCAGAGTTTTGCTTGTTTTCTGATTTGAGTATGTTTTAACTTTTAATTAGCAGAAAAGCAATAAACATTATTTAAAAAAGAAGAAAATAATTGAGCGTATTCTATTCTGAAGGAGTTTAAGATCTAGCAAGGAGATAAACTTGATATACAAATAAGACATAAATACCTAAAGGTAAACAAGTACAGAATATGATAATATATCAGTTATGTACAGAACCGGTGAAGCAATATGAGCTCTGAGCCTGGTGGGTTAATCATTGAAGGCTTCCTGGAAGAGGTGAGTTTGTAAACAAGGTTTGGAAAGGGAGAGATGGCAGGAGAGGGGAGAGCATTCCAGGCAAGGGATGTGATCTATGTACTATACAGGGCACACCTTTTGTAGAAGGTTCTAGATTCCAGAGAGGAGATCCTCTCTTCCTGACCCATGGACTACTGTTTTTGCAAGAGAGCAGGGAAAGTTTTTAAGACTATTGTATCCCATCTATATTGTATCTGGTGTTATAACAAATAGGACTTTTATTCCCCCTCTCAAACCATTGGTGGAGTCCTAAGGCAATCTGAGTCCTTGCTAAACTGTGTCAGAAAAGATCCGCCTGTTTTTCACCTGCGTACATTTCCTTACCCTTAGGATTCCAGACCACACCTCTTTCTTATTGGCTGCATTGGAGTTAGTGGCAAGACGAAGTGGGATGTGCTCGATGGGGTGGTTAGACGACTGTTCAAAGTAAGTGTCTTAAGAGGATGGCTAAGGTTGTCTGCCTGAAGTGGGGGCCTGGGCTCAGGGAGGGAAGGGGCGGTTTGTGTACTGAACGTGGCCACCGCTTGGGTCTGCCCCCACCCTTGTGTTGCTGGGACTTGTCTCTGGGCACTCTGGTAACGGGGATGGTGAGAACAGACTGGTGATTGGCCAGCCTGTTCCTGGCTACCCTTGGCAGTGGTCGGCCAGCCAGTGAGAGTCATTTCCCTGGCCTCAAGCAGTTTTTTGAGCCTCACATGGTGAACTGCTAATATCCAAATTCTCTCTTCACCTTAGAATTGTGTCCTATTGAATATTACTTTGAATTGAGTGCCCTGTGGCCAGGGCTAAGACCTCAAATTTCCATTCTTCATTTCTGGGGGATTTGATCTGACTTGCCCAGCATCCTGGCCAACACTTCAGAGTCTAGGATTTGTGTTTCACGTAACATTAACATCTGATCGATGTCCAGAGTCAAAGATGTTGGCATAGTTATTTTCGTATTCTAGTCACATCACTGGAGTGAGTGTGGATGTTTTTCATGGGAGAAATAACTCATGAGTACTGAGGAGAGCCTGCAAGCACAAGGTGGTTTGGAAGAAGCTTTTTGGACGTTTTTTTCCTACTGTCCTGAAGGGTATCAGCAATCATAAGCGTTCATTAATCATGTCCCCTGAGCATTATTGGTAGCCTGCATTTTTGGTGCCAGAGACCATGCTAACATTACCCCAGTTTACTTCCAGGCCTGTGAGGAAGGTCCTATTATTTTCCCACCTAAAGTGGAGGAAAGCAAGGGTCAGCTCACTTGCCCAAGATCGTGGAGCTAGAACACAACCACATTGGTCTAGTTGAGTTGGTCTGACTTTAAAACTTGACTTACCCAGTCCACTCTAGTCTCTTTCTAGCATCTAGATTCAGGTGGCTTCACACGCAGGAAGCCCTGTGTTCCGTTCTCTGGCCAAAGAGCCTTCCCCATCTTGGCAGGCTGTGGAAATGTGACCGGCCAAGGGATGTGAATGGCTGAGGGCAGACCAGTCCTGCTTCCTAGAGCCAAAACCTGAACTCTGCTGATGGGAAGTTTAATCTTAGATTAAAAAGACAACAGTTTGGGCTGAAAAGAGCCCGTGGGGCGTCACGTGTGAGGAAGTGAGACCATTAAAGGCAGAGAGGCCTGTTCCTGATATTCCACATAGGTCTTCGTCCAGCTACGTCCTCGCCCACGGACCCTCGGTCCAGGTTCACTGACCTAAAGCCTTTTGGTCACTCACCTCAGAGGGCATACTTTCCAAATTAAACACAGTTTTTCCTGTTTAAAGACCCAAAGCTGCTTTTTTTCATACCGCCCTGGGATTTGCTCCTTTTATCATAAGTGTGGAGTTTGCTATGAGCCAAGAGAAGGGGCTGGTGGGGAGATTCCTTGCCCGAATTACTTTCTCATGAGTTTTCCAGCACGATTCACGGGCCCTGGTGTCTTCAGGACTTCAGCTAAATTTAAGAAAAGCAATCTTAACTTTTCCTTGCCTGGTTCATCCAGACTAAACGTTCACGATTGTGTTAGGGCTCCCTCCACATCACTAACCAAATAAATCTGTACTTGAAGAGGCCTGTGATACTCGGTCATCATCCCCAGAGAAAGCTCTTCCCCCTCCTCTTTCCACAGCTCGGTTTCAACCCAGGCATCAGCTGAGAGAGAAGATGATCATAAATCACCCAAGGAAAACATGAGTCATGGGCAGATTTCTAGCCACATCTTTGACGGGGTCTTGATTTTATTCTTCCCAGGAATACATCATCCACGTCGACCCCGTGAGTCAGCTGGGGCTGAATTCAGATAGCGTTCTGGGCTACAGCATTGGGGAAATCAAGCGCAGCAACACCTCCGAGACCCCCGAGCTTCTTCCCTGTGGCTATCTGGTTGGCGAGAACACGACCATCTCTGTGACCGTCAAAGGTAATTTGGCCGACGGCAGAGGTCGGAGTTTTCAGGACTTGCGGTTTTTGTTTTGTGACTTGGCGTCGGAAACCATGGCCCCAGTTTTGTTTTCACGTGTGTGTGGGTAGGTTTCTCTACCCCTGCAACCACAGTCATTCTTACCTAAGCGAGTTCAATGGCCTTTAGCTTTTTCCACACCCCCGGAAGCAATTTTAGTTTATTGCTGAAATTATATAACAAAAGGTCCCATTAAGCCTTATGACTCTGAGATGTTGGAATCTTAATAGCCCTGCTGAAACGGGGCTCTGCCGATACCCATGGGTTACTCTTGCCAGCTGGCCTTGGACGTGGTCCCGTTCTACAGGTGGGAGCTGCGATTTGCTCGAGGGCCACTCGTGCCCACGCATGGCGCTGCTGGCCCTTCCAGTTGTCTCATCCCCTAGGGATGCTAGGCCCCGGGCCAAAGTGTGTTCCAAGGAACACTAGGCCCACAAAGTATTCTTGCGAGGGGAGAATCCTGGCCAAATAAGTCTAGAAAACTACATCATTAGACCCATTTGTGTTCAGGGGACAGGAAGACAGGAGTGTACGGGTGCGCTAACTCCATCCTCGGGTGCGCTGACTCCTGCCGGTAAGAAGGCTATTGAATCCAGTCTGACACAAATGTATTTGACTGCAAAAGCCCCTTTTCCCCTCTATTTTATGAACCTCCCACCGCCAAAGAATAGATTGATAAACACTGTTCGAAGCTCACCCTTCAGGTTGTCCCATCTTACTTCCCTGTAACTCACAGCTTTTGACTGTAGTTTTAACAGGGCACACTTTTGGGGTTGTTTGATGCAAGCTTTGTTTCCTGGTTGGGAGGTTTTCCAGAAGCACCCCACCATTACGTAGGAGCAGGAATTCACGCCTTGCTCTGCCACTGACGAGCCTGACATTTCCGCTCGAGTCTCACACACAGCCTTACCTTACCAGCAAGCGCAATTGCACACACGTGGCCTTGGGTGCAAGTGACCGGAACCTACCCCAAATTAGCTTTAGTGTGAATGCTAAACACGTGCCCTGCAATGAGTTCATCAGCAGAACAGTCATTCCCAGGGGGTTTTAAGGCAAAAGACCAAAAGAGCAGCGTGTATGTAGAGAGAGATGTTTTTGTGGGTTTTTTCCTCATTATTAAGTTTAGACGAGAGACCCTGCATTCCGCACTTTGCATCGAGTTTCAGCCATTGTAGGCTACACTGAGCTCAGTACCAGGAAAACCTTAGGCCTGTACCCAGAAGGTAAGTCCTTTAGAAACCTTCATCATGGTCATTCTAGAATAGTCTGCATGTAGGGGCCATTCTCGGTTAGGGGAGGATTAGAAACAAGCATATAAATGCATTTGTGGGGTCTGTTTGCAGTGAATAATTATGTAAAAGGAAGATACTATTATAAAATAGAATAAATGGGGGGCGCCTGGCTGGCTTAGTCAGTAGAGCACACGACTCTTGATCTCGGGCTTGTAAGTTCGAGCCCCACATTGAAGGTAGAGATTACTTAAAAATGAAATCTTAAAAAAAATAGACTAAATGCTCTTCAATGTATTTTTTTACCTACATACACTAGTTTTCTTAAGGTGAGTTTTAACAGAATTACTTTAGGTTTTAGACAAGTAACCTCGGGTGGATCTTCTCTTGAGAATGATATAAAGAAAACAGTTTTTAAAAAGCCAATGGCCCTGGGTGGCTCAGTAGGTTAAGCATCTGAGTCTTGATTTTGACTCAGGCCATGATCTCAGGGTCTCGGGGTTGAGCCTCACATCAGGCTCCACACTCAGCAGGGAGTCTGCTTCTCTCCCTCTGCCTTTCCCCCTGCTCCTGCACACGCTCTCTTTTTCTTTCTCACTACAAATAAATAAATCTTTAAAAATAAAATAAAAATAAATAGCCAACGGCCCTGGGGCGCCTGGATGGCTCAGTCAGTGAAGTGGCTGCCTTGAGCTCAGATCATGATCCCAGGATCCTGGGATTGAGTCCTGTGTCATGCTCCCTGCTCAGCGGGGAGTCTGCTTCTCCTCCCTCTGCTCCTCCCCTCTGCTCATGCTTTTGCTCTTGCTCTCACTCTCTCAAATAAATAAATAAAAATTAAAAAAAAAAAAAAAACGCCAACAGCCCTGATTGGTGGAGTTGTCCCACGTAGGAAAGAGGAAAGATATGTTTCCTCTTGACATTGTTGAGGCTCAGAGGTCTGGGTGGGTAGCATCTCAGCCTTCGCCTACCAGTCATCACATACCTGAATCAAATGGCATTTCTTTGCTTTCAAGATGAAAGCGTGGTCACCTTTGTGGCATATCTGAGTGTGGGCAGCAGTGGCACAGGGCACGAGAGAGAACAGGGTGACAGGCAACCCCAGGGTCTTGGCAGACACGGGACACTCAGGTTTGGGCTGGGCAGACACCAGCAGCATGGTAAATCCAGAGAGGCAGGCAGAGCCCAGAGTCTTAGGAACTCGGCAGAGGACAGACAGGGCCCTCGGGCCTGGGTGTTAGAGTGAAGTCTGAGTCTGGGCGAGTCAGCCGAGCCAGGTGCTAGACCACACAGTGCTCGTGAGCAGGCTGCAGTGGCTGCCTGCGCTCAGCCTCCCATGTACCCGGGTGGGCAGCAGTCTCAGATGAGTGGCCGCCATGGAAAGAGCTAGGCAGACCCAGGCGGCAAGTACAGAGCTACCCATTCCACAGGGGTTCAGACCCTTCCTGTCCCTCTCCAACACAGGGCTCGCGGAGAACAGCCTGGACTCGCTGGTATTCGAGTCCCTGATCCCCAAGCCCATCCTGCAGCGCTACGTCTCCCTGCTGGTGGAGCACAGGCGGATCATCCTCTCCGGCCCCAGCGGCACCGGGAAAACCTACTTGGCCAACCGGCTGTCTGAGTACTTGGTGCTGCGGGAGGGACGGGAGCTGACAGATGGTGTCATCGCCACCTTCAACGTGGACCACAAGTCCAGCAAGGTGAGGTCATTTGAAGGCTGCCACCTAGCCAGGGGGTGCTATGTGGCCCTTTCAGAACTGTCGAGGCCACCACTGCCCTGATGGGAAAGCAGTGTTGCCCGGGTGCTCTCCCTTGGGCTTGTGAAAGCCTGGTGGAGGAAGTCAGGATGGGGTAGCAGAAGGGAAGGCTTGAACTCAAAACTTCCAGTGAGGAGTGCCATCTGTAAGGCGAGCTGGTTCATTTCTCACTTGCCCACTCTAAGCTGGCTATGATGCTCAGTGCTAGGAGTCCTTTAGGATCACCCCAGAAGCATCCATTTTAGTTTACCAAGAATTTGTCATGTGCCTACTTGGTGCTCTTGTTCCTCCCAAATGAAACGTCCTCTTGAGGAACAGTGATGACACTCATAATATCAGCTCACATCACAGACTGCTTGCCCATGACCAACAAACTGGCCACCTCACGATAGTACCCTCAAGGGAGAGGTCGTGGCTACTCTCCTGTCAGAGAAGGGACCTGAGGCTCGAGGCAGGTGGCCATGTGCCTAGGAGCCGTCGGATGGTACAGAGCAGTGGATTAGGGCTTAAGTCAGCGTCTTGGACTCCAGAGCCAGCAAACAGCCTCAGTCCTGCTTCATGGGGACCAATGGAGACGTCTGGACCTGGTCCCAGGCAAAGATCATGAAGTGGCTTCTCAAACCTGTTCACTGTTCATGCAGTGGGAGGTGATGGATGATTCGCTTGGGCTGGCCCTGAGCAAGGGGACTGGTGAGTCAGAGGCAATTGGGAAATGACTCTTCTGCCTTATGAATCACCCAGCATGCTCAAAGATATAGATTCCTGGACCTCATTCCCAGACGACGGCTTTCAGTAAGTTTGGCAGGCCGGAATCTGCACCATTCAGTTAGCTGGGTGATTTTGATGTCAGGCTAGAACTAGAAGTTGTCAGGGTGCCGGTACCCAGAGTGTCTGTGTGTGAGCCCACTAAGGGAAGGCACCCTCTCCCAGGACCAGTGAGAGAAGGACCCCAGGCATGTGGCTGGGGATCGAGCCCAGGCTAGATTTCAGCCCCCCTCATGTTCCCCTTGACCAGCACCCTCTGCAGAATCAGCTCACCAACCATACCCCATGAGCCTCAGCAGGGGAAGGAAGGCTCTGGAAACTTGGTCCGCAGGTGCCTGAGACCACGAACCCCTGGTGGAAAGGGGCTAAAGGAAGAAGATATGACTAGTAACTTAAAAAGTGGGGCTTTTTCTGATGTTAGCAAGCCACACTTTGACTTAAAAGGGAGACCCGTGTATGTGTTCGTAGGAGGTGGAGGGAGCATCACCCTGTGAGCTCTCAGGCTAGTGCGTAGGACCGTCTGATGTGATAAAGAGCCCACACCGAGGCAGGCCCCGAGTCTGGAGCCGGGCACCTGATTTTGATGTGCCCTAGCCTCCTCCTTGGTAAAATGGAGATAATCCCAGTGCCCACCCAAGAAGGTTCCCGTAGGGCTACAGAGATTCTGTGTGTGAGGCTCTAAGTCCCTGACCACTATTGCTATGATGGGAACACCAGCAGGCAGGCATTCTGGTCCCTGGCCGGTCCTCCGCTCACCGTTTCGGCCTTTCCTCTTTGGCACCTTTAGCCCTCATCTTCTGACACACATCCCTCACCCCAGCCGGGCTGGGCTGCATCCTAGTTCCAACACAAGTTCAGTCCAGACCTCTTCTCCACAGTTCAGTCCAGAACTTCCAGGGCCCCCTCTGCATGTCGACTCCTCTGCCCTGCATTGTTGGCTGGCTGTGATGGCACTGATCAGCAGTGCGAGCCTGTGGGGGGGTGGGGGGCGGGGAGCGGTCCTTTGCTGTGCCGATTCATCGAGGGCTTCTGTATAAGTGGCTCTCAGGCAGGTGCTGCGGAAGTACAGAGGTGTATAAGGCACCCGCCCTTGGGAGCTTACTGCAAGGTGGGTGTAATAAGCAATATCAAGAAAAATGATAGCACTCGTAGAGAAGTGATTAGAACAGGGATGCAAAACCGTGCCTCAGCACCCCACAGTGTTATGCTCCTGCCCCGGGCAGGTTTTCTATTACCTGGTGCCTCCCAGAAGGCAGGACCCAGGCCTTCCTCACCCCCTGCCCACCCCACATCTCCTGACCACCCCTCCCGGATGATATTGTGTAGCAGATGGGCACTCAACACAGGTTCACCACATGGCCTCCTGAAAGGCCTTTCCGCCTGTGTTGACCTGGGCAAAGTGAAGGCTCTGAGCATGTGCATTTTTATTGGGGTGCGTTCACCCACTTATTCTTCCCCCGGCCTCCCCAGGAATTGCGCCAGTACTTGTCCAACCTTGCTGACCAGTGCACCAGCGAGAACAACGCTGTGGACATGCCCCTCGTCATCATCCTCGACAACCTGCATCACGTCAGTTCCCTGGGCGAGATCTTCAATGGGCTGCTCAACTGCAAGGACCATAAATGGTAAAGGGCAGCTCCCGACCCCATGGCCCCCAGAGGACGGTGGCCACGGGATGTGTGCTGCACGGGCACGGTGCCCACACAGCCCGGGCTCCGCGTGCGGGGTGGGGGAGGCAAGCAGCCATCTGCCTGCACCTGCCGGCGCCACGGGCTTCCGTGAGCACCTCCCCTGGCTTGCTTTTGACTCACAGAGCCGCCTTTTCCTTCCTGTCCCCACAGCCCTTACATAATCGGCACAATGAACCAGGCTACCTCGTCTACTCCCAATCTGCAGCTTCACCACAACTTCAGGTAAGGCACTGCTGTTCAGGCGCCCATGTTGGCCATCGTGCTGAGCGCTTGCCCCGGCGTAACTCATTTCACTCCCACAACAGCCTCAAGGAGTTAGCTAGCTTTATCTTGCAACTGGGAACAGGGAGGCTGAGAGAATTGATTCACACGGGGTCACCTGGCCAGTGGGTGGCAGAGCTGAGACGGAAGCCCAGGTCAGGGTCCCTGAGTCTCCGCCCTGGGGTAGCCGTGTCAAGGCTGCGGCTCTGGGCTTGCCCACCCCCCTCACGTCCCCGGTGATGCATCTCTCCGCCCCAAGTGATGATCGTGAGCGGTGCAAGCTCTTGCTTGTGAGTGTCCCCTCAGAGCTGTGGACCTTTGCACTCCAGCTGCTGGGAGTCCCTCTGCCCCGGCCCCGTACTGGGGTGCGGTCACTGCTGGGATGTGGGAGGGACTGTCCAGCTCAGTCATGCAAGGTCCCGTTGCTGCTGGCCTTGCCATAGCTGGATGCCCTCTGCCCTGTGCCACCTCCCAGGTGCCCGCACCCCGCCCCCGCCGCCCCCTGGGCCCTGGGATGCAGCTGAGAAGCCACTCTGGGCTAGGTCCCGGGCACTTTTCCACTGGCCATCTGCAGACATCTCTGAGGGAAATCTATTGAAAGCCGACCCGAACTGTGATCGTCAGAAATGACGACTCCCCCAGGCCCGAGATCATGGCTGCCGCTGCATCCAGGCTGTCCCATCCCGTCCGTGGTTTCGCCTCCTGCCCCACCACCACGGCTCCCTGCACCGTCGCTGCAGCCACGGTGCCTGCCCGCAGCTCGGCTCCCTGCAGGCCATGTGCTGTGCCAGTGGCAGCTGAGTGAGCGTTCTAGAATTCAGATCTCACCAGAAAACCCTCATGCTTAAAACTCCTTCAGTGGCTCCCCACGGCCTCCAAAATGGAATCAGACTCCGTAGGTTGGCAGGTCCAAACACTGCATTACACTGGTCACACTGAATGTCTGGCAGGTTCCCCGAACACCCTACGCGCCTGTGCAGATGCGGCAGCCTGGTCTCCACCCTGCCCCCAGCCCCCTCCTGGTCTCAGACATGCCCTCCTCTGGGAGGCTTCTGATTCCCTGGGGTTTGTCACGTCTCATTCCTCTGTTTGCTTATCTACTTCCTCCACTAGACCGTGTGCTTCTGGGGAACAGGGCGTGCATCTTAGTCTTGGTTACAGCTCCAGAGGCCAGCACACGGCCTGACTTCCAGCACAAGAGGCAGCAGGCTCGGTGGTCAGAGCTCAGACCCTGGAGCTGGACCATCCTCGTCCTGATCTTAGCCCTTCTGTGTTAAAGAGCTCTTTGATCTTGGATAAGTTGTGCAGCCTGTGCCTCAGCATTCCCATCTGTGAAATGGGGATGGCAGTCGTAGCTCTGTCACAGGGCCGCCACGAGGAATTGGGTGCACAGTAGGGCCTGGCCTTGTAACTCCAGATCTAATGAGCTTTGACTGGGGAGGCTGGCATCGTTTTTGTCAGTCATCATCACCGAAAAGCATTGCTGACTCTCCTCCAGGTGGGTGCTTTGTGCCAATCACACGGAGCCCGTGAAGGGCTTCCTTGGCCGGTTCCTGAGGCGGAAGCTCATGGAAACCGAGATCAGTGGGCGAGTGCGGAATGTGGAGCTGGTAAAAATCATCGACTGGATTCCCAAGGTCTGGCATCACCTCAACCGCTTCCTGGAGGCTCACAGCTCCTCAGACGTCACCATAGGTAGGTGGGAGGCCGAGCAGGGGACGGGCACTGCTCCTGGAGCTCTGGCCGCCTCAGACGCGTGTCCTCGGGGTCCTGGCCGGGACGGCACCTGGCAGGCACAAGTCAGCTGGACGCTGCACTGTCCGCACGGGTGAGAGGGGACAGAGGGACGATCACAGCCCAGGGTAGGCCCCAGATGCCAGTCATCTGCATCTGGTGCTGTCCCTTTCCCCATCTTTGCACAGCGGACCAGGGCTGATGAGCTGCAGAGCAATGCATCCAGCCCAGGCTGATGCAAAAACTGCCGGCTCTGTGAAGAGCCCCCAGCGCAGGGCTCCCCTAAGCGCAAGCCACCTGGCCACATTGGCTCTGCTTTAAAAATAAAATGCCATCAACATTCCCCGAAGCTTAGGGTTCAGAGAAAAAAAGACCGCTGATCATCCCACCATCTTAACATAATGTTAATTTGAGTTTCTGTTTTCTGTCCTTATCCAGACATGTAGGCTTTGTGTAGTTGCAAACATAGCATGCACACAGGATGCTCATTTCTTTTTTATTTCACATTGTCCCCTGAGCATCTGTGTTGCTACTCCATTTTCACAGTCCTTCCCAAAGGTTGCAGAGTAATCAAAGTGGCTGTACCATCGTTAGCGTAACCGTTTGTCTTCTCCGACACTGAGTGCACTTCTGTTTCCAGCGGTCAGGGTTCATCCTACTGCAGTGAACATCTCTCTCCATAAAGCCTCTCCTCTCTTTTGGGTGATTTCCTGGGATGGGAGAGAGATCCCAGGGAAGCGGTACTTCTGTTGTCATTCAGAAAATCACAGGGTCCCTCCTGTGGGGTTTGTTCAGACCGTGGCTTCTCTTAACCCCCCAGTTTCAGCTCTGATGGACTTTCCCTGTGGTCCCCAGGCCCCCGGCTCTTCCTGTCATGCCCCATCGATGTGGATGGCTCCAGGGTGTGGTTCACCGACTTGTGGAACTACTCGATTATCCCCTATCTCTTGGAAGCCGTCAGAGAAGGACTCCAGGTGAGGAGCGTGCTTGCCACAGGCCTCCTCCGAAGTGGGGGCGGGATGGGGGGACTGTTCTGGTGACCTGATGAGTTGTCTGTATCTCCTCCTTTCGACGTCTGACTGACCTGGGGTGACCGCCCCTCACGGGGGAGGCCATCAGTCTGGCACAGAGTAGGACGTACTTGGCTGCATATCTTGGCTCTGCCACTGTCAATGTGTGACCCCAGGCAAGTTGTTCAGCCTCTCTGTGCCCTAGTGCCCTGGCTGATAGAAGAGGAGAATGACCATCCTCCACCACAAGCAGTTACTGCGAGGGTTAAGTGCAGTCGTGGCCATAAAGCGCCCAGCACAGCGAGCGCACAAGAAATGGAAGCGTGCAGTTTGCGAAGTAGTCTCCTCTCTGCTCTTTGACTCAAGCCTGCCTTAGTCCTGGGACTGGAGCAGAGATTTTTTTTTTTTTTTTTTTTGGTCTCCATTTTTCAGGAGAGGAAAATTAAGGCTCAAAGAGAGTGAGTTGCCCAAGGTCATAAAAGGGACACTTGAAGAAGCTGAGATTTGAGTCCAGGCCTCTAGCTCGAATTCCAGGTTCTGAGGCCTCGGCCCCATAGCACTCACTACCTGCCACCCAGACACCCTCACCCGCCCACTCTGCCCCCCCACCACGACCCTGGGGCCCACGGGGCTACAAGCCCCTACACTGCAGCGACCGGAAGGCAGCATCCTTCACTTCTCATATTCAGCCCAGCCTTGAATGCTAGGGCGGGCTTAGCATTAAATTGGAGCTTGCACTGGTGACACTGTTGAGTCTGGAGGCGGCTGGAGAAGTTTCTAGGCTTGCAGCACGCGTGCTGAGTAATGAGCAGGCATCAGGCACAGCTGAAGAGTCCAGGAACCAGCCGGGTTCCCAAGGGCTCCTTGGTTTCCTCCATGCTGGGCAGCTGGAGACCCAGGAGGCTGCTGTGGGCTGGTGGAGGGCACGGGAGGGGGCACACCCACGTGCATGTATGGGGTACGGCCCGTTCATGGCCACAGTGTGTGTCACTGCTGTACGTTTGGCTGCACCTGGCGGACGTGCAGCTGCTTTGTGCCATGCAGCAGTGCCCATGGTTTCAGAGGCTGCCAGGACGTCAAGGACTGGGGAAGGAACGTACCATGCCTCTTGCAGCTCCTGTCTCGAGCTGGAGCACGGGTGTCCCGCAAATGCAGGCCGCCTTGGGGTAATCAAAGCGCACCTGAAGGCAGACTAGCAAGCAGTTAGGCAGTCCCTTGGTCAACCCCAAATCATTGGTTAGTCGTGTGGGAAGACCATTCCCTGACGGCCACCTTTCTCCTGTGTCATGTGTCATGTGGCTTTCATAAAGCAAGGTGTGAGGGATTTCAGATCTTCGCAGTAGAATCTCCCTAGGTAGATAAATTCACTGACCTGGGTCAGCAGACCCTAATTTAGTCTTTAATCAGATGATCTGTTAGTGCCCCAAACTCAAGGAGCCGTGCAGTCATTCCTATTTTCTTGGGCCAGTGGAAGCATCTCCCACATGCTGGATTCTTGAAGTCTGTTTCATTTCAGAAGCCCCCTCCTCTGTTCTCCTTCAGTGGCTTCCCGAGGCTGTGCTATGCCCGGCACCTCTGGGAGACCCCCATGCTGCTCAAAAGAAGTAAGGGAATTAGAGGTGGAGGAAGTGCACCATTTCCTCTTATTTCTGCCTCACCTTTCACTTGTTCATTTGCTTTTTCTTTGCTCCAAATTTATCTTGTAATGAGGGATAAGGAGTGACCTCAGGGCATGCTTGGAAGAACCCATGGTCTCTGTTGGTTAAGGGCCAGCCTCCCTTGCGCAGTGAGGCACAGACCATGAGTGGGGAGACCCAAGGAGTACTCCAGCCTTGAACTACACATCAACTGGCCCCCTGTCGGTCCTCACCCAGGATGGACGTGCCAGGACCCTGCTCCTTTAGACTTGAACTTCAAAGAAAGCCTTCTGGGCATGGCCGTAAATGTGGAGTCCAAATGCCCTTCCTGGGGCTCATGGTCAAAGAGCATTGGATCTCTTTCCCACCAAGAGCACAGAGGCAAGAGGTTGAAAGGATTTTGAAAGGATTTGGGATGGCTATAGAATGTTCCGTCTGGGGCAGGGAACAGAGACATGGCACCATCTCATGGGACTTACCAGTTCAGTGTGAAGCAAAAAGAAGTCATTGCTTCCCTGCGCTGTGAGGTCATTTGAAAGACCATCCTTCAAGAGTGTGGGAGCAAGCAGGGGAGGCAGCAGAATTAGCATTTTACCAAGTTGCTCAAAAGTGAGCCACCTTGCCCCAAACCTGTGACCTCATCATCCTGAGGAGCCCAGGAAAACCCCCAGAATCTACTGATTCATGAGGAAACCTGGTGTGTTCTTCAGGCCTCTGGTTTTGAAGGAAAGTATGCTGACATTGATTGAGGGTCTGCTACTTGCTGGGCCCTGCGAGGGGCCTGATGTGCATGATCTCTTTTAGTTCTAACAGCTCAAAGAGTACCTCATAAATGAGGAAACCAGGCTCACAAGAGTTTTTGACTGTTACCCAAGGTCACTCACTGGGGTGTGATGAGCCAGCATTGGAGCCAGGTCTGGCTGACTCCTCTGTTACTTCTGGGATTTTCAAGCCATCCTGAGGACCCCCTAACTTCCAGAAGCCTCAGGTGGCTCAGGGAACGAAGTATTGTGTTTCATAGGGTGGTTTTCTACAGATTTCATTTAACAAAAGGATTCCTCTGTTTTTTAAAAAGAAAAGTTCGATTCCCCACTCCCCCTGTGTTACCCTGGGTCCATGCTGTGTGCGGGGCCACTCCTCACGGAACCCTGTGAGATGAGCGAGTGGCCGTGAGGGGACTGTGGTTCAGAGCAGGCAAGCATGGCCTCCCGGCGGCTCCACACATTCTGCGGAGTCAGGAGGCTCACAGAGGCCCAGGTATTCGTTCCCATTGTCTCAGCCCACAGCTCCTGAGCCAGTGGGCATGCCAGGCTCCTCCCTGCCTAGGGGAAGGTGAATATCCCATCTGCCTGTCTCTCTGTCCAGCTGTCTGCTGCTTCCCAGAGCTGCCTCAGGGCTCTGCTGCAGTGGGGTCGAGGAGCTTTTATGATAATTCCTTTGCCTGCCACAGTCCTGACCCAACCATTCATCACCTGGTCTTGAACATGTCTTGTGGCAAGCATGGAAGCTTGTAAAAATATTTTCTGTTATTGCAGATGACGTTCACATGCGCCCGATGTACATTTATCTTATGACTCAGTTCCCAGTCCTGTTCCCCTTTGGAGCCATCATTGTAAACATTTGCCAAAGTGTCTGAAGTCTATAGAGCAGCTCAAAGGACCTGTGTTCTGGTGGGCGGGGAAGAGCGTTGGGCCATTTATCGGATGACGCAGCCTGCTCTGAGACCCTGGGCAAGTCTCCTGTCTGTAGGTTCCCTGTCTGTGATCTGAGCAGCTTAGACTGGAAGAGTATTTTCTCCAGCTGGCTTCTGTGGAGCCCAGAAGGTCCTCAGGCTACTCAGTGGTAGGGTCAGGGGAAGAGCAAGTATTTGAAAACCTCTGGGCCATATTATGTCTAAGGACTGGATGAGCTCCACATCCCAGCCTCTTGCTCTGCAGCCCTGAGCCTCTCCTCCTCCAGACTGGCTCTGGAAGTAAGGCCCTGGTTCAGCCTCACGCATGAGGCCTGGCTTGGGAAACGTGGCCCAAACCTCCCTCTGGAGGGAGAAGCTTCTAAAATTGCAGGAATGTTTCTGATGGAGAGCAGCCTTCTTCAGTTCTGAATATGCCCCAAATGCTTGTGTGCTCCCTCCCTTCCTGGCTTGCACACACGTGCACACGCCCTCACCTTCATGTCATCCCTTCTCGCTCGGACCAGGAACAGCCTTTAGAACACCAGACTGAATCCTCGGGCCCGAGACTCACCGCTGCCCCAGGTGAAGGAAGATTTAGCGACAGACAGGTCAGGGTGCTAGACGGGAGGGGTGCAGGCGTCTGAGAAAGCAGTGAGGTCACAGGAGGCTGTGCATGTCTTGAGCGCAGGAAGAGCCAGTCACTAATGGGGAGGGACGGGTGAGCCCCTGGGCCATGCGGGCAGGGTGGGCGGCTTCCCTGACAAATCAGACGTCAAGGTCAGAGGTACCGCAGGCCCCCGTGAATCACCCAGCTGACACATCCTTGTCTGGTGGACACCCTGGTCTGCCTCTCCCTACTCTGGTTTTGGCTGAGTCATGGCTCTGTGTCTCTTGCTGATACCAGGTGGACTCGGTCAGGAGGGGCGGAGAGGGGAAGAAAGGCCCAGACAAGGAAGCTGAGGTCCCGGGTTTGAATCCAGCTCCACTCCATAACCTTTCACGGCTGGCCCTTCTGTTTAGACCCCGACGACCCCATCCGGGAAACGAGGCCAGGGGACCCCAGTTCCTTCCAGCTGGGGCAGCCTAGGACCTGGATAGGTGTGGTCTGGTCAGTCAGAGCTCGGCTCTGTTCTGGTAGCAAGTCCTCTCTCCCCTCTCCCCTGCAGGAGTTGTGTGAGGGCGGAGGGAGCCTCCCTGCAGACGTGGTGGTTCAGGAGTCTTTGGTCTGTGTACTCCGTGGCCCCCTGTCGAGGGGGTGCTCTCCAGTGCTGGGCGAGCGCACCTGCCACGTCTCAGACTCGGTGGTGCATGGAGGCGGACAGACTTGGATTCCCGTCCTGCTGCCTTTCCTCCCTGGGCCTGTCCCCCTCATCTGGGAGACTCGGGCAGTCCTCCTCCCCCTGAGAGTCACATGGCAGTTCCGCGTGGTATTTGTAAAACGCTGCTGACCCACCATCAGCTGTAAGATGCGGCAGCCGTGGTGACGTTAACGGAGAGAAGATGCAGACGGTGTGATGAAGATGAAGACTATCCTATGCAGAGCCCCGCCTAGGGACGGGCAGCGGCCGGTTTCTGTCCTCAGAAGAGATTATAGATTTCTTGACATTGCTAGTAAAAGCCACTGCAATAATCTTATCATTAAATAGTGAAGGCTTAAGAAAAAGCCTTAAATTAAGTGATAACATAGTTTCCTGTCAGTTGTTCTGGACAGTTTTGAAGGATAATAGTTGAGAGACTTAAAATTCCAATACCCGTGCATAACCTCTGTTAACAGGGTGCTGTTTTGAAAGTGACCAGTGCTGCTGTGAGGGGCTCTGAGAGTCCGAGCTGCTTCAAGAAATGGGGTTTTATTGAACCAGGGCTGTTGGTGACCCCCACTGCGGTGTTGACGCCCGGCGCACGATCTCTGTCGGAGGCCGTCTTCGGGGGTCCACCCCATGGGATACTAGAACCGACTCGTGTGAGCCGATGGTCAGCACCTCCTTCCAACTCCCAAGTTCAGTGCTACCATATTGGTGGTTTGAAATCGGCCACAGGAGGAGTATTTACACCACAGAAATTGGCGCATGCTTCAAATCATGCAGTTGGGGGTCCCTCTCCCCAAGTGGCTACTTTTCAGATTGGATCAGCAAAGCGTAGAGTTTAGGGTGACACGGTGAGGCAGTGGCAGAGCTAAGATGTGGACCCAGGTCAGCCTGACTCCAAAGCCAGCACCTTTGACCCTTAGGTCATGTTGTCTTCAGTCTTGGCACATCAAGCTGTGGGTACCTCGGGTGGCTTCCTTCCTTAGAATTATGGAAGTGCAGTTACTCCATCAGGGAGGGCATGATGCTGGGCTTGAAGAGGTTTCTGAAGGCTGCACAACCAGGGCTGCAGAGGAAGTCTCGGGCCAGTCCCAGACTATTCCTTCTTTGCCTGTTTTCAGCTCTATGGAAGGCGGGCCCCCTGGGAGGATCCCGCCAAGTGGGTGATGGACACCTACCCCTGGGCAGCCAGCCCACAGCAACACGAGTGGCCTCCCCTGCTGCAGCTCCGGCCTGAGGATGTCGGCTTTGACGGCTACTCCATGCCTCGGGAAGGGTCTGCGAGCAAGCAGATGCCCCCCAGCGATGCTGAAGGAGACCCACTGGTAAGTCTCCGCTCTCAGAGCAGCACAGCATTTACTGAGCACTTACTGTATATTGGGCGTGATGCAAGGCATGCTGGGAATAGAGACGTGACTGAGCCAGAGTCTCTCTTTGGAAGGCTGGACCCACCCCAAGGTTAGTCACACTTTTGCCAGCGTTATCTCCCATGGGGTCAGTTTTTCACTACGGCCTTTAACCCTCTGAAATTTGTTGCGGTATAAGGTAAAAGGTTACAGATGTGATTTTTCCCAACCTAAACGCCCCCGTCCCACTCTCTGCCCCCTGATTAGAGTACCAACTTTATCACGTACTGTCCTGCCCCATTCATCTCTCCCACTAGTGACAGAGCAGAGGCGGAGATTGCTAAGGAGCAGAAGCCGAGCCAACTGATCAGATGCACAGGCAGGGAGAGGTGTCAGGGCATGAGGGACTCCCAGAGGACAGGGAAGCCTGAATACGGGTCCCAAGGCCAGCGACCTGAGTTAAGTCGGTGTAACGCTGCCTGTGCTGCTTATTTACCCCACTGTTGCGAAAGCAAATAAAGGCCCTTTGAGAAGAACCTGGACCAGGGACGATAACACTATAATTATAGTGTTCTCTGCCTACATAAGACCCATATACAGTCATATTGCAAAATTAGACCTAATAAATCAGAAGCTCTATTAAAGAAGGTGGAAGCACATACCCCAGAGCCTCCCATACTTAAGTGACCATTATCATGCCTTCAGTTTACCCTTGAGCTCCCTTGGCAGCTAAGGCAAGAGGAAAAACACAGCAGAAAATATGACTTGCATTACTTAACGAAAGAACATATTCATAAGGGATGCAGCAGAATTAAAAGACAGCTGACTTGTTCTTTCCCTGATGACTAATTGATTTGCTAGATAAAAATCATCATCATCGTCATCATCATCATCACTGCTTTGGCTTGTCTGCCATCCTCCTCACTGGCAGGAAGGAGCTGGGGTCCTGCTGAGCTTTCTTGTAAACAGGAACTGTATTTTAAATGGGAGTTATTATGTTACTATGCACAACCTAATGTACAGTGTTTACAGCGATGGTTTTGCAGAAGAAAGGACCAGACTTGAAAACGCCATGTCTAACATGAATTATGGCTAAAGCCAGAGTCGTGGAGATGTTTCTGTGGTTGCCAGCTTATGAGCTCTTTCCTTACATAAAAACAGAATTTAGGAGATCTCTAGAGGAAAGCATGGCTCCCTCATCCCCAGACCCCTCTTCTGTTACCCGGGAGTATTTGTGTCACGGACTAAACGTAAGGGCATTTAGGTGAAAGCTGGAGTTCTTAGAATAGTTACACAGAACTCTCCCTCCAGCCCCAGGTCCCCCAAAGTGAGCTGTGCCAGCTCAAGTACCCCCACTATCAAATAGATACTTGTGTTTCTCCCTTCCCAGGGCCCGAGGTCTCTTGTTAACTGGTCTCTCTCTCCCTCATGAGACTGAGACCTACAGGAGAGGAGGACTGTGGTTTTTGTTCGAGAACACGCACTGTAAATACACTGGGGCTGTTTGATGAGTGAATAATCATGGCTGCCATGGATTGCCCCTTGGACTTCGGCTCCACTTCCCCCGTCACGGCTACACCAAAAGGCACTGCTGATGGTGGTTCTGCTCCCTGGCTCACCCAAGGAGACGGCAAGGCATTCCGAGGGGCAGCTGGCTAGGAAGCAGCTGGATTTCATGCCCAGCTGCATCATGTCTTGGCCTTAGCTCAGAGAGACCCTACTTTCTAACTGACTTGCTACATAAAATATAAAAGACACAATTTAAAGTTGCAAGTAAAATTAGTTGCTAGTTCTCCCTTTCACTCGCAAACAACCAATAGACTGTAGACTGGGAAGGTCTCAGAACACTCTTTAAACTCTCAACGTCAAATGATGATGACGGTAGCAGATCTCATCTCTTGAGCACTTCACACGCGCCAGGCCCTCTTCTGAGGGTCTAATGCACATCCCGTCCTTTTGTTATCTCCCTCAACCCCGTGAGATACGGGTGCTCCTGTTCTCTCTGCTCTGCGCATGAGGACCTGGGGGCTCAGATATGGTAGGTAATTTGCCCGGAGTTTCCTGCCTTGGAATCCAGGCCCCTCTGTGCTTTGTGGCTCTGCCTGTAACTGGTGCTCTCCTTTACCTCCCACGGTGGCCTCGGCAGGAGTGGGAGCACAGCGGGCTCCAGGCTGCCCTCTGGCCGGAGCCAGACATACCTGCGGGCTTGGTGCTCCCCGAACGGGGAGCCGTGTGCTTCAGATGTCAGTGGGGCTGAGCCAGCTTGACTGGCATCTTTACGCCGTCTGAGGGCTGTGCTTGGGTAAGGGGTAAGCTGTGTCACTTGCAAATAAAAAATAAATTCTGTATTCCTGGAAGACTTCCTATTTTGTTTTCTGTGCTCAGCATATTTTCACTCAGTCCACACCCACAACCTCGTAGGACAGGTATGCTTGTTCTCATGTGGCCAATGAAGAAGCTGAGACACAAAAAGTTTAAGTAACTTACCCAAGGTTATGCGGCTCGTAAGTGGTAGAGACAGGGCTGGAACCCTGGAAGCCTGGCCCCAAGTCCACAGTTGGTTTTTTGTTTTTGTTTTGTTTTTTTTTTGTTTTTTTGGTGTTTGTCCACGGCCTCCACTGTGGGCTGCAACCCGGGGTGCATCTGGAGGACAGAGCACGAGCTTGGAAAAGGCCAGAGGAGGACGGCTGCCAGGCTGAAAGCCGCTCACACTCTTGCTCTCTCCCCAGATGAACATGCTGATGAGGCTGCAGGAGGCGGCCAACTACTCTAGCCCCCAGAGCTACGACAGCGACTCCAACAGCAACAGCCATCATGACGACATCCTGGACTCGTCCCTAGAGTCGACTCTGTGACAGGGGCCAGCCGTGGAGCCTGCCCGCCTCCCCGCTCCCTGCCCTGCTCCACCTGCGTGCCCCGCACCCTCCTGAAGATGCCCTCCTGAGCCAGCCCCCCGGCCGCCGCACGAGAGCTGCAGGGATACCCAGACCCCTCCTCCTCCAGCCCCGACCTGGGTGCGGGCCTCCCAGGCCAGCCGCCTTGGCACTGCTCCCCTCCACAGGGAGACCTGCACTATCTTCTTGTTTATTTTCATTATCGTTTGCCTTGTTGCCGTGACCTCCCTAAGACACTGAAGGTACTTCTCGGGAAAGGATCGTCACTGTTGAAATGAAAAGGTTCTAAAGAAAACAAAAAAAAAAAACCAAGAACCCGCTTGGAAGCTCCTGAAACCAAACAGCATCCTGCGGCGAGCTACCCAGAGCAGAAGAGACTGGAGCCACGCCGGAAAGGAGGGCAACACAGCTTCCCCTCGGCACAGAGCCTCCGGACTGGGTCTTGCCGCCCCCAGCCTGCATCTGCCTCCCCGCCTCCCCCGCGGCCGGCCACCCAGAGAGCTGGTGCTAACAGGGCGGGCGCGGCTTGGGTCCCACTCGGCGGACTGCGCAGCTACGGCGCAGGGACACCGCAGGGGAACGCGAAGCGCGCTCGCTGTTTTGTTCTGCTTCTTAAATGGTGCTCTCCTTACCTGAGAGGTATTTTTGCCTGTTCCCGTCCAGCCCCACCTTCCAGACCCGTCAGCCTCCAGTCGATCCTGAGCGTGAGTGGAACGTGCGCGAGCGGATGTGGCCACGATGCAGACAGCCCGTGTCTACTTCCCCCTCCTGTCTCAATGAATCAGGTTTTTCTTTCTGCAAACACTGTGGACAGTGAGAATTGGTCTGTTTTGGAGAACTGGTTACCCCCTTGCAAATGAGGTTGAGTTTCCTTCCTTTTCTGACTCTTTGATTTTGAAGATTTTTCCTCCCCCCCCTCCCCCCACCTTTGGTCAGAATCAGTCCTTTGGTGAAAGAAAAGAACCGCAGGAGTTGAGTTTCGGTTTGGTCCTGCTGAGTTCTGGTTGTTCAGTTGTCCATCCTCACGGTTTTACACCTTGCCGCCCCCTGCTAGGGCCGGCGGTGGGGGGTGGGGGGTCACGTCCTTTCTAGTGGACCAGGACCCCATCCTCCACGTGTGGGTGAGCGGGGACCTTGCCTTGCCTTCTCGTCCTCGAGGCTTCAGAACGCACATCGACACCTCAGGCGTGCCAGCCCCAACCTCAGGTGGGGTGCTGAGGTCACCTCGCACAAGACTTGCACTTTCCTCAGAACCAACGTGACACAACTCCACAGGGGGCCGGAGTCCGCTCCCTTTCAGAAGCCCCGGCCCCGTCCGGATGAGTCTTGCCTGACCTCTTCGGTGCTGACCTTCCCAAAGCGATGCCTTACTGGTTTTGTACTAACCGTGTTCATTTACGAGTGTTGTGCCTGCCTGGGGTCCATTAGTTTTTTTGTTTGTTTTCCCCATCAGAGCAAACAGGGCTAAAAAGTCATCTACTCATTAGGAGGACTCAAGTTGCTGTGACTTTTCTCATCCAAAAGACTCATTTGTGTAGATGTGTGACCATGGGTAAAAGGAAAAAGAAAAAAAAAAAAAAGATGCCTTTTTTTTTTTTTTTTTTTTTTTTTTTTAGGTTCTTATCAGTCTCCAGCTAACACTCTGCCTGGACAGTGATCTGTCTGATGCAGGAAAAGGCAAAAGTTCCTACAAGTCCGTAAGACATTGCTGATGCATACCCTGCTAGGATGTGTCTTCAACATACTGGTATTTCCTTTACAGAGAGTGGTAAAACTCTAAGTTGTTTGTTTCTGCTTTATAAAGAGAATCTTCATCGGACCCCAGTGGGGGTGTCTCTGTTAACAATCAGGGTTTTTATTCCACCTTCCACATTTCTATTTCTGAAGGTCCATCTCTGTACATTTTTTTTTTCATTCTCTTACCACAAGAACTTGACCTGAAACTACTCGCATGACATTGGATGACACCATTTTCTTCCTCCTTAGAGGAAAAGGAGAAATGTGTCCCACTAGCTGGTGAATGGAAAAGCTCTCCGTGCTGTCCTTCTTTCATCTCCGTAAACTCAGACTCTCTTGCACGCAGCCTTCGTTAGCCATCTGGATGTGTGAGTGTGTCTTGTTCTGTTTTGTTTTTTCATAAAAATTTTAAACCATGAATTTAGCCTGTGACCACGGGCCACACCCTGAGCCTTCTGGTAAACCTGAAGAGTGGTCCTTCTCAATCTTGTTTCCCAACAATGACCTTACACGCTCATACTGTGAATTTGGGAGGAGGTAAAATGGACTTCTCCTTGGGGGCAGTTTTCCCAGTCACCTTGTGAGTAGACACCTGCCAATATTGTTTGAAACCCCCCCCCCTTTTTTTTTTAATTGACACATTTTCTGTCTTCTCCCATCCTACAGACTTCCCTCCCACTGGGTCCAGGCTCAGAACCGAGACCTCTGTCCCTGGTACTGCCTAACTAGTGACCAGTGATTTCAAGTAGTGTAGCCCTTGTGTGATTCACAACTCCGTGTCCTTCCTAAAGTTTCGGGAAGCAGGGTTGTCTGATATGCACATTTCTTATTTTGGTCATATTTTACTTTAGTGTCGCTCACCTTTGACAAAGTGACTTTGTACTCATTTAGGGCTCTGTCCGAAATGCTTCCATTTTGCCTTTTTCTACAGTTAGGCTAATTTTGAAATGTATGAAATTCTATGCAACATTTATGTTGAGTTACCAATGGAAGCCAAAAGTCTTCTTTCCAAACTGCCAAGAATTGTACGGGCCATAAATGAGATGGGAATATCTTTTAATTTAAGTTTGGGGGTGGGGGCGGGGTGGGACAAGGAATGAGACTTGCCTAGACCTTTGTTGTGTCTTGGGGACATTTTTTATTTCACTGTCGATGCTTCAACTTCGAAATTCTGTGTACTCAAATTTGATCGTGGTGAATCTACTTCAAAAGGAAAAAAAAAATAATCCAGCTTTGTGGATATTAAATGGAAGGTTTGCTGTTTTAACCTAGTTGTTTCCAGTGGAGCAGTTTATGAAATATGTCCTATAAGATGTACATTTTTTCATTGTAACATAGAAATTGTAAATAATCGATTAAAGTGCTGCATTTTGATGAATTTTTTCTAGCCATTTTTAAAGAGAAAACTAGGAATTGAGTATTTTGTGTACGGTATGTTTCCTTCCTCCTTCCCTCCTGCCCTCCCTATTTAATTTTCATTTGTCATGAGGTTTTTGGATTTGCCAATGATCTACTGGAGATCATGCCCCACGTCATAGAGAATAAAGCTGATGATTGTACCAGTCTTAAATTATTCATGATTCAATAAAATTGATGCTTATTTATTCAGATTAGTGGTTTGGCTTTTCTGTGCTCGAGCAAGTCCTTGTCAGAGTTGAATTTCATGCCAGCAGCAAGCCGTTCTTCCTTGGGTAGAGCCAACGGAGAGCCCGGAGGCCGAGCAAGCCTACCTTTGTCCCGAGACCATCAACATCTATCCTCCCCTTCTCCGCTTCTCCTCTAACGTGTTGCTACTTGTGTGGAGCTTATTGGAAATGCACAACCTCGGACTCCTCTCAAATTTTATGAATCCTTGGGGATCCTGTGGACATGCAGATTCTGACTGGGTAGGTCCGGGGCGTGGCCAGAGATTCTTGATTTCTAACCTCCTCCCGGGTGATGCTGGTGCTCTGGGCCCTTCACGCGGGGAACAGCAGGCTCTATCAGTATCCAGGCGGACTGCCGATTGACTCCTTGGCACAGGAAAAGGTGTTTTTTTTTTTTTTTTTTTAAACGTATTGAATACCTATTAATAGCCGAATTGCTTTCCCAAACGCTCTGGTATAATCTGCAAAAGGACCCTGAGGAGGTAAATACTGCAACTTCCAATTTATAAGTGAACAAAACAGGCTCAGAGAAAGCCACTTGCCAAGGCTCCTGTCCGCTAAGAGGGGTGGGAGCTGGGAGTTCCAGCCCCATCTTCCAAATCCAAAGCTGGCCTTGCTGGGCTGCCTCTGATCTTAGGGGCCCTGTTCCACATAGCAGCTGGTGGCCATCGCAGGGCATGGCAAGGAGATCACCTCGTAGCCTTCACTTTTAACAGCAGCAACAAAAACTTTAAAGGCTTGAAGCGAGGCCTGTGGGTTCGTTGTGAAATCGATCCCCCACTGCAGACTCGGCTGCCAGTGATGTGAGAGGCCCAGCTCCTACTGTGCACCACAACAGCTCAGCCAAGGAGACAGAATCCAGATGCTCAACAGTTTCTAAGGCCGGTCAGAAAGAATGAAGGGGAGCTGGTGCAATGGTTCGGCAGCTAGATACCCTGAATTTCTAAGATTTCCCATGTCAGATAGTCTAGCCATAGCCACACAGTCTGTTCTGATGTTCTCAAGGAAATAGGATCAGCGTAGGTAAAGGGCATGATGACTTCAAAACCACCATATCTGGTTCTAAAACCCACACCCTTTCTGCTACAGTCTCCTTGGGTTGGACTTTGGGGGGAGGCTTATGCTTCCCTTCTACACCCGTTACCTACTGCTGTGTAACAAATGATCCTCAAAACTTAGCAGCTTAAAGCAACAAACATTTTTTTCTCTGTGTGAAGCAGTAGTCAATGTGGCTTAGCTGGGTCTTCTGACTGGGACTTTCTCACAAGGCTGCAATCAGCAGGTCTTAAATATTTAAATATTAGAAGTAGGAACTATAGAAAGCATCATTCATTTTATTAAGTAATCTTTACACCCAGCGTAGGGCTTGAACTCACAAGCCCGAGATCAAGAGTTGCACGCTCCACTCACTGAGCCAGCTGGGTGCTCCAGAAAGCATCGTATTTAATGATAAATTGTCAAATGTTATCTTGTTTAGATTAGGAGGCAGATAAAGATGATTCCTGTCAGCACTTAACATCACAGTAGAGACCCTAACCAGTAGACTGAAGCAAGAGGATTGGAAAGGAAAAAAAAAAAATCACACTTTTTATTCACAGATAACATTATGTTCTTAGATAATCCAAAAGAATTCACAGACATTATTAGAAATAATGAGTTGAATACATTAGCTGGATACAAAATCAATACATGAAAATCAACTGAATAGGGGTGCCTGGCTGGCTCAGTCGGTAGAGCATGCGACTTGATCTCAGGGCTGTGAGTTCGAGCCCCACACTAGAGATAGAGTCTACTTGAAAAAATATATAGTCAACATTTATATGCAGCCAAAGTTTAAGAATTTAGAAGGTACCAGTGTAAGGGCATCAAAAATATCTAATACCTAGGAATAAATGACACATAAGATGGGCAAGCCTTCTACACAGAAATATATAAAACACTGTGGGGAGAAACTGAGGAAGACCCAAAGAAATGTAGAGATACATACTATGTTTGTGGATTAGGAGAGTCAGTGTTGTAAAGATGTCAGTTTTTCCAAAATGGACTGTAGATTTGCTGCGATCCCACTCAAAAGCCCAACATAGTTTTATGGAATTGACAAGATGATTTTAAATGTATTTAGAAATGCAAATGGTGAAGCATAGCCGATGAAGAAGTAAACAGATTTCTCTACCAGGTATGAAGACTTAACCCTCAAGCTCATTACGACAAAGATAGTGATAACAGGAACCGAGAACAGTTCAAGAAGATAGAACAGACATTCCCCAAATAAACCCAACACATGCTTGCTTTACTACATAGAATTGTAGCATCTCAGACCAAAGGACCTGTTTCATGGAGAAGGGAACTTGACCAAGGACACGTGACAGTGGAATCCACTGGTTCCTACTCTAAAGCTGGAGTTGAACTGTCCTCTTAAAGACTCAAGGCACCAGCGTGAGAAAGACATTCTGTGTTGGAGCACTTTTCCAGGAAACGATACATGTTCAGCCACTGGCCATTACTTGTTGCTGGGTGGCCAACAACTAGAACGCATGAGTTTGGGAACAGGAGTGGAGGTAGGAATGACCCCCCTCCAGCAACCCACTTGGGGAACTTTTTGCTTCCTGTCCTACAACTTGAGGCTCTGCAAAATTAGAGGTGCCTCTCCCTGGTGCTTGTGGGCAAGAAGGCAGGAGAAGGGGTACTTCTCTTCTAGCACTTCTACCACTGCCCTTCAAACTACATCTGTGGCAGGATGACCTAGGGCTGCTGACACTGGCAGGGTCACTGACCCTGATCGTGAGGAGTTGGGCTGCACAATGGGAGCAGGGGCAAGTATGTATGGACCTTGGGGAATTCTCGGGCTACCTCTCGGTTATTTCCATGCCTGGTGACAACCGTGAATGGGCATTTGCAGCCACCACAGCCCGACAGGGCCAAGGTGGACAGTTGCTCAGAGCCTTCAGGAACGAAGTGCTGGCTGAGGGTACCACAGAATGCAGGACTAAGCAAAGAGATGCTGAGGACCAGTGATGGCCCTGGGACCAGCTGTAGCAAGGGAGACTAGCTTGTTCCACTAACTCTCCCATTCAGTCTTTTCTTTGGAGATTCTGACCAGCAGCTACCCTGGACTTTCAGTAACAGAATAGACGCGACGCACCAAATGAATGGTCTGAGCATTGCAAGGCACGAGCCGTAGCAGACACCGTTGGTGCCTCAGTCCATGCCCCTGACTTCATCTGGGCCTGCCGTGGACACCCGGCGTGCTGACAGCATCCCACCGCAAGCCCCTGTGTGTCCCTGCTTCCCTGCCCGAGACCTTTCTCCAGTGCCACGGAAGCTACTTCAGAGCAGCCCACAGGAGATTTTTAGTGCCCTGAGGGATGACCTACAACCAATAAGGCACAGGAGTTTTAGTGGAAGAATGCCCAGCATTCCCATCTTTCTGTGGGACAAGTGGGAGGCATGGTCCACGGGGCTCTTTAGAGGCTCCCAATGGGACTGAGCCCTAATTGCCCATAACGACAATCAAGGAGCTCTTTGTTGGCTTTCTCCCTTCCTTGTCACATTTTGTCTACTCCTTCCCTCAGAGCGGCACGAGGATGATGCAGCAAGGACATAGCCCTGAGAGTGTCTGCCTTGAATGTTGTACCCCTGACACCTCACTTAGCTCACCCCGGTCCCAGCGCTGCCGTCAATCCTGCTTCCTGACACCACAGCACCAGTTAGCTCTCTACACACACGTCCTTTCTCAGACTCTGATAAGACAGCTCAGCAGTTCCACTAACTATTAGTATGGATTGAATGGTGTCCCCTTAGAAGGATATGTTGAAGCCCTAACCCCCAGAACCTCCATATGTGACCTTATATAGAAATAGCATCTTAATCAAGATGAGGTCATACTGGAGTCAGGGGAGCCCTTCATGCTATATGACTGGTGTCCCTGTAAGAAGATTGTGTGAAGACACGAGGGAAGAACGTGTGAGAATGGAGGCAGAGGTCAGAGTGGCCTAGCTGTAAGCCGACGAGCTCTAACACGGGTGTTCCTTGCTTCCCCCAGAAGCTGGGAAGAGGCAAGATTCTCCCTAGAGTCTCAAAGGGAGCATAGACCTGCTGACATCTTAGTTTGAGACTTCTAGCTTCTAAAACTGTCAGAGAATACCTCTCTGTTGTTTCAAGCCACCCAGTTTGTGGTACTTAGTTGTGGCAGCTCAAGGTAATCACAGTTATCACCATAAACCCAACAGAAATGCACACACGCGCGCGCGCGCACACACACACACACACACACACACAAATACATATACCAAGAAATATGTACACAATTGTTCATAGCAGTTCTAGTGTTCATTATAACCTGGGAACAACCCACACATCCACTGATGGAAGGACCAATAAAATTGTGATAGGTCCGTGTCCTACAGTAGGGAAAACATTTGTGGGTAGATATTGAGTGAATGTTGAGTGAATGCAGTCAGACCCAAAAGGACGCAAAAGTATGATTCCATTTCTAGAAAGGGCACACTACCATTCAGGGCTGGGTTCTTGTGTAGATGAGAAACTGTAAAGAGAGCAGGGGCAGTGGTCTGGAGGGGTAAAGGGCCTTGGGTTGCTGGCATCATCCTATTTCTTGACGTGGCTGGTGTAATAGATCATGGAGCTGTGTGTGTTTGCTTTTTGTGCGTTTTCTTCTGGGAGCGCTATTCTTCATAATAAGGATTTTAGGAAGCAAACGCTAGCCCAGGCTGCCCACCCGACCCCCTGATTGCACCACTAGCTCCTGGTTTGGATTCTCAGAAGTCAGTTCCTCAGTCCATAAATCAAGGGCACGGTTTTCACCCACCTTGGCATGAACTGATGTGTGAGCTTGGACAGGTTAATGCTGCTTCCCTCTGTCTCAACCCCCCTTGAGTGAAATGGGCCTAAATGGCACCTGTCTTGCAGGATTCAGGGAGGCGCTGTGTGCAGAGGGTGCCAACGCCATGAAGCACTTCCTCGATTTTCCTCCCAGAGCGGATTTCTCTGGCCGTGCAATCTCTGCTGTGACAGAAGCTGGAGCAGTGGGACTTCAGAGGATGGAACTGGGTCCAAAAGGGGAGGATGCAGAAAGGCGGGTCTGGGCTCCAGACAAGTGGAAGCTTCCTAAGGTCACAAACAGGGAATAGGCTGCTTTCTAAGATAGCAAGTGCACCATCATCATCATGGGAGTCCAACCAGGGATCCCCGCCCTGGTTGGCAGGTGAGTCCAGGTGGTCTCTGGAGGTTAGCTTGCCTGGTGGGATTGCTTCAGGAAGCACACGGTGGAAAGAGTGCTGGGGTATAGACACCTGAGTTCCTGGCTCCTGTGCTGGCTGTCTGCCTTACAGATGACCTGCCTACTCTCAGGGCATAGTTTTCCCATTTGTCTAATGAAAGAATTGGACTAGCTCAGTGGTTTCCTAATGTGGCTCGTCACCACTATCCCAGAGAGCACATTAGAAACAGACCATGGCTTCCCCTGAGCGCTGGGGAATCAGGATGTGCTTGGGACCGCTAACCTCTCCCCACTCCTGCATTGCTGGCTAGTTATAGGCAGCCTATTATATCTCATAGTGGCCACGAGGGGGCAGCAAAGCCAAAGCAATGTCAATCCTTCATCTGGCTGGACTTGGCAAAATTCTGTCTCCACTGAAAGGGCAATGAAGCAATATTATTGTACAACGAAGCACACTTAGCAGCTAGATCCTGATTTCTTTTCTTTTTTTTTTTAAGATTTTATTTTTTTATTTGAGAGAGAGATAGCATGAGCAGGGGGAGGGAGAGAGAGAGAAGCAGACTCTCCTGCTGAGCAGAGAGTCCGATGCGGGGCTCAATCTGAGGATCATGGGTTCATGACCTAAGCTGAAGGCAGATGGTTAACCAACTGAGCCACCCAGGCACCCCATATCTTGATTTCTAAGTACAATTCTCCACTAAGAAAAACCTTGGAAGGTGGCTGATTGCAGGCATGGGGCAGAAAAACAAGGTGAGCCCAGAATGTTTTGTTGTGCCAGGAAACATGGAAGTGCTCAAGAACTGTTGGAGACATATCTAAGGGACACAAGAGCTACCTTCAAGGAGCATCTGGTGGTTAAGTCAAAAAACTGAGCATCAGAAGAAATACTAGTGGTGATCAATTATGACATCATTGAATGAAACAAAAAAATGTGAGTCCATTTCGATAACAAAAGGCTAAGACTGTCATGACTCAAATGCATACTGCTCAGCCATAGGCCTCTTTCTCTTGCCAGAGGAGCATAAATGGGACCATTTCAAAGGATCTGGGGAAAAGGAGAAGAAGCATACAGTTCTACATACACGATGTCAGGAAGTAGAGCCTTCACTGAGAGAGGATGAGTTGCCAAATGAGAACGTACTTCTCTTCCTTATTGTGAGCTAGACAAGGTCTCCAAAACCGATGACTTAAAATCCTGCAATGACCCACAGATGTGTTTGCTCACCAATTTCTTTTTAAATTAGGAAATTGTACTTAAATGCTACATTTCCAACTTCTCTTAAAAAACAGGCAATCTGACCTACATTTCCACACGGAAACAATTAGAGCAAACAGCAGTCAGCTCATTCAGTGGGCTCTGCATTCTACAGCTCACCAGAGTCCCCACCAGTCCAGGCCCCCTGCACTGATTTCTTCACCTGCCTCACCCCCAGAAGCATGAGCCTTCATGACCGCCTCTGAGAGGTAGCGTCTGTCATTAGGAGACAGGTGTGCGTGCGTGTTACAGTAGTTGATTCAACATTTCTTAACAGAATTGAGGCAATGAAGAGGTGAACTTCCACTTCTAGAAACTAGATTTGGAGGGACTCTTGCTGGACTTTACAGAAAAATTGAGAACATCAAAGTTCTCTTTCCTGGACCTGGAATGCCCAATCACCCCCCACTCCTCAAACCAATGCCTCTTCTTTACCTCCTTTGGAGTGGAGGGAGGGGATTGTTATGTAAAACAGAGGGAGAAGCAGCTAGAACTGAAGAATATTCCCTAGGGGTAAGGAGTAGTTTTCCAAAAATTCAATAGAAAGCTTTCTGATTGGGGCGCCTGGGTGGCTCAGTCCATTAAGCATCTGCCTTTGGCTCAGGTCATGATCCCAGGGTCCTGGGAGGGAGCCCCATGTGGGACTCCCTGATAAGTGGGGAGCCTGCTTCTCCCTCTCCCTCTGCCCCTCCCCCTGCTTGTGCTCTCTCTCTCTCTCTCAAATAAATCAATAAAATCTTTAAAAGAAAAAAGTTTTCTAATTAATGTATAAAGAGGGAGGCCTTTTTTTTTAAGAGGGAGGTTTTTTTTAAAGATTTTATTTACTTGTTTATTTATTTATTTGAGAGAGAGAGAGTGTGCACGAGAGGGGAATGGGGGGGTGGAGGAGCAGAGGGGGCAGGAGATCTCGGGAGGGGGAAAGAATCTCAAGCAGACTCTGCACAGAGCAGAGCCAACATGGAGCTCCATCTCACCACCCTGAGATCATGACCTGAGGCAAAACAAAGAACGGAGGATTTTCCTCTGAGGTAAAAGAGATTCATGTGAGGAGAAAAAGTTCTCCTTGCCACTTTGCTTTCTATGATGAATTCTGTCGTGTGAAGTGATGCTTGGAGCTGCAACAGACATTTTGCCACCATGAAAAAAAATTCCAACCCATGCTTATATGGTTAGCTAATCTGTGGCAAAGGAGATAAGAATATACAACAGGGAAAAGACACTCTCTTTGACAAATGGTGTGGGGAAAACTGGACAGTTACGTGCAAAAGAATGAAACTGGATCACTTTCTTACACCATATACAAAAATAGGCTCAAAATGGATTAAAACCTAAATGTAAGACCTGAAACCATAAAATTCCTGAAAGGAAACACAGGCAACAATCTCTTAGAATTGGCCTTAGCAACATTTTTGTAGATATGTCTCCTGCGGCAAGAGAAAAAAAAGCAAAATTAAACTACTGGGACTACACCAAAATAAAAAGCTTCTGCACAGCAAAGGAAACCAACAAAACAAAAAGGCAACCTACTGAATGGGAGAAAATATTTGCAAATGATATATCTGATAAGGGGTTAGAATCCAAAATATATAAAGAATTTCTACAACTCAACACAAAAAAACATAAATAATCTGCTTAAAAAAATGGGTAGAAGACCTGAATAGGCATTTTTCCAAAAGAAGACATTCAGATGGCCAACAGATACATGAAAAGATGCTCAACATCACTAATTACCAGAGAAATGCATATCAAAACCACAAGACGATATTACCTCACACCAGTCAGAATGGCTCATACCAAAAAGATAAGAAATAACAAGTGTTGGTGAGGATGTGGAGGAAAAGGAACCCTTGTGCACTGTTGGTGGAAATGTAAATTGGTACAACCACTGTGGAAAACAGTATAGAAAAAAAACTAAAAGGTGAAGTACCATATGATCCTGTTATTCTACTTCTGGGTATTTTCCAGAAGAAAACAAAAACACTAATTTGGAAAGACATATGCACCCCTATGTTTATTGTGGCTTTATCTACAATAGCCAAGATATGGAAGCAACCCAAGTGTCCATCAATAGATGAATGGATAAAGAAAATGTGTCACACACACACAATGGAATATTACTCAGCCATAAAAAGAATGAGATGTTGCCATTCATGACAACATGGATGGACCTAGAGGGTATTCTGCTAAGTGAAATAAGTCAGAGAAAGACAAATAGCTCATGACTTCACTTATATGTGGAACCGAAAAAACAAAATAATTACAACAAAATAGAAACAGAATTATAGGGAACAAACTAGTGGTTGTCAAAGGGGAGGTGGGTGGGGGATGGGTGAAATAGGTGAAGGGTATTAAAAGGTACAAATTTCCAGTTATGAAATAAGTTATAAAATAAATAAGTCATGGGGATGAAAAGTACAGCTTAAGGCATATAGTCAATATTGCCATAACTTTGTATGGTGACAGATGGTAACCGCACTTACCATGGTGAGCGTTGCAAAATGTGTCCCATTGATGAGTCACGATGTTGTACCCCTGAAACTAATATGTCAACTACTTTTCACTTAAAAAAAAAAAAAAACTCAAAAGCCAACATGTTGAGGAAGGTTGAGTAGGAGGATAAACAGAGATGGGCCTTGATGATAACGTTGACTCAACGCTAGGATGCCCTCTATCTGATTTTCTTGTGCGGAAGTAATAAATGTTCCTACCATTTAAGCCACCGTGAGTGAGATTTGCATCCAAGAGCACTCCTAACGAGTACAGCTGCTTTTCCTGTGGACTAGGGGAGCGCCATGTTTGGTGTACAGCTGGAGGCCTTCCCCCTTCCGTGACTTTGCCCTTCAGAAAGCATGTGTCGGGGTGTGTAGTACCTACGGACAAGGCGGTTGCAGAAGCATGGTCCACATTCACTCCTCCATCAGTGCCGATAGAGCTGTGGCAGCATCTTACTGAGAAGAGGAGTCCAAGAGTCCTAAGTGGTGGTGAGCCAAGAAATGAGTGACGACCCTTGGGGCAGCTATAAGTGGTAGGAAAGGGCCTACCACTGCCAAGCAGACACCTGGAAAGAATATAAGAGGAAAACCTCCTTTTTCCCAATGATAGGCAACCTTAAAATATGAGGGAGGTTGATGAGGCAAAATGGTAAGAAAGTATAAAATAGTTATTAGTATGCAGCAATCTACCTACAGAGCAAGGACACCACCATGCCAGAGAACTCAAGTTTCAGGCGTCGTTCCCTGATGAAGAATCATGGCATTTGACCATAGGCCTTTCCATCCTATGTGAGCGAATTGGTGACTTGTTGGTCTGTATTCGTTTCTTTTCTTATTTCAACAGAAATGTGTGATCTCATTCAATGCCAACTGGTAGATCAAAATAAGATCATTTAGAGCCAAGTAAGCAAGCTAATCCTTTTTCTCTCTTTCTTAGGCCCCTGCCAGTGTTCTGCCATTTTAATTATGGAAACACTGAGGTCTAAAAAAAATGAATATCTTAGCCAAGGTACACACAGAAATAAATGGCAGAAATAAGATGTGAACCAAGATCTGTCTTCTCATACAACATACTGCCTTGTTGACAATACATTTTAACTTAAAAGTTAGTCCAAGATCAAAGTCTTGCTACTCTTCTCAGTCAGGCAAATACCAAGTGTATGTAACAGAGGTTTTATGGGCAATGCCTTAACCAATTTCAATGGCATGCCTAGCACATAGCACATGCTCAACAATGATTTGTGCGTGTAATTCAGACCAATAGCAAAAGTTGGAGGCACAATAGGACAAAGATGTCATTTTCCAAATCATGCCCTTCCTTTTGTGGTCCAATCATTTCTGGAATAACTATGTGCCATCTACCTTAGAGCAGCTAACTATCAGAGGTGGTATAGACTAGTAATGGTTAAGAGCATGGCCTCTGGGGCAGGATTGCTTAGGTTTGAAGCTCTGCGTTACCACTTGCTAGTTGTGTGACTTCCAGCAAGTTTCTTTTCTTTCTTTTTTTTTTTTTTTAAAGATTATTTATTTGACTGAGAGACAGAGAGAGTACAAGCAGGGGGAGCAGCAGAGGGAGAGGGAGAAGCAGGCTTCCCGCTGAGCAGGGAGCCTGATGCAGGGCTCAATTCCAGGGCCCTGGGCTCATGACCTGAGCCAAAGGTAGCCGCTTAACCGACTGAGCCACCCAGGTGCCCCATTCCAGCAAGTTTCTTAACACTTTGTGCCTCAGTTTCACTATCTGTAAATGTAAAATAAGTTTATTAAATAAACCTACCATATAGGGTTGTTATAATGAATAAGTTAGGAAATAAATGTATGCTCTGTAGACCAGTACCTAGTAAGCAGTAAGAGGCATTTAGGTGTTATTACTCTGTCTACCTGTAACTTGACCTTGAGTAAGAGAGCGCCAACTTGGTATCTCAGTTTCCCCCTCCCGACTGGAATTTAAAGCCCTGTACCTGTCCATCCTCTGTTCCCCTTTACCAGAACACCTCCCCTTTCTCCCCACTTCCCCTCTGCAGGGAATCCCATTTCCCCAGTGCCGCTTTGCTCCTTGCCCCATTCAGCGTCTATCCCTGAGTCCACCCCACGACCCCCGAAAAGGCTCACCTCCTAGATCACTTCCACCCCTTGTCTTTCCTGAACTCCAAAAGCTCCTGCTCTCAGAGCTCTGTCCTGCCTTCCTGCTGGCCTTCCTGTTCTGTGTAGCTGCCTTGTCACATCACACGCACTCTCAGCCGTGGCCTGGGGTACAGGGCCCGGGAATGTCTTTCTCTGCAGCCGCCCTCATGCACACTCACACACACACACACACACACACACACACACACACACACACACACACTCCCCTGTGTGTGTAATCAGTGCCCAGCACACCCCACTCTCATCCTCACTCCCACCCATCACCCCAACCTGATTCCCAAACTCTCCTTCTCTGTTGACTTCTCTTCCATCAGCCCACAAATGTGATCCAGAATCTACAGACTTAAAATACAGAGGGGGGAAAAAAAAATCAAAAACCTCCCCTGTTGAACCACACATACCTTTCAGCTACTTTCCATTGCTCTGCCTCCTTTCATAGTCCATCGGCTTGAAAACTTGTCTATGCTTGTCCAGGTGGCTTTCAGATTCCTTTGACTATGACCCTAAGAAATACGTTTTACAAAGCAGCTCAGTGCATGCACACTCATACTGCGTAAGCCCACACTGTCTCACACATGCACCTGCATGCATGGAGCCACGCACCAACACACATGTTATGCATTTGAAACAAACATTTCATGAAACATTACTCATGGGATTTACACTGAGATTTTCTAATTCATTCTTTGCTGGATTATGCTGTTTCGTTTTTAAAAACCCTGGGTGCTATAGGCTGTATGTCTATAGATTATGGACTATGTGTCCACCTTCCCTGCCCCCACCAAATTCGTATGTTGAAAACTAACCCCCAGGGGCGCCTGGGTGGCTCAGTTGGTTAAGCGACTGCCTTCGGCTCAGGTCATGATCCTGGAGTCCCAGGATTGAGTCCCACACGGGGTCCCTGCTCAGCACGGAGTCTGCTTCTCCCTCTGACCCTCCCCCCTCTTATGCTCTCTCTATCTCATTCTCTCAAATAAATAAATAAATAAAATCTTTAAAAAAGAAAAAAGAAAACTAACCCCCAGTGTGATGCGATTTGGAGGTGGGGCCTCTGCGGAGGGATTATGTCCTGAGGGTGGGGCCCTCATGAATGGGATTAGTGCCCTGATCACAGAAGCTTCCGGAAGCTCCCTTGCTGCCTCCTCCATGTGAGGCAGCGGTCTTCCTCATGGAGAAAACAGCTGTTTCTGTACCCGGAAGTGGACTTCATCAGACGCAACCACAAGCACCCTGATCTCGGACTTCCAGCCTCCAGAATGGTGAGAAAACATTCCTGTTGTTTGTAGCCACTCCCCACCCCCAGTCTACGGTAGTTTTGTTACAACAGTCTACACAAACTGAGACACTGGCCTATAATTTTATTCCACTTCCCCTTCTCCTATTAAATTCTTCGGCACTGAGAAACGTTTCAATATATTAAAACACAGAATTTACGATGTTAACACTGTCGAATGTCCTTCAGATTTAAAAGAAATGACAAAATTCAAGGCTCCTCCATGCTCTCTGCCTAGCTTCATTCCCCTTCCTGCTGCTTTTGAGGCAAGAATTGGGTATATATCCTGTCTGTGGTCTTCGACTTGTACTAAATCGTTGTGCATCTATAACAGATATATTTTCCTAAATATTTGAAAATTTTGCATTTCACATTTAGGTTTTTAGGTTTTCAATTCTTTTGGAATGAAGTTTTGCATGTAATGCAGAACTCTGGAGAGTCAGTCGGCCCAACACCCTTTACCGAAGTGCACGTCTTCTCTGCATTGATCCGGAGGGAATGCCTCTTCTATCGAACAGCAGGGTTTCGTGCACATTTGGCTGTTTCTGGGGCATCTATTATTCAATTCGCTTCCATCTGGCTTACACCCCTGTGTGTCAAGCAAAACTGGTCCTCTCAGGGTCCCCGATGATTTCTATCTAGTCAAGCAGTTTCTATTCTCATCTTGCTTGCTGTTATAGAAATTTCGGGAGTGGGGCATGCTCCTACCTCTGGAAACGTCTCTCCTCTTTGCGTCTCTGACAACACATTTTCGTCCCATCTCCAGGGCTGGTCCTTTCCATCTTCCTTCGCTGGCGCCTTCTATTGCACCCAGTCCTGGTACAAGCTCCTTCTGCTTCTCCAGCCCTTCTTTGGCTTAAAAAAGAAGCACACAAATAATACATGAATGCGTTCCCGAAGTAGACAACTGAAGCAAGGCCTGACTGTTAAGGGGAAGTGTGAAATGTCCTTCCATCACCGCCCGCCACCTGCTTCCTGGACAGAGGCACTGCAGACTGTTGGCTGGTGGAGCAGAGAATGAGAGCTGCCCCCAGGGGTTAATCTCCCCTTCATCTTCTGTCACTGAACCACCCAGAAGTTAGGTTACAACTCCCCGCCCCTGCGGCTCTGTGCAACCAAGCTCTGACTCACGGCGGAGAAGGGGAATTGTTGGGCGCAACCGCAGGGACTCTTCTTTGAGGAAAAGGACATGCCCTTCGCCTTCTCTTTTCTCCCTTTGACTTATTTTTTACAGATTTATTTATTTATTTATTTTAGAGAGAGTGTGTGCATGCCAGAGCGGGGAGAGGGGCAGAGGGAGAGGGAGAGAGAATCCCAAGCAGACTCCCCGCAGAGTGCAGAGCCTGGCTCAGGGCTCTGTGTACTTGGAGACAGCGTCAGATCCCACAGGTAAAGGGCTCAGTCCCGTGAGGCTATGCCTTCTTCAGATACCAACCGCAGGTCCAGGCTGCTACCTGTGCTTCTGATCAACTGGCTATAAGTCGGAGGTTCCCACAGCCTCCTCCTTGGGTTCCATTAATTTGTTAGAGTGGCTCACAGAACTCAGGAGACCAGTTTACCTACTATATTACCGGTATATTATCAAAGGATATAGCTCAGGAACAGCCAGGTGGAAGAGATGCATAGGGCAAGGGATGTGGGGGTGCTCTCTCTGAGTTTACCCCTCTCCCCAAATCTCCACATCTTCCCCAACCCAGTAGCTCTCCAAACCCCATCCTTCCGGGGTTTTTACAGAGGCTTCATGATGTAAACACAACTGATGAAATCATTGGAAATCGAACTCAATCTCTGGCCTCTCACCCCTCCCCAGAGGTGGGGGTGGGACTGAAAGTTCCAAACTTCTAATCACATGGTGGGCTCCCTGGGCAACCAGCCCCCATCCTTAGGTGCTTTCCAAAAGTCACTTCATTAACATGAAGGCCTTTACCATCCTAATCACTTAGGAAATTCCAAGGATTTTAGGAGTTCTGTGCCAGAAACCAAATACGTATTTCTTATTATAAATCACAGTGTTACAGACCCCAAAGTGGGAACTGAGTATTGAGGAAAACAGAAAGATCCAGAAGGCCTGAGGTGCTGATGAGCTTGGAGCCACCATCCCAGCGCCACACTTGTATATGGAAGAGAAATATGCATATTTTTGTAAACTGTTGTCATTTGAGATTTTCTCTCTCTTACACCAAATTTGACTTACAAACTCAGGTTATATTCTCTTTAGGATCTTTATTAACAAATATATCTTCTCTTTTTCAGAAATGAATCCATGTATGGTCTATGGCTGGCTTTTTTACTGAACAATGCACTCCTCCGACTCCTTCCCCTCCCACATTTAATCCACTCTTACAACCTGTTGATTCTTCTTTTAGCCTGAAACCTCTCTCCATCCTCACTGCACTCCCCTGGTCCAGGCCACCATAATTCCCAGCTAATGCCAACTGATCATTCTGCTTCCACTCTTGCCTATAGTCCTATAGATAGAACTAGATCAGTCTTCGATCCATTCTTCACCTAGTGTTCAGGGCAATGTTTTAAAAACCCACATCTCGTCACATCGATCCATACTTAAAACCCTTCTGTACTGTACCTGAGTAGAATGAAATTTAAGTCCCTTACTGAGCCCATAAATGTCTGAGGGATTCCCTCTTTGCCCATCTCCCCGGCTCCATTTTGGTCCATGCTCGTCTTCTCTTTACCCACATCTTGCTTCTTAGTTCCTTGCATGCCTTTTCCACCTCTGTTATGCCCTTTGCAGCCTCTGTCCCAAGAAGTCTGGATCATTCTTTCCACAGTACGTGCCCCAGTGGTTCCTTCTGGTCTCTGCGAAAATGTCACCTCCTTAAAGAGTCTTTTGTCTGGTTAGCTTTGCCCCCTATTTCCCCGATGGCCTTCATCACAATCTATAATTATATGTGCATCTGTTCACGGACTTGGTTATTTTCTTCCTCTTCCACTGGACGGCAAGCTCGCGGAGACCAAGCTCCTGTTTATTTCAGGTACCACTATATCCTCAGGAACAACCAGAGACCTAGACATAGAGGAGGCACTCAATAAATAGATACTTGTGAAATGAAAGAGCCCTGACGGTTCAGAAACCTTGGTTCACGTACCACCCTTACTATTTACGGGCTGTGCCAGCTTGTGGAAATCAATCAGCTGTTCTGAGCCTGTGTGGAACATGGGAAACATGAATCCCGCCCTGATTATCTCATAGGGTTGTTGCAAAAATCAAATGAGATGGTGTGAAGTAAAATTTTAAAGCTCTGAACAAAGGTGAGAGGTAATTTATTATTGGGGCAAGGAAAACTTAGGACTTTGTATGAGAACCTACCTTCTCAGATACTTGTACATAAAACAGGCCTCCGTAAATGAGTCCATCCAAGGTCTTGTCAATGAGTATTGTTCATTCCTGGTCATTTCCTTCCCAGCGCTACAGCTTTAAAAGGCGAGTTTTCTTGGAACACAAACCTTAGCGCTACTTAATCATCAATCCCAGTAAAAAGAAAAGTCCTTTTGACTTGAGAATGAGGAGTTTCGTGACAGCTATTAGCTGAAGTGAAACTTTCTGCTAAGAACAATAAAAACTCAGGTCTCTCACCCCTTGATCTGCTTTGCTTAGTTTGTTAGTGATTGCTGGGGTGTGGTACTTACAGAAAAGTTGAGGAAAGTGTAGGGGGTGGCCTGTCCTTTCGCGTTGGGATGCCTCTGTGGTGTAAGTAATCCTCTTTCCAACCCAGTCTAAACACGGTACTGAAACAAGATGTTTGTGCCAAAAAGAATTCCAGGAGGCATTATCCTGGTGGTGGGGGGTGTGGGGCGGGGGGGAGTAAGGATGAGTGGGTTAAATAATAGAATCATCAGCCCCACGCAGTTCGGGCAGGGGGTGGAGTGCACACTTTTGTTGCTCTGGATTACCGAAGAATGAATGGAAACTCCACTTTCCCTTTCCATAAGCACCATGTTCGGACAGTATTTTTGCCATTTAAACTATACAGAATGTGGTCATGTTTTCTCTTTATCGACACATCTATGCAAACAGATTTTTTTTAAAATAAAAGTATGATTTGGGGGTAATTTTAGATTTACAGAAAAAGCTGCACCAATAGTACAGAGAGTTCCCCTATGCTGGGCGCTCTTCTTCCCTAATGTTGACACCTTACCTTTCTGTGGTACGTTTGTTGCAATTCATAAACCAATATCGATACATTATTATTAACTGAAGTCAATGCTTTATTCCTATTGCCTTAGCTTTTTTTTCTTTTTTTTCTTTTTTTTTTTTTTTTTGGTCGGTGAGACAGGAATAAATGTCTTTATTTAGTTCCTTCACTCCTGGGTTCATCCCAAGGCTTTATACCTTACCTTCCCGCTGTCAAAAACAGAGACCCAGAAACAATGGTTCTGCCCACAGTTCACCACTTCCCCCCTGCAGAGCACTGTAGGGACAATTCACCTTGCTTGAAAGCCATGGGTTTCAAGTACTTTAGAGGCACATTCTCTTCAAACTGGAAACCCCACTAAGTAAAACAGGCTTGGCCAGAAATTTAAATCTGTGCCACATTCTGGGTGCCCCTCCAGAACTAAGATCCCTTGGAGCAATTCAAAAAAGTTCCTCTCTCCATATCATTAGAAACTTTCCAGAGAGCCAGTCACTTGGCTGAAATGTGTATTCAAAGATTTCACAAGACCACTTTCTACCCATTGAGTTAAACAGTCCAAAAAATTAAGGTATTGGGGAGGGGGGTTGAATTAAAGGGTAATAAAGCATTTATTAAAGTTACAATAGCATATCAAAGACGTCTATCATACTTTTGGAAACTCTTAACCAGGCACAAGTGCAAGAACAGTCGCGGCCCCAGCTGCTGAGGGCAAACATGCCTTCATTCCCAAAGCAGGAAGGACCAACAGGGTCTACTGTGAACGTTCCCGTCAGCGTGTCTCCAGGCACACAGGCCCACTGCGGGTCACACTCTTGTGCCGACCACACGAGCCCTGGGAGCTGTGCAAACACTGCAGGGCAGAGCAGGGACACTGCTGGCTAAATCACGGCAGCAAGTTGCACTTCACACGTTCACAAACACCACACTCAAACTGCACTGATGCACATTCATACATTACTTGGTAGAAATATGAAACCAAACCAACTTAAAAAAAAAAAAGGATGCCCATGCATTCCAGACACTGCACAATTTCATGTTAAGGCCACAGAAGTCACCCCTTCTCCCCTCCTCACTTCTCCATCTGTTTGTCTGCCTAGAATGTATAATATATACTCTGTACATCACTACATTCCAAAATCTGCACGTCCCTCCCATGGAATTCTCCTGGGACACGGTCCCACTAACCATTCATGAGTTCACATTGGTTATTTTATTCCACACCGAGGGGTCAGGTTCTGGGAGGTTGGAGGGAGTAATAAGTAAGCCAGGGAGAAAGAGGTCACATGGCCAAATGAGGCACTTCCAAGTTGGTGCGGAATCCAGACCACTCAGGACTGCTCACTGAGTGCCTGGCAGGCGGCCAAAGGGACAGAAGTGGAAGCTGAAGTCTCAGTTCCAGAAGACCCACTATGAGCACCATCACCAACATGCCGCAGAGCCACCGGCACTCAGGGGGGCCAGGGGCCCCCAAGGCCTGAGGTAAGGGCAGCCCTCACTGAGAAGCCACACAACACTTCTGGGGAGTGTTTCTCATGGATTCAGGAATGGCTAGAGGCCTGTCACCTACTGCCTTGGCTTTTACCTGATGTCCTCTTTCTGTTGCTGGAGTCCATCAGGGATTCTATGCTGTGGTTAATTGGGCTTGTTTTTGCACCAGCACCAAAAAATCTTTTTTTTTTTTTCTTTCTTTCTTTTAAAGTTAAGCCATCAACTTAAAATCAGGGACACGTTTTTCTTCCTGAAGAGTGTAAAGCTCACAGATGTAGGTAGGTCTTTGCCAGGAAAACCATTTCCACAGTTAGTTAATACTGTCCAAATTTGGATGGCAAGGCTCCAACTAAAGACACTTTTTAAAGGAAAGGGAGTAAATATTTACCGAAAGGGCCCCTGGTAGAGGCTGGAGTTGGTAGTCTGGTGGGGGAAGGGGTGGAGATTTGGGGTCTATGATGCCTCTGCCCTTAGTGAAAAGAGAATGTGCTTGAGTCTCGGCCGTCTGGATAGATGGGGGGGGGCGTCAGCCTCAGTTTCCCGTTCTGTCACATGAAGATATTGGTACTCCCAAGTGGGGTTGTAGCAAAGGCTACGTGCAAAGTAGATGAAAGCTTTAGCGGTATGCCCAGCACACTGGCACTTAGTAGTCATTGCCGTTAGTCCTTTATACTAAGAAAGGGAAAAAGAGGCATTTTGGAAATGTTTTGCTAGTGGCTGCTTTTTTTAAGTCATTGCCTCTTAAATAGAAATATCTCCTTACAACATCAGTGTCCACAAAACACATTCCAGAAACATTCCTCCCTCTGCTCTTTCTTGCAAATCTTTCTTGAACCAGTATGGTGTACTGTTTTCTCTTCCTATCCCATAAAAAATATACCATCCCTCAAGGCTCTGGTCAAATTTCTCCAAGAAGCCTTCCCTGATGCTTTCAGTCCTGGGGAAAGGGGATAATCGGGAAGATCCTTGAGTCTGTTTCCTCATCTGTAAAATGGGATTAAAAAGTCATGGGGTAGATTGAAGGGTATGATACATCCAAAATGCCAATCTGCATTTAGCACATAAAAATAAAAAATAATAATAATAAAATAGCTTTTCTTTTAGGTAGTAGCATTAAGAATAAAAAGAAGAGTAGAAAATCAGTTAAGGATTTAATAAGGGATAGGCCTTAGTGGTTGATTCCTTGTACGGAGTGGACGAGAGAGGGAGGTGTCAGGAACAGCACTTGGGTTTTTGAGCAATTTTTTTGAACAAGAGAGATGAAGGCATTCGTGGAATTAGGGGGAAGGGTGTTTTGTTTTGCTTCACTTTGTTTGAATGGAGTGTTGCTACTAGACGACATAGCACTTAGTCCTGGGCATGTGGGACTTAACAAGTTCTTGGGAAGGCCAAATACCCAAACCCTGTTAACTAGGTCTGGAGCTGAGGAGAGAGATCTTTGAGATTGGGACTCGTGAGGACTCAGAAGTTAGCTGGAACCAGAGAGGAAGAAACTCGTACAGGAAGAAGCAGCAAGGGCTAAGGGTAGACGCTTTGAGGACCATCAACAGTTAAGGGAGGGGCACCTGGGTGGCTCAGTCAGTTAGGCATCTGCCTTCAGCTCAGGTCCTGATCTCAGGGTCCTGCTCAGCAGGGAGCCTGCTTCTCCCTCTCCCTCTGTCTGCCGCTCCCCCCTGCTTATGCTCTCTCTCTCTCTCTCTCTTTCTCTGTGTGTGTGTCAAATAAATAAATAAGTAAAATCTTAAAAAAAAAAGTTAAGGGAAATGCAGAGGGTGAAGAGTCCCAGAATGAGGCTCAGTTGGCTCCAGGAGCTGAGAGACATCTGGCAGGGGTGAAAGGGAAACAGGGGAAAGAGATGTTTTAGGGTATGTTTGGGGGAAGGGATAGACTTGATCATGTTTAAATGCTCATAGAGGGGTACCCGGGTGGTATAGTCACTTAAGCATCTGACTCTTGGTTTTGGCTCAGGTCACATCTCAGGGTCATGAGATCCCCCCACTGTGTGGACTCCCTGCTCAACAGGGAGTCTGCTTGGGTTTCTCTCTCCCTCACCCCTGCCTCTCCTCCCACTCACAAGCTTCCTCTCTCTCTCTCTCTCTCAAATAAATAAATAAGTCTTTAAATGCTCATACAAAAGGTGCCAGTGAGAAAGATGGGCTGAACACAGATGGAGAAGGCGTTCCTTCAGGGAAGAGAAGTGATGACAGAGGAAGGGGTGAAATGAGGATGTGTGGAAAGCCTGGGTGTGGTCGTAGATAAGTTTTTACATGGGGCAGTAGGGATGTGGCCTGAAAGTGAGTAGTTCTCAAAGTGTGATCTGGGAAACCTCGGGAGTCCCCCAAGACCCTCCCATAACTTTCCAGAGGTTACATGTGCCATGGTGTCTCCTTCTGATGGCTAAGGGAGTATGTGCTTATAGATTCTGTGTTTCTGAGAATATTCTAAGATAGGGTGTCTGGGTGGCTCAGTTGGTTAAGCATCTGCCTTTGGCTCAGGTCATGATCCCAGGGTCCTGGGATGGAGTCCCACATCGGGGCTCCTTGCTCTGCAGGGAGTCGGCTTCTCCCTCTGCCTCTGCCCCTCCCCCTCGCTTGTGCGCTCTCGTTCTCTCTCTCTCTCTCTCTCAAATAAAATCGTTAAAAAAAAAGAATAAGTGATGGGGCAGGAAAAATTATTGTCATTAAATTCCAACACTTCGGTATAAAATATATGATCTTCTGATATTATATAGTATGAAATGAGAAGTGTGCATAAAGCACTTCTGTGCGATATTTTTTTCAAGGAGTGCAATTGTTTGAACTAGGCACATTTTTCACAGAACCCCATTTTTACTTGAAAGAATGACTGAGAAACAATAGTATCTCATAGATATTTTCTCAAAAATGAAGTGAGCCTTTCGTTTGAAAAAAACACTGTTGTCTCAATAATAAAAGTTGGGCTTTCAAATAAAAATTTAAATTTTGGAAAACTTGTATCTACTACCATGAACTTGACAGCTTCTCAATACTAAAAGACTTTTATGATGAGATGGGTGGTGATACGAACAAATGTGTTATTTGATAATACATGAAAGTATCAACATTCAGAATATCTACATAACTCAGTGAACCAATGTTTTCCAAATGGCCAATGCATGATGTTATAAAATCATACATGGGTAAAATATCCATTCAAAATGCAAGATAGACCCATAGATTTTAGTGTATCAGAGTTGGAAAGTTCATTGATAGGATTTTAGATTCCAAATTACATCTCACCTTTAAAAAAAAACTACCACTTGCCAAGTTTTGCTGTTGTATTAAAGAATAGCCACAATTATCTAAGAAAGCTATACAATTACTCCTGTTTCCAATTGCACATCTGTATGAAGACAAATTTTCTTCATATCACAACAGATTAAAGAAATAGATAAGAGAATCCAGCAGTCTTCTCTTCAACCAACCATTCAAGAGATTTGCAAAAAATGTAAAACAATGGTACTCTTTTATTTTTTTTGTTTTGTAATATATACTTAATTTTCATAAACATGACATTTACATTGCTATTTGATGAAATTGTTCTAAAATGAAGTGATGAATAAATATTTTTCTCAGTCTCAATCTCTTATACAGAAAATATCAACAGATAAAACCCATAGTTACTAAAAATCTTTTAGATATTTCAGAGTGTAAAGGGGTTTTAACACCAGTTGGAGGATCACTGGTTTAGGCCACAGAGAGAGGGCTGGTGGTGGGGTGGAAGACTTAGGAGCATAATCATGGTTTTAAGGAACCATTGATTTTTTTTCTTGTCCTTCAGAATATTAAAAAGCATAAAGCTGTGTTAGAGAGTTCTTATTGGTTGGGGTTTGGTTAAATGATTTTTTACCAGATTAGTCAAGGGAGCAGGATGGTGTAGTAGAGTTAGGTGAACCTGAATTTGAATTCCAGCTCAGGTAACCATGGGAAATTACCCAAACTCCCAGCCTCAGTTTTGGCATCTGTATGTGGGGATAATAGTATCTACCTTGGATGGGTTACTGTGAGGATAAAACTCATTTTATGAGTCTTTACTACTTAAAGTGTGTACCATGAACCAACAGGTGGTTAGCAATGCTGCACAACAGAGCCCTGAATTTTGATCTGCATTTTGATGAGATCACCACCTGGCAGAATGCATCCAGCAGAATGCCTGCCTGCCACACATTTTAGTATTTATTTATTATTCTTCAGCTGATAGATAACAACTATTTCAGTCTTTCAGACTAAAGTAATTGGGTTGACTTGGAAAAACACATTTGGCCAGTTTATTTAGTCTCTTTTTCTTAATTATTGACCTAAGTTGTCCTTCAACTCATTTGAAAGATGTATAACTTCCAGACTTATGGTCTAGACTCTAGAGTGTTTCTGTCTGTCCTTTTAATTTATTTATTCACTCAACACAAATCAAACACCCACTATGTATTAGCTACTATGCATGCCACTAGGGAAACTATGCAAAATGGACATGGTCCTCACGCTTGTGACACTCAGCTGAAAAGGACACGAAAATGAGCCAAAATATGGCATGTTGTAGTTCTCAAGATGTAAAACTTTGTGAGTATCGGGGAGTAGCGTATACTTTTTTAAGAAATCTGCAGAGCAGTTTTTTTCCTTTTCTGGGTTTTATTCTCTTTTTTTTCCTCCTCTTTTTCTTTTTTTCCCAAATTTGAAAGTAGTTGTTTATTAACTGACCAGATTACGAAAAATAATCATGGTGGATACCTTAGCTCATCCTTCTGATAAGCCTATTGATCTGGTCTTCCCTATGGCCAGCATCTCCACCTTCTGCAAAATGGGCGATATTTTTCTTCACTCCCCCTGGTGGGGAAGATCATCTGAAGGGCCATAAGAAGTTGTTTGCTTCTTTGACACGTTTTCCAACAGTATAGATCTCGTGAATCAGATCCTCCATGCAGATGATGCCATGTTTACCAAGAGATCGAGCAGTCAATGTGTTCTCTGTCAGGACAATTTGCTTCTTGTTGATTTTGGCTGTAACCATGCCTGTGGATCCATTCATTCACTGACTTCCGGTTTGGGTCCCCTCGTGCTCTCTATGGCTCCACAATCCTTAGCATGTTAACTGAAGCCTTGGTAAGCCTAACAAAGTTGCCACTGATGATCTGGCAAAGGTGAAGAAGCTACAACACCTTTCAAACGTTTCGGCTCTGATCCTGATGACAAATGCCAGTTTGGGTTCTGCAGGTACGTAGAAGTTGCCAGCTTTTCTTGCCATCCTACCCATTCGAATCTCAGTACTGAGCATCTGCCTATATTCCTTGTGGGAATGCTTAGCTTTTCACAGATAAGCTCCCTCCTTGCCTTTCGAAGCATCTTTTGGGCAAACTTCTTTCTCAGATGCTTGATCTTCAACTCTGCGAAATTCCTTGGCTTTTTTTTTTTTAAGGGTTCCTGGCACAGCAGGAACCTTCTTTTTCTGCTCTTCTGCACCTTCCCTGATGCTACCTGGGGAAGAGAAAGGTCTCTCTCTCTCTCTCTTTTTTTAAAGATTTTTTTATTTATTTGACACACAGAGAGAGAGCGAGAGAGGGAACACAAGCAGGGGGAGTGGGAGAGGGAGAAGCAGGCTCCCCACTGAGCAGGGAGCCTGATGCGGGACTCAATCCCAGGACCCTAGGATCATGACCTGAGCCAAAGGCAGATGCTTAATGACCAAACCACCCAGGTGCCCCTCTCTCTCTTTTTTTCTCAAGTAAACTCTAACCCCAACGTAGGGCTTGAACTCATGACCCGGTGATCAAGAATCGCATGCTCTACTAACTGAACCAGCCAGGCGCCCCATTAACTTTTCTTAATTTAGAAAAACTATTTATATCATATAATGCTTCTTGCTTTGAATTCTACATTTTATTATGATAATATTGCTTACCACAAACTTTTTTCATTTGGTCGTAATTTTGATCATTCCTGAATTTTTAACTCTTATTTTTCCAATTTACTTAAATTAAAAAATGTATTTTAACTGAGATTAAAAAAACACATGTAAAATTTTTCATCTTAATCATTCGCCGTCCAGTAATGTTAGCCCTATTCACATTGTTGCACGACAAATCTTTAGGACTTTTTCATCTTGTAAAACTGAAACTGTGCCCATTGTACAACTCCATTTCCCCCTCACCCCAGGCCTTGGCAGCCACAATTCTACTTTCTGCTTCTATTAATTTGACTGTGTTAGATACCTAATATAAGTGGAATCATATAGTATTTGTCTTTTTATTGTTAGCTTATTTCACATAGCATAATGTCCGCAAGGCTCATTCGTGTTAAGCATGTGACAAGATTTCTTTCCGTAAAGCTGAATAATAATCCATTGTGTGTATATGCCACATTTTCTTTATCCATTCATCCATCGATAGACATTTGGGTTGCAGAAGCTATTGTGAATAATGTGAATGATGTGAATGGGACTACCTCTCGGCTATTGTGAATAATGCTGCAATGAACATGAGCGTGCCTCTGAAGGACTTTGACTCCAAATGTAGACACTAATCCATCCCCATGCCTGAAAATAGTTCTTGACTGTAAATAAGAAATGTGGGCTTGAGCTAGCAGGGAGGGAAAAGTGGGCCGCTTCTGCTCAGGATCTCATCTCTGAATGTCCAGGCAACAGCAGAGGAAAGGAGAAAATGCCTGAATCACTCAGAGCAAAGAGTTTCTTGTCTAAAAGATTGTATGCCTACCATATACAGAATGCCATGTGGAGGGTTTCCTGGATTAAGATAATTATGACAATGAGAATTTTTTTTTTCAAGTTCCCAGGATCATGTCTAAACAATAATGAAAATAGTGATCACCAGTGTCAGGAACAGGCCCAGCAGGGAAGAATATCAGAACCCTATCTGGAGAGAGGCCTTGTGTTCTTTGGAAAGAGAATTACACAGAGAATAGAAAAATTCAAACTTCAAGTACGATATAAACTACTGAAATTTAAGCTTAGCAACGTTTCTCCCCCCCTGGCTGTTGGGGCATGGGTTAGGATAATAAAGAAATGTGGGTCTCTGTGGCTAAGAGACCAATCTCTTAAAGCACACAGAAACCCTTACCAGGGTTCTACCTGATGTTCTTTGCTTCTAAGTTACTGGTTAAATGAATTGTTTCTGTTGAAAGCTAGTCTTTAAAGAAATTTAGTTTCACTTGGGCACCCCAGAGTCTTTATCTGGGCTCCCAAGTCAGCTGCAGATGACATTCCTAAGAAAATCAGTTTATATACAAAAGTCAAGAGCAACTTTGGGCTTCCCTGGGGACTAGGAATTATATAAGCCTTCAGAGAGGGAAAGGAAAAGTATGATAAGCTTGAACCACTTAAACCGCCTTTCACTGATCTCTTTTAGTCCATCATTTCAGTTCTTAGAGAAGAGGAGAAGGATTACTGCAGACTGAACTTGTTGGTACCACTTTACTGGAGCTACTTGTCACCATAGCAAATACGGTTATTTATGGTACAGGTAAGCAGAAAAGGCACTGGCCCAAGAATTGGAGATGGGTTCTAGTTCTAGGGTGGCCACTAAGCAGTTGGGTGGCTTTAGACATGTGCCATCCCCTCTTGAATATCAGCTTATTTTCTATAAATTCCAGTAGCACTTGGACTAGAAACTCCATCCCTTTCTGCTCTGACACTCTGTGAATTAAGGAGATCACTTGACCACTGTGTCCATCCTACTTTTTATTTGGCATTTGTTCATTTGGTACATATGTACATATATAAAAATCTGTACAAGGTAAAAATACAAAATAAGTATTTCTTTATAAGTTATGCAATTAAACAGCTACCTTTTTAAAGTTTAAAAGCCATTGCAAAAGAGAGAGAGAAGAAAGTCTAATCAGTCCTTTATAGTCATTCATAATAACATTGGTATAAAATATCCATACAACACATGTGTACAAAATAGTGTACAGTTCATAAAAGCTGTGCAAAGACAGCAAAGTTCAGTAAAAAACAAAATCAAAATCAAAGAGGCTTGAGGGTTCTCTCTCTGCTCACCTCATGCCCAGTGCTCAAGAGCCTTGCAGGTCAGTGAAATCTCCCCAGAAATAATAAAAGGGCACAACGTAGAGTGCTTGGTGCATATACTATGGATACAGAAATTATAAAGAAAAAGCTTTAAAACATGCATACAGAAATAGAGACTTTTCCCTCAACAACTCACTTTTTGCCCAGAAAGCATTGAGATTATGACAGAAAAGACTCAATATTTATGTTGTGCCTTAGACCAGAAGGTAGGGTGTGTGTGTGTGTGTGTGTGTGTGTGTGTGTGTGTGTGTGTGTGTGTGTGTGTACGTTAAAAAAAAATACTTGAGATTTCTGAGGGAGCTGCTATGGAAAGACTGGGTTGCCAGAGTCGCTGGGTAGGAGACCCTCCAACCTAAGATAGGGAGGTGGCGGCATCTAGGAAGTCCAAGGTCTTGGAGTTACACACTTAGGACGCTGTGACTCCTAACTCCGTTTCCTTTGCCATTAAGAGTGTCCTCCCTTATTGAGTTGTCACTGCTAAAGACCTGCAGAGCCTGGCTCACAGCTAAACCCAGGCTATGGGTGTGAACACCCCCACTGTTTAAAATAGCTTGCAATAAGCAAGATAGGAGCTCCGGTAGAAAAGTTAAGGCTGGGACCGAAACCTAAGTTTCACTTAACGGGGAAAGAGCTGTTGGGAGGTGGTGTGGGGGAGGGAAAGGCCGTTTTGGGCAATGGAAGGGGCTGGGGTGTCCTTGACGAGGAGATGGTTCTGCAAAGGGGAGTGGCAGCGTCTGGGCAGCAGGAACTGAGCGGACATGCAGACGGAATCCCGCCTCTTCAATTTCAAAGCACTTCTAAACAGTACCAGGCCGAGGGGCGGGCTTCTAAGACACGGTGATCTCCTCTTCGCCCTCCTCATCCTCCTCAGAGTCGGAGAAGTCCGAAGGCTTGCCGGGGCTGCTCGAGTGCGCGGGCGAGGCGGGCAGCGGTCCTTCCAGTCGCGGGTCCCGCAGATGCCGAGGGTCGGGGGACGCGTGATAGACTAGGCGGTGGCGGGGGCTGCCCGCGCCCTCGTCTTCCTCCTCGTCGTCCCCCGGGCCCTTCTGGCCCACGTCGCTGAGGTCCGGGTGCGGATTGAGTTTGGTGGGAAGGGTCTGCTCTCGGCAGCCCCCGCTAGACAGGAGCTCGCGCTCCTTGGAGTTCCGCCACTTCATGCGTCGGTTCTGGAACCAGATTTTCACCTGGGGCGCGGGGTAGGGGGGGGGGAGAGGGGGACAAGCAGAGGTTAGCGCAGGCTCTTCCCGGCAAGGGCCTGGGGGGAGGGGCGCCGGCAGGACCACAGGGGTGGGTAGGAGGCTCTGTCCTTCTCCCCTTCCTTGCCTGCTGCCCACGCCCTGAAGTGGGTTCAGGTGGCTCAAGGCACTCACCCTACCCTCATCCCCTCCTCAGCTCCTCACTCCTCTAGCCCCATCCTCTGATCTCCGACCCGGACGGCCGCGGGGGCGGGTGGGGGCTGCTGAGCCGGGCGGGGAGCGCAGGGACTGGGAGAGAAGCGGGCTGTCCCGAGGAGCCTCAAGGAAGCTGACTAGTGCACGCATTCCCTCTCTATTCCTTACTTTCCCCATCCGTACTATGGGACCTAACCGGTTTCAGAGAACCCTCCCCGTTGTAGGATGCGCGGGGGAGGGGTGAAGAGTGGGGGCTGGGGCTGTGGGGAGACCACCCTCACTTGTGAGTCTTTCAAGCCCAACTTGGCCGCCAGCTTCTTGCGGTCGGGCTTGCTGATGTACTTCTGCTTCTGGAACATCTTCTCCAGCGCCTTGCGCTGCACGTCGGAGAACACGGCTCGACGCAGCATGCCCCGGCGAGGTTTGCCGCGGGCCGCAAGCGGCCAGGAGAAGGTCCCCGGGATGGGCACGACGCTCGAGGACGCTGCGGAGGGGTAGGGGTGGGGGGTTACCAGTGAGTGGGCGGTGTCCCGCCGAGGCCGCAGCGTCTGCCCCTCCCTAGTGGCCTCCCTCGGTTTTTCTTTCTGATCCCTTCATCTCTTTAAAGCTCCCCTTTTTCTCCTCTTGGAGAATAGGGCAGGAACCTACAAACCTGCGAGTGTGAAAGGCGCTTTCCGCCCAAATAACTTTCCCTTTCAACCAAGCAAACCCGGATTAGGTAAAACCACGGAAACACAGAAAACAGCCCCCACAATAGCCCGCTTCGTTTTTCCATTCAATGGTCTCAGGGGAACAGTCTCAAGGGAACAAACCTGCGTATATCGGCTAAAATAGGAACAGAAAAACATAAATTACCAAAATAAATATAAAATATACAGCGGAGGCCACTGGGTTTCCCCCTTAAGCTTTTATCACCTTGGTGGCTTTTGCATTCTTTAGATGAAAATGAGGTGCTTTACTGATTTGACAGAAGAAAATCCGCTTTGGATTTTTTTTTTTTGAAAAATCCAATCAGCATTCATCTTTTTCATATTAATCTTTCCTCCCCTCCCCCACAAAACGTAAAGAATTCGGCCCGAATACATGAAAAGTGGCAGCTAATTAGCACATTGACCGCTCCCCAATGGGTATTGGCATGATAAAAAGGGGGAGAGTTTTGCTTTAAGGGAGGAAAAAAAAACCCAAAAAGAAACAGAGACTCTAATGAAGCGTGAATGGTAATTGTGTAGTAATGAACTAACAGAAAAAGACTGAGGACAAGCAGCGAAAGCCATATATTACTGGGACAAAAGAGATTTACACTTTCAAACTAAACACAACTGCAGGCCAAGACCATTGGGAGAATACTGATGGCAGAGGCTTCTCTTCCCGGAATCATTTTCATTAAATGGACATGAAAAGCTATTTATAAAGCTCGGGTTGTTTTTGTTAGAGCATTGAGATGAGGGAGAAAGGGAGCAAATTCCATTAGCAGCAGCAGCATGAATGGTGGTTGGGGGCTGTTGGTGAATTCTCTCTCCCCCTTTTAAAAATCAATTGCTTGTTTCTTTCGCTGATATTTGGGAGTGTTGTCGTGGTTTTACCCATCCCCCACCGTCCATGCCCAGTTTCTCTTCTCTTTAGAGGCTCTCCTCTATCGCCTGAGTCTTGACCCGTTGCAGAGTTTTTGAGCTATAGTTTGAGTCACCACTGGGATTGCAGGATGAAAACCTCCTGTAAACTGTGTAAGGTGTTTCTCCTTTAGACTGGGACCCGATTAGGGGCTTTCCCTCGGACTTCTTATTCTACAAGCTCAAGGTCTTTAAAAAGATAAGGCGATGGGGGAAGGGTCTGAGAAAAGGTTGGGAAATCAGGTTGGAAATAGAAGTTTGGGGTTGTGGGAGGATCTAGTCCTCCCTCCCCCTGGGCGACCCCAGGCATCCCACACAAGAGGGCACCCCATGTGGTCTTGTGAAAAGCCCGAAGCCCTGAATGAGTCTTAAAGAGAAATTAGCCCCGGCTGGTAGGTGTCTCTCGGCGGCGTGGAGGGGCGAGGGCCGATCTGTGTGTGGCTGCCCGGAGGAGCTGACCAATTGGTCATGGTGCTGAAACCTTTGTGGGGAATCGTGGCCAAGTGCACTGACTCTGTGGGAAAACGGCGGCGTGAAGGGATGCCAACAGCTCCTCGCCGGGAAGGGAACCGCCTCAAATTGGGACCATGACAATTCCTGCTAATTTGTAGAGCAGGGAATTGGTGCAAAGTGTCAAGCAGTCACTGCTTGTGCTAAATAGGGCATCAAATTGGCGCGACGGATTCGTGAATGTTGTACGCCTCGCAACCTCTGAACCAGAGCATAACCTCGAGGGGTGGACGGAGAAATATGGCTTCGGAGCAGGGAGCGACAGGCTGGGGCTGGGGCGCCGCCCCCAGGAAGGGGGACGAGACCTACCTGGGAAATAAGAAGATCTGATAAAAGGCTGGAAGGAGCCTTCAAAGTAGGGAAAGGCGAAGGTCTTGGGAGGAACGCTCTGGAGCAAGGCGGGGGACGTTTCTAGCAGAGAATAAAGGAGGAAGGAAAAGAAGGAGGGAGACAGAAAGGGAATTTGATTAGGTACTTGATTATTGTACAGAACATTGAATACATGATATGATTAACCCTTCCACTGGCTTCAAAGACGTCTTCCTCAGTGTTTTGACAGAGTAAAAGAAATCTTTTCCTAACATTGTGCCATCTGTGGGTATCCTCCCACCCTCCCCACCCCCACACGAACCCTCCCCCCCCACCTCAGAATCGGCCCCCTGTCCCCAATCTCATCCTGGGCACTAGCGAGATAGGTAGTATTGGGGAGGGGAAGCAAAGAATTGCAGGTCCATAATACTAGCTAAGCTAGTAAATATATTATCTTGGGTTTTAAAAACTGGCTTCCGGAAGTTCGAGGGCAGAAACACAGATACCTAGGGGCGTGCGCTCTCTCCGACTGCAGGTGCTCAAGTTCATTATGAGGGTGGGGCGAACCTGGAGCTTTTCCCGGGAATTGGCTGGACCTAAGCCTCGCATTGCGCTACGTGAGGCTTCGGGGATCTTGCGTAAGTATGTGCGCCGGTGTGTGAGCGGGTGCCTGCTGCATACAGGAAACCGGAGCCAGAAGGACTGGCACCTGGACCGGCCCTCAGCGTTTTGCGTTCACTTACCGGTTCTGGGCGCAGAGGAGAGGATGGCGTTCACCCCAAACTTCAGAAACGTGGGCTCGCTGGCAGGGGAGGCGGCCGTCTGAGGTGAACCGTCTGGTCGGCTGCCCGGACCCGGGGAGCCCAGGTCTGAGGTCCCGGTGTCTGTGAGAGTCGCGGGGGCCCCCTGCCTAGGGGGCGACATGCTGGCGGTGGGTAAGCTGCGGGGCAGGTAAGCGGGAGGCCGGCTGATGCGAATCAGATCCTCCACCAGGAAGCTCGAGTGGCCAGAAAACGCCGACTGCAGGGACTGGGGCAGCGTTAAGGTGGGCGTGGGGCGCAGGAGGCTGGGGTACCCGGCGGGGGGTGCGAGGAGGCCGGGGAACATCATGTTAGGCGCGGGGCGGGCAGAATAACCCTTCTTCCAGTGGCCGGAGGGTAAATGCCTCGCTTCCCGCCCCTCCCGCCCCCGCAGTCCCCTCTCTCTTGGGCAAACGTCTCCAAGTAACGATCCCACTTGGGCGTCTGCGAGTCCTCCGTGGTCCTCCCGTCGAGGTGATGGTTTTATAGTGGCCCGCCCGTTAAAGCTCTTTGAAAAGTGACAGCTCTGACAATGAAGTTCAACAAAGTTCTCCACTCGAGCTTCATTCGCCGGAGGCTCTGGGCGCTCTGATTGGCGCAGGGGTGCAATTTATGATTGGATTAGTCTTCATAAGCATGGCCCGCACAATGGGCTGGCAACAAAGGCTGGCGCGCATCAATTCTGCATATCGACCGCCTCTTTGCAATACAGTGCGCCCCCAAAGCTCTCGCCGGGAGTTTTTGTTCCGAAGCAACACCCGGGCTAATTAAATGCCTATTTAGAAGTTTCAGATGACATCTTGCCTCATAGAAAAGGAATTATTTAAAGAACGCACTAAATTTATTTGCAGCTCCCCTGCTGAGCCTGGAAAATAAATCAATAAATATTCATAGAAATTCATCTCCAGGCAATCAGTAAAATAACCCTCCCCCTTGTGGGGTGGGCAATGGAAAATTTCAAGTCAGTGAACACGAAAATATACTCCCTTCTTAGGTCTCTAGCACTACACGCTACTCCAGCTGAGGCATAAAGCAGATGTGAGGGGTGGGTAAAATCAGTGTTTGTGGGGTGCCATTCTAACAACACAGGGAGATTGGAATTGATGCTTTGGGGTTATTGGTTGTGGGTCCATAAGGATGGAGGAAGAGGTCTTGGCTTGAGTTATTTCGTGTCGGGAAACTAATGGAGTTTGAGAGAGTTGGTAGATACCTGAATGATAAAATGCGTCTCCTTCTGCAAACTCCCAGCAACTTGGAAAACAATTTTCAGCGACATTTCTCTTAGAAGTGTCACCAAGAAGCACTCCGCAGCTCGCTCGCCTGGTAGAGGATCAGAGAGCAGCAACGCACCAGGGCTAGGCGGCGGTATTCCACTTGCACAGGGCTTACTCCTGCCGGAAGCAGCCTCAAGCCAGGCGACCTGAACACTGGAACGCTACGCTGGCCCCTTTCCAACCTCAAGGAGCTTTCTGCAGTTTCATTTGTAACTTACAGCCTGGACTTTTAAAACCATAGCAGCGAAGGTTGAGGGTTCTACCCACTGCTGGGCGCTTAACTCGGCCAAAGTTTTGCAGCCTCTTAATTAACTGCAGTGTACAAGCGTGTGAAAACAGCGCGAAGAACGCCATTCCCAAGAATGCTGGCCCACAGTCAGGAGAGTCTATGCTTAATCTGGGGCCTCAAATGAGAATCTTCGTGGAGACTAGTCCTTCCCTTTACTCTGGTTTGGGGCTGGGGTGGTGCTGAACCTCGATTCCCGTTTCTCTGTTCGGCGAGATAACAGATGTGTTAAATGTCCCATTCATTTCTTTGGTGTGGCTGAACCTCCCCAAAGAGAAGTGTGCAGCCCCGCCAGGCTGCCCTGATCCTATTAACCATGAACTAACTGTCACCTTCAGCTGGTTTTCCTTTTTGCTTTTTAACACAAAGCTTTCTCAAAAATCTTATTAACCAGCTTTATTTCTCTCGATGGTTTTGTTCAGGGCGTTTTGTGTTGATGATCTCCATGTCGCTGCTTTAACCATTCAATAAAAGTGCATCTGCGATTTATATCACATTAAACCAGAAACGGAGCCCGCTAAAGCTCTCCCTTGATTCAAATTAAAAAGTTATTTAGGGCTGGGCTCTGGAGCCGAATTATAAGGCTCAAAGGTGACGCAAGTATGGAGTTTCTGAGCCCAAGACGCTTATGGAAGCGTACTGGGCGGCAGGCAGCCAAAAACCTCTAAGGAAAGGAACTTTTAAATAAGTGGCTATTTAAATATGCGAAATGCATTGCTCGAGTTAATTGGAGTCCCCTGAAACGGTCGAGGGACATCTGTGACGAACTTTGAAAGTTTCTCTTTTTGAAGTTTTGCAATAAAATAGGGGAGCAAACTCTAAACTGTTTGAACGCCTGCACTTTAAGCTTGCCACAAGACAAAGTTTTCCATCGCTATCAGTTCCCCACTACCCTTGCCCCCAACTGCTTTCTGGAAGCTGGGAGACCGGCTCTGCTTTTTTGCATTCTCTCCCTCCAACTCGTCTCAGGTCCAATTCTCCTCCTCCCCCCCCACCCCTTTCTCCTCTCACTCCCTCCCTCTTTCTTTTCCTCCCCTCCTGGAGCTGTAGCCAGTTCTTGAGTTAGAAGAAAGTTATGACTACAGGTGTTGAATTACCCATCAATGAAGCGCTTTCCGAGTCTTCCAGAGGGTCGGAATAGCGCCTCTGTTTGCAGGGTCTTTCAGAAGGGAGGGGAGGAGCGCTAAGAACGCAAAGCCAGTCTGGAGCCCTCCTAGCGCCATCCTCTTCCCTAGGCCTCTTCTCCTCCTAGGGCATTTCTCTGGGTGTAGTTTTTAGTTATTATCCTGCCTACTGACACGCTCTATGCGCCCTCCACCACCAACACCGCGCGCGCGCGCGCACACACACACACACACATACATCCCGGTCTTTCTGCCTTACTATAGACTAACTGCTGCTAACTTCTCAGCTTTTAAAAAGGAGCCCTGACATTTTGGAAGCAACCCCTTGCTGCGATCCACGTGGACCCTGTCTCCAGCGGTCTGTCTGCAGAGCCCCCTGAAGCATTCCTAAGGCGCAAAGAGGAAAAGTGAGGGTGGGGCCGAGGGCTGGCCGCCCGTGAAAAGGCAGAATAAATCCTAAGGAAGCAAGAAATCGGACGAAAGGATCTTACTTTAAGTGATCTCCTTGAACGCGTCTTTTCAAACCCCGCGATAGCCTAGGGGGCTGCGCGGCGCGGCGGCTGCGGCTAAGACCTGTGACTAATGCCGTTTGACCTGAGCCCATGGGGTTTTGTGCGTCCTGTCATTCATGGTAATGTCGTTATCTTCAAGTGTATTTCAAAGAAGTCACTCACGTCCTCTCTCCCAGAGCTGGGTTGTCTATTTCTCTTTCAAGGGAAAAAACGCGAGTGGAAAAGTGAGAATCGGGGGCCCTGGCTGGCGTTAAGGTCCTTGCCTGCGCCACGGGCGCTACTGCTCGCTGGGGGAGCCCGCAGCTGAGACGGCCGGGACTCCTGGGGCCTACGAGACCAAAGCGGCCCGAGCCTCCCTGGGACTGTAGGGTGGGCTCTGGGGATTTCTTTCCTCTCGGCCAGTGGAGAGCCGGCGGGTCCCAGCCCCACGCGCCGCCCTCTCCCAGTGATGGGGCCCTCCGCAACCGGCAGCACCCCCGCTAAGCGCAGGCCGCGCGGAGGGAGGCCAGGGGCCTACGATGTAGAGAGTGGCTTAAGACTCCGGGCTTTCCGAAATGTTAACGAGCGTTAAGTTCAGGAAGGATGGGACCCCAAGGTAGTTCTTTGCAAGGGTTTGAACCCCCAGGCCGCGGTGCTCTGGGGTGGAGCTGCCAAGGCTTGGAGCTCGCCTTGCAAGTTTGGCCGGCCGCGGGGCTTCTCGGGGCCTGGGGAAAAAGAGGGAGCTGACCGGCTAAGGCAAAGGAGGAGGGCGAAGAGGTTTGGGCTGTAAGAGGCTGAAAGAGCCTTCTAGTTGCCCCAGCCCTCCAGGCAAGCCGCTCTATTAAGACACCTCTAAGGGGTTCATCTTCAGAATAGGCCACAAGGAACTACCAGCCTCCCCAGCCCTTTCTAGCGTCTCCCCCCACCCCTCATTCCTTTCACAGTCACCCCCCCTTTTTTTCCTTGAAAATCCTTCTATTGTGCCAATCAAGCAGATGGTTTGCAGGAAATATAGCTTGGCCTTGCTGACCGAAACTAATTTTAACTAGCTTTCCAAGCCTGAAACGTTTGTTTTGCTCTTACAAAATAGCCCCCAAAACAGCTGGCAAGGGTGAATTAAACCCATTAAAGACACATTTATAAGAAATTATATTCACATAGATTGCCTGAACCCCCTTGTGCAGCCTAAGAGGGGAGATGAGCGCATTTAAATGAAAATGTCGCCCAACGCTCCCCTCCTTAACGTAGCCTGAAAGTCTCAAAACATTTTACTAAATAGATTAACTTGACTATTGTCTTGCATCACATTTATCAGCTTCATTAAGTGAATAGCTGAACAAATATATTACGCATGCATGAAAAGCTCTTTTTCGAGGAGCCTCATTGTATCCTCAACCCTGACAGGTGGTTAACTGTGTGTTGTGTTTTTTTGTGGGTTTTTTGTGTTTTCTTTTTCTTATTCCTCTTTTTTAACCCGAAGAAAGAGGATCTGTGTAGAGCAGCTCGGCGCTTACTTTAACTCGGGGCTTGGACGCTGTGGCCCAACGATATTAACACGGTGAGGCGTCGGTACAGGCGATTTCAGCCCATTTAAAATAATCAAAATTAAATTTAGATGAGCCAGGCCTTGAGTACTTTCTCTCTCCATCACCACCACCCCCCCCCCTTTGTCTGGGAAATCAATTTTGTCTTGTTACTTTTCAAAGCTAATGTTTGCCTCTCTCGCGCCTTAAAAATAAACTGCCTTCGCTTTTCCTTACTTGACCAGCTCTCCTCAGACTGCAGATTTAAATATCCTTTTAACTCACATTTGGATCCATTTCACTTTACTGGGTGTCTTTAGGGACAGTCCTTGTCTCCTGGGTCTCGCTGTCCCTGTGTGTGAAACGAGGGATTGCCCTAGCGAGCTCTTCATTGGCCCTTTCAGATCTGACCTTCTAAAGTTTAAAAATGCTCAGCTCTTTGTCGCCCCACCGCGGGCCCCATCAGGCCACTGGAAAGACCGCATTTCTGGGTGCCAAGGGCGCGCCCCGAGCGGAGGGAAGGAGCGCCCAACGCGCTGCAGGCTTCAGGGCAGAGCGGCCAGCCCGGGAGGAGTGCGCCGGCGCGGTTTCTGCGCCCCGGGTCTCGTGATCCACTAGGTGCGGAGAGTAAGCCCGGGGGCCCCCAGGCCCGTGTGGCCCTCCCGGGAGCCCGCCCGGCTTCGCCTGCAGAGCGCGCGCCTCTTCGGTACTGGTCCCGCCAGTAGGTGCGGCCCGCCGCCAGGTGTGAAGCCGGTGATCCTCCCCGACACGCTCCCCTGGTGCTGGGCGGCGCCTTTCAGCCGCTCTAATTACCCGCTGCGGCCCCACAATGAACCCTTTCCGCACCGCCCCGCCGCCTCCGCACCATGCGGCCCCAGCTCTCCCTCACCCCCGAGCCCTTGCCCTAGCCTCACGCTGGAGCTATTGATTTCCTGTCCCAGAGTCTTTTTGGGTAGAGAGGCTTGGATGAGGGTGAAGTTGGCTAACGGGCGCTGGGTGGGAAAGGGTACAGGACCTTTCTCTGGGCCTTAAAGAGCCGCTTTTGTCGACGGTGGGAGGGAGAAGAGAGTATGAAATCTATTCCGCCTTCTTTGCAGTCCCCAAGGACTCCGGGATGGGAAGCAGACGCCTCAGAGCGAGGCTGGTTTTGTGTTGGGGTGGAGCTGGCCCCTGGGGTGCGGGGGCATTGGCGGTCTAGTGAGTTGGGTGACAGATCCTGGAGCCATGAACTTGCCCACCCCCCCACCGCCACACACACACACTTCAGAAACAGGGGACTCCGGAGAACCCTGGTCTAGTTTACTTTGAGTGGGTGTGAGAAGTCGGTGTTGCAAGGTTTAGATCAATCTTCAAGCTACCTCCGGGGCTTGTTATCCTGTTATTAAATCCCACCTTGTCCAACATTTAAGAGCCTGCAAGGGAATAAAGATGTTTGCCTAGGCACTGAGATACCCTTCTTAGAATCCCAGAAACAGAATCTTTCTTCACCTTCTCCTTTTTCTTTCTCTTTATGTAAAACAAAAACAAAAACAAAAAAACAGTGTGTTTTAAAACCTAGAAGGAAGAGGAGTCATTTGTAGATTTAGGGACAGTTGGTTGGGGTGGTAGAGAGGGAAATAATCCTTGTTTCTAAACATCCCACACCTTTCAGCTCATTTTCTCTGTTTGAAATTTAGAGATTGCTCTTTTGGGACAAAGAGGCATTTTTCAAATCCAGATACCCACGAGAAGATTAGAGGTAAGACTACTAGTTCTTCATAATGTGGTGAAAATTACTTTTAAAAAATATTTTTCTTCTAATTTGATTTGGTCAGAGGAGAATCCTATAGGATAGGAAGGCAGTTTTGAGTCATGTGTCAATATTTGAGAGGAAGGTGTTCTGAGGTGTGTGGGCCTCTAAGTTGCTGGAAGTTTGTGGCCCCGAGGCTGAGGTGGTGCTAGAGGTTATTTCAGGAAAGAGAGAAGGAAAAATCCCCTAAGACTTTCATCTGCTCTGTGACTCTGCTTAGTGTAGGGGAAGGAGAAGGAGGCATAAGAGAATGTGACAGCCCTCTTACATTGAGAAGGGCTGGGGACAATAGACGTATCTGAGGGTATTACCTGTACTGCACAAAGGCCTTAAGCCAACTGCCATCTGCAAGAGTTAAACCCAAACGTTCCCTTGCCTGTTTACCCTCATCCACTGTCAACCTTCCTCTCTAACTGCAGAGAGAAAAAGAGATGGTTATTCCACAGAAATGCCTTCCATTACCCTCCTGCCAACCTACTCTCCATTCTATTCACATTCCCACTGAGTTCAGGCCTCTCCTGCCTCCCTGGTGGCAGTATTAGTTATTATTCTCTATTTGCCCTTCCAAATCTACTTCCAACCCTTCTCCCCCTGCTTTGGCCCTAAGATGCTGGCCTCTAGGGAATGCATTGACCCCAGGATACCTTGCTGGCTGGTTTCTTCTCATTGGTTTCAGTCCAGCGGGGGCAATGGCACCAAGTCAAGGGCAGGCGGAGAGAAAGGTCGGGCATTTATTGCTATTGCTTTCTTCTTGCTGTGTTGAATTTCTGTGAGTGACTCCAGCCACATCTCCCAAGCTCCCTAGGCTCTGGCAATATTATCTTGCCAACCTATTGCCCGTTCAGGTCTAGAGATATAATGGGACATAATGGCTTCTCACTGTTGCTAGTCTTTGGGTACATTAACATCTCTTCTTTAGCCCTGTAACCCTGTCCACACTTCTGGAATTGGTTTCTTTCTTGGAAATACTTGCTGCTGAACTCCTCATCAATACAAAGACCTTGTTTTTCATTATTCTATCTTCAGTGTCCTCTTTACCACTGATTCTTTCAAATAGTGCTCATTTTTGGGTCACCTGGCTGGCTCAGTCTGTAAAGCATGTGACTCTGGATCTCAGGGTCTTGAGTTCAAACCCCATGTTGGGCACAGTGTTTACTTTAAAAGAACAACACAAAATATCAAATAGGGCCCATTTTCGGAAGCACCCTCTCTTGGCCTTATGTCCATCACTAACAACTCCTTCTGACATATTTCCTCTAACTTTGGTGAGGCCTGAGATAAGATCGAAGGGGGAAGCCCGTGGCACACCCTACTTCACTTCCCGTGCTGACTCCGTCCTGCATCACGAATGGTCATGCCTCCAAGAGTGTGGACACCTCAAGCACATGTCCAAGATCCCTCCACATCCTTGCATGCCTAACAGTGGCCCCTGAACTATGGCTTAGGCTTAAGGATGAGCTTGCTAGGGGCACAGTTGACTCCTGGAGAGAGAGACGTAGGAAGAGGCTTGTGTAGTCTTTGATCACAGGTTTGGTTCCATTTGAGTAAGGAATTCCAGAGCCTAAAAGGGAGTGTGCAGGCTTTAGGTGAGCATGTCCCCTCAGTCATGTGGACATAGGTGGAGCTGGAGGGGAGACAGACTGGGGCCCTCCTTAAAGTTCAGGGCCCAGGCCACTTCGCTGTCTGGCCAGGTCTAAGCATGATACTTTTTCCCAATCAAACTTTTTCAACGCAATGTCTGCCTTTGCATTCTCTTATTCTTGCCATCTCCATGACCTTTCTCAACCTGGTGCCATCACATTCCACTGAAAAGGCTGGGTCAGTGTCACTGATGTCATCCCTGTGGGCATAGTCAATGAACGACTCTTACTTGGCCTGCCTGCAGCATTTGTCTCTGCATTTCTCCCTCCTTCTTGGCCTCACGGTTTTCTTTTTCCTTCTCAGACTGCTTCTTGCTGTCTTTATGAACTCTCTTTTCTGCCTTTACCCCTAAGCGTGTAATGTTATTCTGGATTCTGATTTGGGCTTTTCTCCTAGTTACTGAGATTATAACCTATTTATTCTATCCCTGTTGAGCTCCTTGCTCTTCCCCAAGTGTGCCCTGCTCTCTCAGACCCCACATTGCCTTTGTGCACACTACTCTTTCTATAATCTCTTTGCCTGGCTAACTTCTGCTGCTTGGAGAAGATTTGGCTTAAGACTTACCTCCTCTGTAACCCTTCTCTGATATGGACTCTGAGGTCTGTACCCCTTGGATGTTTTCTTGTAGTACCTAATACCCCTTTAATCATTGCATTCATTACCTTGTATTTAGAGTTGCCAGATCAAATACTGAATGCACAATTACATTTGAATTTCAAACAAATAAATATTATTTTTCATGTATGTATGTCCCAAATATTATGTGGGATATACCTATACTAAAAAAGCTATTTATTGTTTATCAGAAATTTAAATTTAACGGGATATTCTGTATTTCTATTTGCTAAATCTGGCAACTGTACCTACTGGAATAATTTACACGTTTGTTTCCCCTGTAGACCGTAGACTCATTGAGTGTGGGCACCGAATCCTTTGACTCTGTGTCCTAGTGCCTGGCATATGGCGTGCATTCAGAGACTATGTACAAAGTGATGAATCCTTTAAATTCTGGGAGCATTCTCCTATCTCACCTAAAAGGACATTTCCTGCTCTAAAGTTCAGTGTATTTTATTCACTGATCTCTCTTCTAAACTCATCTAAAGTCTTATCATGCAAAGCTCTTCTTTTTATACTGTTTAGTACTCTAGACAATAGTCAGATTGGAAAGCTCCAGATTTTGCCAGAAGACTGTCTCATCTCCATTTGTATTCCCCGGGCCAGGCTTCTTTGCTGATTTGAATGATTAGGTGATGACTTGTTGGCCATCACTGGATTGGTTGGTATTGTTGGCCATCAGTAGACATTCCCAGTGAGTATGCTTAGTTGACTAGATATGCTTAGTAGAGAGCCAATTCCATAGCACAGGAACCATGCACAGGGTCACACATATATACTAACTGCTGGTCTCACCGCATTAGATGAAATAAATGCTTAATTCTTATACTGTAATTGATGAATGCACTGGCAGATCCTTACCCAACCTTCACTTAGGTTCTTAGACAGAAACTATATGTATAAATATGTATCTTAATGAACTCATCACTAAGAGAAATTATGTGATCCAGAAAGCAAAAAGTTGCTACTCTGGTAACTGGTGTTTGCCATAAAAAGGGGTTCCAGCTTATCTTTAGGCCCTGGGTACTAAATCAGCTGACATGAGTCAGAAGCCCAGCACAGGGTGTAGGGTATCAGAATTGGTTAACTCTGATGGAAAGGAAGATAAGGAATTTGGGAATCTCAGAGAAAATGCAGAGATGTCCATCTTATGATCAGAAAAAGAGTCAGAGTGTAGACTAGAGCTGCACTGTCCAATTCAGTAGCCATTAGCCACATGCGAGTATTCAAATAGAAAGTAGTTAAATAAATAAAATTTAAATAATTTAAATAAAAGCTTAACTATAAATAAAATTTATAGTTCCCCAGTCGCATTAGCCACACTTCAAATGTTCAATAGCCACATGTGACTACTGGCTACCATATTGGATGGCACCGATATAGAACATTTCCATCATTGCAGAAGTTCTTTGGGCAGCATTGACTAGAGTTCCTGAATATGGGACACCGATGCCAAGAAGCTGAGGCTGTTGGCCTGGGGGAAGGGAGATGACAGGGGTATGACTGCCATATTCAACGATTTGAAGGGCTGCCAAGAGAAAGAAAGTAAGTAGCCAGTTCTGTGTTACTAGAAGGAACCAGAGAGAGGAAGGATGCATACTCTATAGCAACTAGAGATTTTAATATGTAAATCATATCTTATCACCCCATCCTCTCCTTCAATCAACAAACATTTACTGAGATTCTACCATGTACCAACAGGCACAGTTCAAGGTCTGGGAATACTGGGGTGAACCAGACAGAAACAGCTTGTGCCATTCTGGGTCTTCCCATTGCACTTAGGATGAAATAGGGATGGGTCCCTCCCAGCCCCTCTCCCCTCCCCTCCTCTACCACAGTTTTCTTCCGCATTCTCTTCCCTCCTCTAAGATGCCAGGCTTCTTCTTATCAGTGTACTTTGCATATATTTTTCTGAATCGTTTGGTTAACTCCTGCTCACTCTCCAGATTGCAGTTTAAATGCTACTTTCTCATCACTCGGTTTTGATTACCCTATACTTTTACTTCTTGGCATTCTACAGAGAGAGAGGGAGAGGGAGAGAGCATCCATTTTCACTTTACTAGCTTGGGTCCAGTTACCCAACTTTCTATTCCTTAGTTTTTTCAACGGCCTCATCTAAAATGGATATAATAATCCTTACCCTAAAAGACTGAAAAACGTTTATTGCTTAGAACAGTAACTGGCCAATATTTATATACATAAGAAACTTAGTGCCCTTTCTTCTCAGGAAACTAAATATCCTAATTCTATGCCCAATTTTCTTTTAAATGTCAGTGAAGGACATTTAACGAAACAACAGTGACAATGACACAATGATAATGATAATCATAGTTTGCTTTTTTGAGAACTTATTGTATGCCTAGTACTGTATTAAGTATTTTCCATGCATTATTTAAAATAATCTTCAAAACAGTCTTATGAGGTGGATCCTATTATTATCCTCACTGATCTACAGAAGAAGACACAGAAACCTAGAGAAATTTAATAACGTAACTATGTTGGCTTTGCATTGTGTCAGCCTGCCTAGGCTAATACTCCATTTTTCAGAATTCCCTTTCCCACATGGTCCCCATTAGGATGGGCCACCAAACAGTCTTGAGAGATCTGGAAGGTGGAAGGAGAGCAGTAGCCATCTTGTAGCCGGTCAGCTGGCTCACCTCACTGGTGTGAGGCAGCAGCTGGGCAACAGGTGCTCCGGGGTCCCCAGCTTGTTTGACTCCTGAGCCAGGGGTGTGTGTTTACCTCCCTGGAGAAGGGCATTGGCTTTTGCAGGACATCCACATCCACAGGGTCAGACACAGCGGGGACTGATAGAGATTCCAGTCTGTTTGTGGATTCCAGCCTGCTCTTGAAACATAGCTGTTATATGGTATATTGCTTATTGTTTCTGCTTCTCTGATTGAATTCTGATGCACAGTGAGTACCAGAGCTGAGGCTTGGAACCCAGTCTGACCCAAGGACCTATGTTCATAACCCTTATTCTGTACTGACTCAGAACCAACCTCTTAAGAAAGTTTTGGAATTTTGCAGGTTGACAAAACTAATCTGTGGTTTAAATCCTAGGTCCGGAGCCCTCATCTTCTGCTTTGAAGTACTGTGGGGATTAAGAAATCATTATACTTAGAGGCGAAACTGATAATCAGAGGGCATTTAGCAACTGATAAAATTTACTTTAGTTTATAAAAATTGAAAGTTCTACTTCT